>NC_041046.1:39518484-39873375 GCF_900634775.1 Gouania willdenowi
GGTCCCTCAACATCTCTGACTATATTGATCTGAACTTTAGGGATAATTTCTCATTCAAACTAGTCTTAACCTGTCCGACGTGACTAACTAACCAGTCACCAGCACTAACTAGTAACTATCACTGCCGTCATAATATAACATCCATGAGTTTCTCCGTCTCAGAGTGACGCTACCAAACTCCATTGAAGAAACAGCTAATTTAACGATGACTCGTTAATCTGGTGACGTAGAACATACTTAAGGCATTACCTCACAGATCCGTCACACCTACGTATATCGTACAGGTAAAAACCCAGCAAAGAACATTTCCCTTTACTTTTTTTGGGATATAATCCAATGTAGTTACGGTGCCAAGACTGAACAATAGGAAGATCTGGTCTTTAAATGCAGATTTTTCTGAAGGACATTTGGGTGGAGTGGGTTCAGGTTTCTGAACATTGTGGACAGAAAAGTTTCTTTAAACCATTATTTATTTATTCATTTTTTTTAATTAGCTTTACTCTGAAATTTGTGTTCACTTGGTAGGTAATGTATGTAATTAAACACAAAGAGTTTAAATACTCAATTTTCTTTAATTTTGAAAGCACATGATGATGACAGTTATCATTTTGTTTCTGGTTCGAGCTGTTAGTATTACTTATAAATAACCTTTTAAAATTGAACTCTGGTAAACTAAGTATGCCAACTCTCAAAGACAACATTTCTTTGAATAAAACTTTTATCTTGAGTAATGACCATGACCTGAATAACAAAGAACCTCCTTAGAAAAGTTCAATTCAAAAGTTTCCTTAGATGATTGCAGGTTTACCCTTCTCTACTCTTTGGTTTGAGTTGCTCAGTAATCTTAATTCTGCAATCAAATGTTCAACATAGCATAATTATTACCAGTTCTGTTAATATTTAGTCCACTTTTAGATGATGCACACTGAGTTGATTTCCTATTGATTTAAACATTCCCAAATGTATTGCTATTATTGTTTGTGAGGTTACTGAGCAGCATCGGTCTCCCTGTGCTGAGTTTGTCCTACCCAGGGTGTCCCTGTGTTTTGTTCTGAGTCACTGTAGATAGGACCCCCATGACCCTGTGCTGAGTAAGCGCATTAATAAGTTAAATATATCATTTTTTGGAGTTGACTTTGGTCGTACTGAGTGAAAAGTTCTCACACTGTATACCAAACCGTATTTCTCATCATGTGTGGGTCTGTATGGAGGTTGTGTGTGATTTTTTTTTTTTTTTCCCACTCGGTTTATGAAACTGTCGGCTTTGGCCAGAAGTTATGACTGAGTGTCACCAGGCTGAGTCAGTGTGATGTCACAGCTGGGATGATGTTGGTTCCTTATCTGTCTGGACTAGTGATTCACCAATATCTTTTTACTTCCTTAGGAGTCGATAGATTAATTTTGACCTTAAATTTAAAATAACTATAGAAGTATATACAATTATCTATTATAACCTATAAATAATCAAAATATTTGGTTTGTCATCATTTTTCCATATTTTTCCATATTCTATTTATATAATAATAAGAGGAAGAACTTTAATTTGTAAAGCACTTTACATTTAGCAATCTCAAAGTGCTACAGAAACAGGGTCAAAAAACAGTTCAACAGATGAAGGCAATAGTAAAACCAACAGCGAATAAAATCACGGCTCCGCCCCAAATAGCAATTTATCAAGTTCCTGAGAATTAAGTCAAATGACTCGGTTCCACTGAGTAAAACAAATGAAATAGTGCGACGTAAAATTGTAATCTACATTGAATTGCCTTTGAAACGATATATCACACGACTAAGGGGGTGGGGCCTCGTCCCCTCCCTCCCCTTTCAAAAAGGCTCTTGACATCCGCTCATAGAATATCCATGTCAAATTACAGCCCGATTCAACAAGCATTAACTAAGGAGTAGCTATTTGAAAAATGGGGTCCCCCTGGCGCCCCCGTGACACGTACGAGGGTAATGGGCCCCATTTATATATTGGTATGTGCCAATGATTCGGTACCACCAACCGTCGTAATATTTGACTCAGAAATAAATGAGAAATCAACTTTCGTTTTTTTTTTTTTCTTCTTCTTGCCCCAAATCGAAAATCGGGCTCCGAGCGTCGATGCGTACACATCCATAGAGTATACCTACCAAATTTCAGCACGATCTGTTCACGAATTACACAGGGCGAGATAGCGATTTTAACTAGTGTACACAACGACAACAAGAAGAAAAACAAAGTGAGTGGTGTTTTAGGTCTATAAAGGCAACAACAAACACTATATAACAAATACATGGATTAAGTAAATTAGTAGTTAATACCAATGTGTACAATAATTAGTTGAACCAATGTGTCCTTTCCTAATATACAGTATTTCCTGCAGCATAATTTGCGACTTCTTTTTATTTATTTATTTATTTACCATTTCCTCATATGTCATCAGAGTATAACACTATCTATGACAAGTGCAATCTTTTTTGCAACATCTATGCATATTATGTTCTTGCAAAGTAGTAGTAGCAATTCATACTTTTATTCGTTTACTTAATTGTGACCAGACTTTATTAGGAGGAAAAAATATATAAAAAGGGAGATCACTGCACTGTTACATACAAGTAAGGGGGGAAATACAAGGGAAAGGGAGTTTTGGAGGGCAACAAAAAGTGTAACAAGAGTTCGTTTGTATAGAATGATGCTGCTGAGAGTGAAAACTGCTGTGCTAGTGTAGTGACATAAGTAGTGAGGATATCAGAGGGCGAAAATCCCACCGCTCAGACATTATGAAGACAGAAGTGAACAGAGGTGGTGAGTGTGTGCTTACAGGAGTGTCACATCAGTAAGCTATTCTAAAGTCGCAGACATGTCTGTGCATTTACAACGGATGTGTAAAACCACAGAGGACACAAGAGGAGACCATTTAGTCTGTGGTATATAGCTTTTACTTATTCAGAAGATGAAGTTCTTCATATCACGTCATATTACGTCCTATTTTGAACGAGAATGAACATTTCTGTCTCACTGACCACCTGTTTACGTAAACAAATTGCGTTTAAGTCTGTGATGTTTTCCCAAAACATGCATTTGAGGAAATACTTTCTGTCCTATTGTATTTTTCCCTTGATTTAGTTTTTAAATAATGGAAAAAAAAATAAAAAATAGAACAATATTAACAACATTGCCATTTCCGTTTAAGGAAGTGAATTCCGTTTTTCCATCAGTTTTCCCCAATCAACCCCTACTGGTTGTATCCTGGTTAGTGCTGTGAAGAGATTAAAAAAATGTGTGAATAATTAATTATGCTCTGTAATTAATTAATCTCTTTTTTAATCTCACCTAAAAATTGCAAAGTGGCTTTATAAAGTCATTTATTGTTTTTAACAGACTTTTACATTCCTCTGTATTTGAGAATAGTCCCAAGTGCTGCTGCCACCATTAATTTAGACCATCAGGTGGAAATATTGACGCGTACTTTTGTCAATCTCCAAATAATAGAAAACACAAATAAAATAAAACATCAGGTCTATATGTAGTGCTGTAAAGTTAGCACATCAAAAACAGTAAGAACACTTTTTTGAGCAATACAATTATTGAACATCAAACTAGTAGTTTTATTCTACTTCAGATGATAATATTTATCTGCTGACTTTGTTCATTTGTCAGTCGTGGACTTATTCATTTTAGCTCTGAACACCGTCATCTTGTCCAGTGTGAATTGGAGACATAGCGCGCTCGCAGCATGTTGCGGTTAGCACTGTCCGAGTGTCCGGGCTAACTGTCTGTGCTAGCTGCTACATGTTTAGCATTGAGGTGGTAGCGAAGGCTGCAAAAGCTCCAGTGATCGCTAAACTCTTTTTTGCACAATTTGCACATGACTGGGCTTTTGTTTTCCATCAGGTGTGTTTTTCTAAACTAAAATTAACGCCAACAAAGCTGAGACGCTCGGCAGCTTCTTGTATAGACCCTTTGATTGATTAGCCTGGAGGCAAACCACCATAGATGACTTAACCGCACTGTTAGACATTGGGGAGCGACCTAGTAGCGTGGCGGCCATCTTACCTCAGACCTCGTAACCCCTGTGATAAACGAGGGACTACTGTACCGGGAACTCTTGAAATAAGAAAGGTTCCGCGCCTTTTGCAGTGCTAAAGAAAGAAGAAGCGATTAATGGCGTTATTTTTTTAGCGCGTTATTTTTGTCTGCAATTAATTAATTGCAAATAACGTGTTAAAGTGACAGCCTCAATCCTGGTCCAGAATTGACTTCTCCCTGAAAATGTCTGGACATTATCAGAAATGGACCTAATGTGGTAATTTAGAGTTTGAATACTTATGTGAGACAATTTTAGTGTAGGTGTTGGCAGTTAGAGCCTCCATGTCATATGATACACATCATGAATTAAGCAGGTGTTTGAACACACTTCCAACATTCTTCCACCACCAAAGTACTTAGCATCTCTGACTCCGCCCACCACGAGGCGTTTGGTTCCCTCTGGATTTGTCAGAATCAGATGAATGCAGAATGATTACGTCTGTCGTCATGCACAGACCCCCGATTGTTCCCAGCATGCCACAGGGTTGGTGTGTAGCGGTCTGCCTGGAGGAGGATGGCAGGCCTTTTAACTGCCTATCTCCCTCTTGCTGTGCTGCCACAGGAAGTGGGTGGTGCTGTAAACAGGAAATGGGGCTGATGGAGGGATGGAGGACAAACAGCTGATAAGAAGTGAAGCAGCGTTTCCTTCCTGCTCCTGAAACAGAGGGAGGAGCCTCCTTAGTGACACAGAGGAGCTCCTCTGAAAGGCTGAAAGTGACAATATGAACACACACACACACATACACTCTCTCTCACACTCACACACTAAGGCTGGGCGATTTTGCCTAAAAAAAATCTCCAATTTCTTAAAGAAAAATTCGAGTTTCGATTGGATTTTCAATTTTTTTTTTTTTTTCATCGCACTTAAAAATGACTGCAGACATCAGATATATTGTCAGAAGAGTTAAAATGCATAGAACAATCCCAAATTATTAAGTAAATGAGGCTCTGTCATTCAACAGCAACTTCACAGTAGCTTAAATTTTCTGATCAGATAACTACATATTTTATAACATATAACATTACAATTAAAAAAAAATAACAAACTATTCCCTTAGCATCTCAGCATAGTGTGAATAAAACATTAAACATGCCTGTGGCACACATATAGCCTACAAAAACAGGGGGCTGGCTCACATTGCGCTACGGTAACCCACAAGGACGAAATGCGAAAAAGTCCCAAAAAACTGTGGTGGGGAAAAAAAAAGTAAATTTTATTGAAATTTTTTTTTTAGAACTCTAATTTGCCCAGCCCTAACACACACAAACACTCCTGCTCTGATGGGGAGTACCTGTGTAGCAGGAATGTGGTCCTGCAGCTGGTGGTTTGGTCCTGCTTCATACCTGGGAGTGAGTGGCAGGGAGTGACTTCCTGTGTGTGTCCACAATAATGTTTTAGTATTTTAGTATTTAGAAAATAAAAAAATCTGAGTTGTTGTTTTGTGTATTTATTTTGGCATTTTAAATATTGTAAATTTTTTTGTATATTCTTTGGTTATTTTTGTGTATATTAGTAATTGCCTTGTGTGTTTTCACACTCCTTTTCCTTTTAAACCAGGCTCAGCCATTTGTGCCTTTGTGTTCTAAACCAGAACTTTTATCACAGTAGGAACCACAAAGGTGTGATTGTATCTGATCCGAGGGGCCACATTATAAACATTCATGTTAGTATTTAGGATGACTGCTCGGAGGTGTCGTTTTGTGTATTTATTTTGTAGTTTTTAAATTTTTGGCATCATTTTTGTATAGTTTTTCTTTTTTTGTGTGTATATTAGTAATTTTTTACGTGTAGTTTGGTATATTTTTGCTGTTATTTAGTCTATTTTTGTTATTTTACTTTAGAAGCTGCACAAAATTAGACCAAGGGTCGACAGTTACTACGGTAACTCGGGATGCACAATAAAGATCCGACCGATAACTTTGACAAATATTGCAGGGTTCTTAATTTTTCTCTGACAATTAAACCAATAAGTTAATAAACCAAATATTATTGCCACTATTCTTTTCCTTTTAAACCATGCGCTCAGCTAGTGTCTCTAATGACCAATCTGAGTTGTCATTTTGTGTATTTATTTTGTACTATTATTTTTTTTTTTTTCTGTTTTTGTAGTCATTTTTGTAGTTTATTTTTGTGTATATTAGTGATCACTTTATGTGGGGTTTTTGTATATTTTTGCTGTTGTTTTGTCCATTTTTGTTATTTTATGTGTTTACTTTGGTGGCTGCACAAAATTAGACCGAGGGCCGCACACGTTATTATAAATATTCATGTTTGTATTTCAAATAATGAACAATCTGAGCAATTACACAGGAAAGAATAGCGAGTTTTGTCTACTTTTTTTTGTTCTTTTGTCTATTTTTCTTGTCCTTTGGCGTTATATTATGTATTTTGCATGTTGTTTTTGTATAATTTTGGAGTCATATTGTGTATTTGTTTTGTAATTCTTTTATGAGTTTGTTTCAGGGATCGCGCAAAATTAGAGCCACGGGTGTCCATGTTTGCAGTAGTTGTTGCTGATATTTAGTTTTTTTTTTTAGGAATATGAAACATATTTGGCAGGTTTTAGAAACGTCCTTCACTGTAGTTTTCATAGTTAACAGATGCATGTAAAAAGTGCCTTAATGGCCTGTTTTGTTATAATTGTACTTTTGATAATGAAGCTTTGTCACGAACACATCCATTCTCTGTTTGTTTGTGAGCATAGTCGAGTTAAAGTCATTTTTGAGCCAGACAGTTGTTTTTATCTAGTGCTCTTTGGTTTGTAGACATTGACCGTCGTCATGTTTCATGTGAATTTTTTGCTGACCTTTGGTTTGCTAGAGCATTGATATACATACAAAGATAACACAAAAACAAAAAGTTCTAACTTTGATTTGATCTGCTAGACCAGGGGTGTCAAACTCATTTTAGTTCAGGGGCCAAATACAGAGCAGCTTTATCTCAATTGGGTCACAAATTTTACGTGGGAAGACAAGTAATTTCAACATTATTTTGCCCAAGTTTGCACTTCTACGTATAAATAAATGACTAAATATGTAAGAAACTGACAATATACAAGCAATAAGTGATAAATATCAGCCCCAACATGATCTTCACTTAAAATTTCCTAGATTTTTGTGGCCAGTTTATCTTTGAAGGGTACTAATTTGAGGAAAATTTTAGGATTTTGTAAGAATTCTGCATTTCTTCAGCAGTTTGACATTAAAAATTACTGCAATCATGCAATATAAGCACCAAGAAAAACTGTGAGCCCCTGCAAATATTGTTGAATTTAATTTATACAACGATTCAGGTTTACCTTTTCCAACGTGCCGAATTAGATTCTCCAAAGAGAATGGCACTGCAGAGAGAGAGTGGAAAAATAACAAATGAAAACATTCAAAATATGAGGTTTTATAATGTTTTTTTGATAAAAATGATAAACACTAAATATTACCAGCAACTCAGAAAACAACAACAAAAACACACAAAATAAGAGAAAAATATACTGAATGATAAAAAAAACAACAACAAAATGACACCAAAAACACATGCACTAAGAGAGAAAAATACTTACTGTTACCAGCAAAACACAAAACGACAACAAAGACACAAAAGATGAGAAAAAAATACACAAAATCACTATAAAATACACAAAATAAACAGAGAAACATACAAAATGACACCAAAAACACACACACTGAGAATTTCTTGCAATATATACCTGTATATCGATTATCACAGAACCGATGGGCCAAAATATCGCAATATATTGTATTGCGATGTACCTGGCGATACCCAGCTCCACCAACAACACTCAAAAACACAGAAAATAAGAGAAAAATATACTGAATAATAAAAAAAAAACAAACAACAACAAAACGACACCAAAAACACACAAATGATCTTGATTAGAACATGAACTGAAAATACAAGAGTCAGTCTTTGTCCCACATCAGGAAGGAGATGACCGTAAATGATAAAAAGTATAGAAATAAAGGCACTATGTACTAAATACGTTTCATTCTCTTATTTACAAAATTAGATTCTTTAACGTGTGTGTTATTACTCAATCATTCCATCATTATGCTCTAAGGTTGCTTTTTCCCCACATAATTATGAGTAAAATGTTGTAGCTGAACAAAGGGGGTACTTAGATTCAGAAATAAGAGAACTGGGGTACTGGAGCCAAAAATGTTTGAGAACCACTGTGCTAGAGCATTGCTATAAATAAAAAAAGGTCACACACAAACAAGAAGTAATAACCCTTATGTGGTTATAGAAACAAATGGTTTCACTTTGTCATTTTTTTTTATGTAAAACTGGAGCATCACAAACAGAAACAGAACCAGAAGCATCGCAGCCCGGAGCGTGAAAACAAATAAGTGCAAATCAAACCGGTCTGAGTCAGCAGAAACACTCCTCGTCTGTTTGTTTCTGAGGCTGCAGGAAGATTTCAGCACCTACACTATTTATTCCTGTTTTTTTAAACCTGCTTTAGTGACTTCACTGACTTTTCAAAGACTGATTCTTACCCAGAATCCCTCAGGGCTCTTTGTTTGAATTTCCATATATATATATATATATATATACAGTATATACTGTATATATATATATTTTGGCAAACTCAACTTAGCAGCAGATCTGCTGACACATCACTACGGAGTGCTAAACAGAGCTACGTTCTGTATCAGCGAGGGAACAATTGTTGGTGAATTCATGCTTAAAGCCAGACATGCAGTCTGGCTTTAAGCATAAAGTGACTCAGCTTGTGGTTCATCAAAAAACTGAAATACTTTACAGACTTAAAAACATTCTGTTTATGCTGACTGCTGATTTTTATTTATTTATTTTGGCTCAAATTATTTTTAGTCTTAAAAAGCAATGACTTATTTTTTATTTTATTTATTTATTCAGTTTATTTTCGACATGGTTACATTCACTTTCACATTTAATTTTTTTTTTTTTTTTTTTTTTTTTTGTACATGCCGAAAAAGGAGACGAGAGAAGCAGATTGCTTTATCTAAGTCCCGTCCCCTGTTTTGAACACAGAAAATTTACATCAAAGCGTGTCTCTCTGCTCAAACATTCTTAGGTTTCATTTTTTTTTTTTTTTTTTTTGTCCTTTTTTGTGTAGGATTTATTCTCATCTGTCGTCAGTGTTGTCTTTCTTTATTCCTCCTCCTCTCTATCGTTGTTCATGTCGGCCTCGTTAATATACACACATGAGCTGAGCCTGGCACAGGTTTGAACAAATATATTGTGTATTATAGAGCTGGGCGATATGGATCAAAACCCATATCTCAATATTTTTTCTCAAAATGCCGATATACAATATAAATCTCAATTATTTTAATTCAAATGAAGTCAGAACAGAAAGACAATTTTGGGTTACATTTGTTGATGCAAAATGCCACACAGGCACATTTATTAACAAAAAGTTCTCTATAAAAGACAGCACGTGTGAGTGAGTTCCGTAGTGTGGCTTGTTTAGGGGAAGGTCTGGGTTGTGACGCACTCAGTAATCCATCTAACTGTGTTTTTAATGCTGTTCTGAGAAGAAGTGAAAACAGCAACACCTTAAACAAATGTTTCAAAACAAAATATATATATCGATATACTGTAGGAGATATTGTAATTTTCTGTATCGCCAAAATAGAAAACTCGGTTTGTCTTGAATCTCGATATAGAGCCCAGCGCTATTATATTATTATTATTATTATAAAATTAAATCATGTACCATTATTTCTCAATTTAACATTCCATCCAAGGGCACCAGAACATGGAATTCACTTCCACCTCATCTGATCAAACCTTTTCCCAAAACTAGGGCTGAACGATTTTGCGATTAAATATGCGATTATTTTTTCACTGAACACGAGCAATAAATCAATCTGTTTGATAATAAACAATTTCCGATTTATTTACACATTAAATAAATGTAAAATATACATTTGAAATCACAGATTACAACAATAAAGCAAACAAATCTGTGGCTTTACCTCTTCAACATATCATAACTAACTTCACGTTTCATGAAACATGTAAGCATGCACTTTTTAAACACTGATCTTAGCAGGACAGGACAAGAAAAAACAAAATAAAAATAAATTGCAACCTTTGCGATTAGAAAATTGCATTTTATGATATCGCGATAATATTGCAAATGCATTAATTGTTCAGCCCTACCCAAAACCTGCTCTTTAGTAAATGCTTTTTGTTCTGTTATTGATTTTAATGTTAATGTTTTTCTTTTTCCTGTTTTCTGCTGCGTTTCAATGTTTTGCTGTCTATTTTGCCTCGACTTTATTATTTATTTATTTTTCTCTTTAGTTAAAGTTTAAATGTTATATATCGGGGGCCGTTTTCTTCAAGCCCCTTGAGGGTTTATTTTGGGGTTTTCCCCTGGCCTGCATCTAACGTGTATTGATTTCTGTTAATGTCTGTCCACTGTTGATATTATGATGTTTGGTTGTATTTGAAATTTAAAAATTTTACATTTACAAGTAGAAATGACAAAAATAAAAATGTTCGTGGTCTCCTTAGGAATAATGTTGTGACGGCCAGAGAACTGGATGACACGTAACTAAGCACTAAAGTGATATATTACTCCATAGAAATTTCAGCCAATCAGATTTCAGCTGGAATTTATAAACAAAAAAAAGTGATGCCCACATTTTAAAGAGAAATTACGTGTATTTGAAGATAAAAGTTGATACAAATGTTTCCAAAGACATTTTGGTAAAAATGTTAAAGACACAAATTAGTAACAGTTTTATTATTCAGCTTTAGAGCGAAAAATGTATCACTTTAAAATATTAGTGACATTAAAGTTTCTCTGTTCTAAGAAGGTCACCATTTTCTTCTCTTTAAAGTAAATGATTAAATATGTTTCTCTGATTGAATTTGAATTTTGTTTAATTTTTTTTTATTTTATACACTTGATTTGGCCTAAATTCCGTGGGAAAATTAGGTAATTTGTTGTTAAACAGCGTTGGTTTAGTCTGACGTGAGAAATGAGTCGGGGAGTTAGTTCAGCCTAAAATTAGGTTAACAAAGAGAATTATAGTAGTTACTAACATTGTTTGTTACCATGATTAAAAGGAATACAATGTTTAGTCTGGATTTTGATGAGTGGTTATTTGGGCAGGGTTTTAAACTGCATGATTAACCCTCAAAGCAGTTCTTTCAGAGGTTTGATCTAATCTCACTCAGTTTTCATCACCTCGGACTTTATTAGCATTTTTCTCATCACTTTTTTAAAAGGAGACCCTGGCCAAGACAGTCAGTTACACACACACACACACACACAAAATTATTGATTCAATACACAAATGTAAACAGAATGTTTTGAACAGATACTGGCCACATGTGGCCCTCTGTATAATAACAAATACACAAAAGAACTCCAAAAAGTCACAAAATGACAACAAAAACACAAAAAATGACAACAAAAACACACAAAACTACACTAAATGACTTCAAAAATACACAAAAGGACTCTGAAAAGTCACAAAATGACAACAAAAACACTCAAAATGACAACAAAAACACAAAAAATGACAACAAAAACACACAAAACTACACTAAATGACTTCAAAAATACACAAAAGGACTCTGAAAAGTCACAAAATGACAACAAAAACACACAAAATGACAACAAAAAACACACAAAACTGCACTAAATTACTTCAAAAATACAAAAACAAAACAAACTAAATGTACATAAAAGTCACAAAATGACAACAAAAACACACAAAACTACACTAAATTACTTCAAAAATACACAAAAGGACTCCAAAAAGTCACACAATGACAACAAAAACATACAAAACAACAACTAAAATATACATAAACACTCAAAACAACAACTGAAATATACAAAAACACAATAAATGACTTCAAAAATACACAAAAGGACTCTGAAAAGTCACAAAATGACAACAAAAACACACAAAATGACAACAAAAACACACAAAACTACACTAAATTACTTCAAAAATACAAAAACAAAACAAACTAAATGTACATAAAAGTCACAAAATGACAACAAAAACACACTAAACTATACTAAATTACTTCAAAAATACAAAAACAAAACAAACTAAATGTACATAAACACACTAAACAACTCCAAAGACAAACAAAAGGACTCCAAAAAGTCACACAATGACAACAAGAACACACAAAACGCCAACTGAAATATACAAAAACACACAATATGACTCCAAAAACACACAAAACATTAAAATATAAATTATACACTAAGTGACTCCAAAGACACACAAAAGGACTCCAAAAAGTCACACAATGACAACAAAAACATACAAAACAACAACTAATATATACATAAACACACTAAACGCCTCAGACACACAAAAGGACTCCAAAAAGTCACACAATGACAACAAAAACACACAAAACGCACACTGAAATACACAAAAACACACAATATGACTCCAAAAACACACAAAACATTAAAATATAAATTATACACTAAGTGACTCCAAAGACACACAAAAGGACTCTAAAAAGTCACAAAATGACAACAAAAACATACAAAACAACAACTAAAATATACATAAACACACTAAATGCCTCAGACACACAAAAGGACTCCATAAAGTTAAACAATGACAACAAAAACACGCAAAACAACAACTGAAATATACAAAAACACACAAAACATTAAAATAGAAATGATACACTACATGACTACAAAGACACACAAAATGACAACAAAAATGTACAAAAACACACTTATTGGCTGAATGACTCCAATAACACACAAAACAAGTCAAATGTACAAAAATACACAAATTGACTCCAAAGACACACAAAATAACAGCAAAGACACAACACAATATAACAACTAAAAAAAAAAAAAAGATACAAAAGTACATTAAAAATAACACATTATAAGCAAAAAAAACCCTTTGTTCTCGTCCTAATGCTGTGGTTGGTCATTATTGCGAGCGTTGACATGAATGCCTATAATGTGGTCACACAATCACCTTTTTGTGATTAAAGTTTCCTATCTCTAGTGAAAATAAACAGTGCATTATGGTATTTGAATCTATTTAATATCAAGTTTGTGTAGCTGAGCTCTGTGTTGGCGTGTGCTGGTGACTTTATTTGATAGTTTGTGGGCGAACACGTCAGTGTCTGACGGCCGTAGCTCTGACTTCATTGTTTGGTCGTGTTTTTAAACTGGTTCTGTGGGTTGTGTTTGTTGTACCTGCAGCTGCTCCCATCTCTGTCGCACATGACTTTACACACACACACACAGTACTGTATATATTTAGAGTTAGCATAACTAACTTTAAAGTCTTACAGAGTTTTTGTGTGTTTGATGAAGGCAGATTTTCTTCACAGTGCTATAGGAATAGAATAATTCAATTTATTGAATGCAAACTGCTTAATGAAGGTAGAGCATGACACTTATTTCATTCTTTAACCCAAATCAATTTTATTTATTTATTTATTTTGAATTTATATTGCACAATTTAAAAAAAAAACAACAACAAAAACGGTACATAATATCACTGAAATAAGTAGATAAACAGTGCAGGAAGAGACAGAAAGCTTATTTGAAGCCTCCACCTAAATGCTAATCAACAATAAACACAAAAATAATCTGCGAAAAAATAATTTAAACAAAGGTTAAAATGATTGAACATGCAATAAAAATAAAAAGATATTAAAAGCATAAGTTAACATAAAGGGTTTATAAATACTGATCTAACTAACATTTTTTTTTTAACATTTCAGACAGTTTTTTGGCAAGGTGGGAATAATTGTTCCATAATTTAGTTTTCCTATATTTTAATGCAAGTTGGCCTCGTCTCTGATGAAATGTTAAGCCTGTGAAAATATTGCTTATGCCTGCTCAGCAATAACGTCAACACATCCCAGTTGTGGTTTCACTGTGTGTGTTTGTGTTCCTGTGTTCTTCAGCTCGAGGACTGCACGCTCCAGTTGTCCCCTCAGGGAAACTATCTGGACCTGGACTCTTCTCTGGACGAGCAGCGAGACGAGCTCGAGGGTTTTTACGAAGACGTAGCGTAAGACTTCTACTCTTATTTTCTTACGACACACACTCACTCGCTTACTCACACACTCACACACTCACACACTCACACTCACTCACTCACTCACTCACTCACTCACTCACTCACTCACTGACTCACGCACGTACGCACGCACGCACACACTCTCTCTCTCTCTCTCTCTCTCTCTCTCTCTCTCTCTCTCTCTCTCTCTCTCTCTCTCTCTCTCTCTCTCTCACATACGATTGCAAAGATGTCAAAGTTCCGTTAAAGTTCCACAGGAATTTAAGATTGGGAAGTTTTTTTATTTGTTTTATTTGTTGGAATTACCCAGAAATCAGGAGTCATTTTTAAATAACTGATGCTGATATTTTAGATCAGTGGCTCACGTCCCCACTTTCTCTATCAATCTCTATCAATGTTGTCGTTTGTCTGTTCTTTTTATTATTCACTTTATTTTTCTCTCTTATTTTGTGTGTTTTTGTTGTTGTTTTTGTGTTGTTAGAATAATTTAAATGATACAATCTCGCCGTGTGTGTGTGTTTTTGGTGTTGTTTGGCAGTTTCTTATGTCGTTTTGTATGTTTGTCCGTTATTTGTGTGTATTTTGTAGCGATCTTGTGTGTTTTTCTCTCATTTAGTGTGTCTTTGTGGTCGTTTTGTGAGTTTCTAATAATATTTAGTACGATTATCATTTTTAACTACAAATACACATTTTAAAAACCCATATTTAATGCTTTCATTTGTTAATTTTCCTCTTTCTCTCAAAGTTTCCAACTTTGAAAATTCCTAGAATTTTGCAACCCAAGTTTAAATGTTGTTTTTTAATTATATTATTTTAAAGGGATGCTAATCTTTATGTTTGGATATAATATTAATTTTGTAAAATGTATAGATTTAAAATTCTGGTTAATTTCAATAAATAATTCCCGTGAAAATTGTATATTTTTGAATATTCCCCAAATTCATGATCTCAAATTCCCATGTAAATTTACCAGAAATGTTCCTCCCCTTTGCAACCACACTCACATTCATAATTTATGCCTCGTGAAAATCATATTCAGCCTATTTTTGTTCAAAAAAGGCACGGAAATTAAAAAGCAACACATCATATTATTCAACTAATGTGTAAAATCATCATAATATGATATACTATCGTTTCTGTGATGGAGATTTAATCAAATAAATGAAATTAAAATCAAACTAAGCTCTTCCTTAGTTGTGCACCTTCAAAATAAAAGTCCCCTTCTTCAGACACCAAAATTCGACAAACACATGGTAAGATAAAATACAGACAAAAAAAATCAACACAAATACAACCTAAATAAAGAATAACTTTGATTATTTGCACAAACTGTCTTTCCTTTTCATGTTTTGTTTCATTTTTAAAAAATAAAATAAAATAATTGTGCAATTCTAACTATTTTCTCATTTAGTTTAACTCATTTATCAACCAGTTCTTGCACATCACGGGTAATTCACAGCTATTCATTCTCCCGTCACAGATACTTGGAGCTGATGCTGTTTTCAATCACAATTCATTTTTTAACCCCTTTTGACTGTGAGCACCACATATGGACCAGAGCTTGAGCTAAATATGTAAATATGTTGAGTTAAACACGCTTGTGATGCTTTGGGTTCTGCTTTTCGTCTCCATGTTACTTGAGTTGACCTAAGGTCCTGCTTTTAGACCAATCACACGCAGCCGACTGACCCCAGGAGAACTCGGCAATAAAAGGACGTTTGTTCTGGAATCATACACATTTTAAAGAACCAAGGAATGGTTAAAGATAAGACTGATATACACAACACACACACACACACACAGTGTGTTAAAGCTGGTGTTTATGACATTCCAAAGACGTTTGTGTTTGTGTAGCCGTGGCTTTGACCATGATGATGTAATAAAAATCAGAATCCTTCTCCTTTTTTAGGGAAACACAGATTCCCCCCCCCTTTCATTCTTTCCATTCCTCTGTGCCCTGCTTGTTTCCAGGCCGTAGTCCCAGCATGCTTTGGGGCTCATATGGAAACAGTCTGTAGGTGTGATGTCAGACCCTGTGTGCAATGCTACACATTTTAAAGAACAAGTCGACTCACAGCGGAAAGAAACAGTGTCTCCTTCGTGCTCATTGGACGGAAATATCTGACACAATGCTATTGGTTTAAAATCTAAGTTATAGGTTCTCAACGTGTTGGTCGGGACCCAAAAGTGGGACCAGGTTTCAGCGGATCACATGCATTCATCAGGGGGAAAAAAAAAAAGCTTTTGTTTGCTTTTATTTTGAAATGGTATTATTTCTACAGAATCTTGCCTTCACTTGTGTCCAGCCTCGTTTTTTTTTTTCACCAAATACAAAGTGTCAAACTTAAGGCCCAGGGGCCAAAACCGGCCCTTTAGAGCCAATTCGGCCTGCAGGAGAAAGTAAAATTGACAGAAAACATGAATCATTGAGTGAATTTCGCACTATTTCAGTGAAACTCACAGTTTTCCCATGCTTATATAACATGATGGCAGTTATTTTTCATTTCAAATTGTTAAAAGATCTCTCAATTTTTTATAAAATCCAATTTTCTTAAAATTATTCCATAAAAATTCCCCAAATTAAATACAAATTGGTCACAAAATCAATGAAGTTTAAAAGTGCAAACTATGGCACGTTAATGTTGAAATTGCTCTTTTTTTTCCCACCTAAAATCTGCGGCTCCGGCTTATGATCAAACTGGTCCTTATTTGGCCTCTGAACTAAAATGAGTTTGACACCACTGACCAAACACCAGTGTTATTGAAATGTGATTGGTTAAAGCAACAGGCTGATTGTTGCTGATTGTCATAAAAGCTCGTCATGCTAAATAATGACATGACTTGGATTAAACATAGGTTTGTAATCCTGAATGTGTGGTATTATTATGAATTAAAGGGAGGACGTTTACCCATCATTGGCTCCATGTCAAACACAGCTTTGATTTTATAATATTTTTATTTACAGCCCTATAAGATCAAGCCCTCTCATGTATTTTATAATTTCTAATATTTTAATATATATATAGAATCATGGACGAAGCCTTAGTGATAACGTGACATAGCGCCGTCTCTGTTAAAGCCCCAACTTTAACAATCTCAGACAGATGAATTATTAAAGCACATTTAAATCTCACCTTTTTAACCTTTTCACCTTTTTTTCCATTTCTCTCTTAGTCTTATAATTATTTTTATTTTATTTGTTTTAGTTTCAATGATTCATGCATATTCTGCCTTATTATACTGTATTCTAATTCTGTGTTGTTGTTATTATAATTAATAATACTAATTATTCTTATTATTATATTTTTGTTATTGATGTTAATTGGTACAAAGTTTATAGTTATGTATATATTTAATTTGAATTTGTTGAGACTTATATGTATTGATTTTATTAATTTATTAGTACATTTTTTTAAACTACAGCTTTCCGTTGTGTTACTAAGTTGCTCTTCTTTGTTATGTTATTATTTAATATATTTTTTTCTTCTAATATATATATATATATATATTTTTTTTTAAGCAGCTGATTCCGATTACAGGGCAATATTACTATTATCAACACGAATCGGACATTTTGGGATTATTAATCATAATCTCCTTTGCTGTTTCCTTCCTGTGATAGTTTGTATTGTTTCTGTTGGAAATCAACATGTTTTTATCAGTTACATTTAGGAATTTAAACATTAGTCATGGTTTGGGTCACAGTTTATCATCAGTTTGTGATGTTGTGTTCAAAACTTCAGAGTAGTTGAGAGAGACGCTCTTATTGTGAAAGGATATTGTTTTTCCCACTGGTTTGAATAGCTTTATTGTGAAGGTGTCAGACTTGGTTTTTCAGCCTTCTGTGTGAGCAGGTGATTGGCTGATTAAAGAGCCTCTCTCACATTATTATTATTATTATTATTATTATTATTAGGGCTCATACATTAGTGAAAAAGGAAGTTGTTCCTGTTTTTCTGTCTGATGGTTTGCTTTTTCCTCCGATTGTTCCACAGAAAAGGAAAGAAGCCCATCCTGATCCTGAGGACTCAGCTGTCGGTGCGGGTCCACTTCATCCTCGGTAATTATCTCCTCCTCCTGCTGATGATGACTCAGGAGGAAACTTCTTCTTCCCTCGCGTCACTTTTGAACCACAGTTACGCTGCTTGCACAAAGCGGGGAGGATGTCCTGTCTGTTAACTCTTTTTCAATCTTTTGAGCTGCTTTCTGCTCCATTTTTGGCTTTTTCTTAACCTCTGATTAATGCTCGCAGAGAAACAGTGCCTGTGTGAGTGTGTTTTTTGTATCTTTTCACACCAAAGTGACACAAACTCAGCTGCTCAGAGACCGTTTGTTTCCCCAGAATATTTCTCATGTAGTTTCTCTACAGTACACCACAGACACAGTCGAATAAAAATCACCTCAGTGTCAGAAATCCATCATCATCCACAGATGAAGCTCTCCTCCTTCCTCCCATACAAAACTGTTTCCGTTGCCACGTTTTCCAACCCGGTTTGACTTTAAGTCAGAGAAACATTAGCCTCTCACTCTGATGTCTGAACTCGTGAATTTTTCAACTTCCTTTATCTTTTCTTTCACTTCGTAGCAGAATTTTAACACGTTTCTTAATTTTGTCCTCATTAGTGAGATTTGTGCACAGATTTACAAACAACGTAGCATCCGTCGGTTGCCGAATTATTTTGCATAACAAATGAGCACCTTCAGTATTGTATAACGTGACTAAAATATCCAAATTACGAGGACATGCCACCACCTGGTTTGTATTACAATTTGAAAAATATGAATACGCAATCTTTGGAAATCTAAAAATTGGTTCATAATTATCAATAGTAAAATTGCGATTAATCGATTATCTTTTTTTCCTCCACCACCCCTACTGCCATCTACTGGACATTAGGAGATGGCGATAATAAGCTGGAAGAAGTTTGACACTATGGGTGCTTTGACGCCGGTTTGGTCCCAGACTCGGTCCAAGTGGGCCGGAGGACAGATGATCATTTAATCATTTTGGTTTGGCTCAGTTTGCGTTAAGAGCGCAACTTCTGATCCATTCCAAACAGCCTCTGGTGCATGAGTTGCATGAGCTAGCCACTTGGGGGCGCTGAGATTTCTCTAGGCAGACAAACAGAAACCTGAAGAAGAAGCTCTCATCTATGGGTCAAAGCGAGCGCTTAAAGCTGCAGTATGAACGTTTTGTTTTATTTTGCTTCATTTGGTCAATAATCCATAATCACCTTTGAATATACTGTAATCCAAAATGTTATGATAGGAAACGGATCCTCTGCAGCTTCACTTGTACCTACATGAGAGGTTTAGAAATCTTTCTGCCAATCAGAGATCTTTTTACAAACAGAGTGCTCCATGAGCTGTTTTGCATCCTCTGTAGTAAAGTTCAATGGTGGACATTCCAGCAGAAGTTCCCAACGCATTGCATTCATGTCAGAGTCTCTGCTATACCAGAAAACTCTCCAACACAAGACACAGTCCCTACATTTGTCACTAGTCTACTGAGTGAAAAGTTGCTAAAAATGCACGTTCACGAGGACAGCGGTAAGGGGCGATAGGTTTCCAAACAGGGAGGGGAGGGGGAAGCGTGGTTGTTTCTACACAAGTTTCAGGATTCTACATACTGCAGCTTTAAGAGTGCGCAGAAACAATAGAGCAGCAACAAGTTGCCGTGATTTTGGTAGTTTTAAAGCTGATATCCGGAGTTTCTGAGAAATCTATGTTTATGTATGATTCTTTTGAAATGCGAAAAAAATACCTAACTAGTCCTTTACTATGGTCTACTGCTGGTGGTCATTCATATTCATTAATATATACAAGTCCCTCTTTCGTCCTATAGACCCTTATACAAATGGAAATGATCTGATTGTGCCTAGCCAATAAGCTTCAACTTCTTGTTTTTGAGACTGTCAATCAAAGTGAATGTGGAACTGTGCACGGAAACAAGGCTGCGTCACAACAGCAAACAGGTAAATATGATTTGGGCTTTGACCTACAGTATATCAATGTGACCTTGTTATGTTCCGCGATGTGTGTGCAGAAAAATAGAGGAGTGGCTTCTTATAGATTGGGAGAGGCAGTGGGAGGAAGTGAGGCTGTTTAGGGCGGGGCATTGAGACGTTTCTCAGAAACTTCCGATATCAGCTTTATGGTCTTGTTTTGCACCGTTGCCAGTACTCCTGACCACCATCTCCAATACTTCCTGTTTTTAGTCCGTATCAAGAAACGCTTCAAGTCCGGCAGAAACAATCGCTCTAGAATTCACCTGTTTTTTCTGCTCTAGACATTGTTTGCGTGTTCACACTGCCCAAACAAAGCGGACTGTCCCAGCTAACAAATCCTGGTGGTTTTAAACGCACTATGGTTCGTCGGTGTGAAGGCACCCTAAAACTGCCATCACATCCGGATGGTTCCAGACTTGGATTGAATGGGCGGAGAACAGCTGATTGGTTTGCATTCACAATGCACAGTGACTGCCTGACTCACCTTCCCTCAGTGAGTCACGGAGCCTTTTGTACGTTTGTGCGATGACTTCATTGCCGTCTTCCGCTGCTTAAACATTTTAAAACCTTTTATTCCTGTGAGTTTCTACAAACATCCACACATTATATGTCCAAATATGAACCATTTTTATTCTTTATTCATATTGCAGTGATTGCAACTGCTTCAAGACTGTCGTTTTAGTCCAGAGTAAAGGAGAGTTTGCTTCTTTGAGTCTGGTTGCATATTCACACAAAGCAAAACAAAGCAGACTTTCTGGAGGAAACAAATCCTAGAGCAGCCAATGCGAGCCAGGTTTTCTCTGGCATGAATGTGCCCTAAAACCTTAGTTTAGTGTTTCTTGGAAGTACCGTGTGTTATCTTACAGGATTGTAGCCAGTTTTCAACTTTGGTGTTTAGAATGAGTGCCTGTCTTTCTGTGTAACGTCTCCCTGTTGGTCCGTCTTTGGCTCCGCCGATGCAGTGAAACCTCTTTTTGTTGTGTTATGTTGCGATGATATGTGTGTGTAGCTCTCAGTGTTTCTCCTCTGACCGCTGTGGCCTTTTCTTTTATTTTTAGCCAATGTGAGCGTGTTGTGTTGCTGCTGGACTCAGATTTCCTCTGAGTTTCACACAGAGTCTCAGACTATAGAGCGGAGACGGCTCACATTGTCCAAAACGCTCATTTCTCAGAAACGCAGCTTTAAAAAGACTCATCTTTATTTAAAGCTTTCAATCAAAAATCGCCCTTTTATACAGGAAAAACTAACAAAGCAGGAAACTTGCTCACTGTTGCTGCTCTGTGTCATTTTCCTTTTGGGAAAATATTTTTTCTCTCTCCTCAGACTCTGGGTTTAAAACCCAAGTGTTCTGGCAACATGACATTTAAGTTTTGTCTGGAGGCAAATCTGTGGAAAGGGGGCAAACCTGATTATAAGTTGCTAAAATGACAGATTTATAAAATGTTTCTATTTCCTATACACTTGTACATTGACTTATGAGTTTAATTTGTTCCGTGACGGAGCTCATAACTCAAATTACACGTTTGTAAAATAATTTTTCCCATCAAAATGAATTGAAACGTACGACGGAGTATTAGGGCCACATTAAAATAATAAAAGAGCACTATGAGATTAAAGTCATAATATTTCAAGTTATCGTTTTATGAGAATAAAGTTGTATCTTAATAATATCATTTTATGTGATTAAAGTAATAAGAATTTAAGATTAAAGTCATAATATTTGGAGATTGAAGTCATAATTTTATGAGAATAAAATTGCAATACAAACAGGATCTTGTCTGTGTTGCGGTCACTTGTGCGTTATACAGAATGTGGAGCATTTAGTGAGAATATAATTCTCTTTAGGTTGCACACATGGTGAATTACTGAGCCTTTTAGCCCATCATCACCACAATGTTATCAGTAATAGTCTCTTTTGTGGAGGAGGAACTTGCTGCAGGTGGTCGTCTTCAGTGCTATTAGTGTTAGTTGCGTTCACTTTAACAGGGAGATATGACCTTATTCTCATAAATTTACTACTCTATTCTCAAAATGTTACTTTTTTAGTCTTGAAATATTACAACTTTAGTCTTATAAAATTAATAATAATAACACTTCATTGGATTTTATATAGCGCTTTATCATAGACACTCAAAGCGCTTTACAAAATGAAGGCATTATTTTTTCACTCCACACTCAGTGGTGGTAAGCTACTATTGTAGCCACAGCTGCCCTGGTGCAGACTGACGGAAGCGCCATCTGCCCCTCCGACCAGTAAGTAGTTTATTTATAAAGCGCTTTTTGCAGATAAAATCACAAAGTGCTGTACAGAGTTGTGGTAAAAGTACAAGTGCAACACAATAGAATAATAAAACAAGAGTGCATAAATATCATAAGAACAGCAACATTAAAGGATAAATAAAAATTAAAATCCAGTTAACTAGCTTTACTGTAAAGTGTAGTCTTCAGCAGTTTTTTAAAAGTGTCCACACATTTGAGCTCCCTGAGAGACTGGTGCAGGTTATTCCAGAGTCTGGGAGCTACAGCCTGGAACGCCAGGTCTCCCCTGTTTTTAAATTTAGTTTTTGGGGTCTTTAGGAGACCCTGACCTGAAGACCGAAGGCATCGCCCTGATGAGTAGGGGCACAACAAGTCCGAAATATATTTAGGGGCCTGACCATGTAACGCTCGGAACGTGAGAACTAATATTTTATATTCTATGCGAAACTTAACTGGAAGCCAGTGCAGAGTAGCAAGAACGGGGGTGATGTGGGATGTTCTAGAAGCACCAGTTAAAAGTCTGGAAGCAGCGTTCTGAACGATCTGGAGTCTGTTTAGGGTCGACTTATTAAAACAAGTAAAAACAGAATTACAGTAGTCAATACGAGATGATATAAATGCGTGTATGACCAGTTCCAGATCTGATTTTGATAAAAGATGCCTCACTTTAGAGATATTTCTCAGGTGGTAAAAACAGTTTTTAGTCAATTGACGACAATGTCCCTCCAAAGACATGGACTGATCAAAAACAACCCCAAGGTTTCTGAGGCTGGTTTTAACAGATGAGCCCAGATCACCAAGAGAGTTTTTAATTAGAGGGATGTTTTTATCAGGAGCAATGATCAGAGTTTTTGTTTTGTTTGAATTTATCTGGAGATAATTTGATGACAGCCAGTTTTTGATACAGGATATACAGTCTAAGATCTCGGATAAAAAGTGAAACTCTGAGTCATTAAAGGAGCAGTACAACTGGATATCGTCAGCATAAAAATGATAAGACACATTTTTAAAACCACGGATCAACCGACCAAGAGGCATCAGATACAATAAAAACAAAACAGGCCCCAGAACAGAGCCCTGGGCTACTCCACATGACAGGTTGGACATATTGGACATGACATCGTTAATAGCAACATTAAAGGTTCTTCCATTAATGTAAGAGGTAAACCATTGGAGAACAGTACCAGAAAACCCCATCTCAGATTTTTGTCGATCAACCAGTATACTGTGATCTACAGTATCAAAGGCAGCTGTCAGATCAAGTAAAACTAAAACTGTGTAACGACCAGAGTCAGCGGCCATCATCACGTCACTAGAAACTTTCAGAAGAGCAGTTTCAGTGGAGTGGATCGATCTAAAACCAGATTGATATTTATCATAAATATCATGCTGTTCCATGTATGAGGTTAGCTGCTTAGCAACCATTTTCTCCATGATTTTAGACATGAAGGGAAGCTTAGATATGGGCCGGTAGTTTATAGGCTCCCCTGGATCAAGATTGGGTTTTTTAAGAATGGGGTTTATTATCGCATGTTTAAAAAAGCTGGGGCAGCTCTGTCCCATTGGTGTGTGAATGTGAATGAGCGGATATGTAAAGCACTTTGTGACCTCTGTCTGTGAAAGGTGCTATAGAAATAAACATTACATACTCACTCACTCTACATTCGTACTTGGCAATGTGGGTGAAGTGCCTTGCCCAAGGACACAATGACAGCTACCACTGGAGCGACTGTCCCCCACTGTGGCACCTGGAATTCTCAGTGGTCTCCCATCCAACTTCTAACCAGACCCAGACCTGCTTAGCTTTAGAGATCTAAAGGGATTGGGCAATGACTTTACGACTTTATTCTTGAATTATTATGATCTTAATGTCTTTTTATTTAAATGTTGTTAAATTGTTAAAGATAAATGTAGCCATTTTTCTTCTGCTGGAGTTTTTTTTATTAAAAAACACGTCTGAAAGATTCTCCCACATTCCCTTTCTCTCACTTGTAGAGAGAACTTCCTGTCAAATCTGTGCTGCTGCATCCTTAGCTCCTTTAGCTCCTTTAGCACCTTTAGCTCCTCTGTGGTTAGTTCACATGCTAACTCACATGTTTGTCTATAACTATCCAGTGAAACAGTTTGCTGGGCGGATGTTACCATGTTTACTGTGGGGCTGCGTCTGCTACGCCAACTATCGATCGGTGGTGTGTAACACTGGCTCAAAACCTAAATATCAGCTCACAACTCAAAGCAAATGAATTGTGGCTCGTCTCTGTAAAAACTTGATTCACAATGAAATAAACCCAAATTATTGATATTTTAGTGCCCATTCACGTAGCGCTGGACAAATTTCAACTTTGCGTTCATGCCCTCATGTGGGGTCACCTAATATGTCTAGTAATTGATAAAAAAAAATTACTGATTGTGTGTATATATATATATATATATACACAATCAGTAATTAAAATACCACACACATTCTCAAACAATTGTATTTTATACTTTCACTTTCTCAAATATAGATCTAGTTTTTTAAAGAAGGAAATATAAAAGTATCTGAGCTAGCGCATCTTCTCACTTTGTGCACTAATCTTGGCTACTCTGTATTTGTAAAGGTAAAACAAACATAGTATAATAACCAATTCTAGAGAAAAACGGTCTCTGGGTCGCCAAAAATAAAAATGGGGTCACAACCTAAAAAAGGTTGTGAACCACTGGCTTAGAATGATCTATTTTACCATCATACGGTGTAGGGCTGCTCAGTTAATCGAAATTCGATTACGATTTCTATTATTACACCCAACGATGACAACAATAACATAATCGAGGAAAAAATGCTAATATACATATATTTGTTTTTTCTTTACATAAGTTTTATTCGCTAAATAAACAAACCCACTATTTCGGACATCTACAAATAATAAAGCTTGGCACACACATGTTATTAATACTAACTTTGAGTTGTTTAATCCACGCACATGCAAGCTCCTCCCCTCCGCCCCGACGCTCTCAAAGCTAAAGCTAGCCTGCAGGCTAACACAAGGAAAGTTGTTGCTCGTGGTATTGAAACATGGCAGGAGAAATGCAGCAAAAATGCTTGGTAAACAAGTAGCAAATCAAATTGTCTTCTATGGGAACACTTTGGGTTTGATGATGAAGGCCGAGAGCAAAAATACATCACGCAAGATGTGTTTTGTTTTGTGCAAAAGTGAACATATTTGATTTTAGTCTTTGAAGGATTTTATTTATGTTTAAAGAATATATTTTATGTTTTTTTTTTTTTGTACAAAAAATCAATAACTTTTTGGTTGACAAATAATCGTTTGAATAATTGTGATTTCAATTATGACTAAAATAATCGTGGTGACTATTTTTTCTATAATGGAGCAGCCCTAATACAGTGTGAATATTGTAGAAACGGATAGATAAAACCTCTGGTTAATAAATGAACTGCCCATCACTATGATGATAGATGATGATATCATTGGACTGACATCTTTGTTGTGCAGTTGCTGGTTTAAATGGGTAATAAATCATTTGTGGCTGGATTGGATTTAACGTTGAGCTAAATTTGGCTCCCTGGCCTTGAGTTTGACACGTGTGTTTGAAAAGCTTTACTGTTATGAACAGCAGTGTCTGTTAAATATGAGCTGTTGTTTTGACTGCATGTCCAATCTGTTGTTTTGTAATGAAATATTACACAAGGGATGCAAAAGCTGAACTCCAGTGATATGTAGGTCGTTTAAACTGCTCTGAGTAATTCTAAAGTTGAATGAGTTTCTACAGACTGTTGGTGAACAGCATTCACAGCTCAATACTAGTCATTGTTTGATGGCCACTCTGTGTTTTTTCCAGTGTTGTTGTTTGAAATGAGCCTAGAGCATGGAGCATTAGCAGAGACTTGTTGAAAACATGCAGGAGAGCGGAACAGGACCAGCGTTAAGCTCGGGGGCTTTTGTAGTGTGTTGCTGTTCAGTTTCGTTACATGGAAATCCCACAGCGTTCACCAGGTGTCCCACTGCCCCGACCTGCCCAAGCGTCATGTCTCCGCCCTCTCGCTCCAAGGGGATTTCCCAGCATGCCCCCGTCTTCCTATATGTGTGTGACGGAGGCGCCTCAGTCTCAACTGTGCTGGGTCAGGACCAAAAAATTAGTCATGGACTTGTTTCAGTGGGTTGTTGGCATTTTCTAAATTAAATAAACTTTAAAATCAACAAAACATGCTTTTAGTTTGAAGGGGCTTTAGCAATATTTTTGCTGCAAAAACTTATCTCAAAAAAGTTAAATTTATATTATCTTAATAAGCATTATATCCATTATTGTATCCATCATTTTCTTTACCAGTTTTTTTAACTTGTAATTAATAAAATTTAATTTTAGCATTAATTTTTGTTTGTTTTTTTGTAATATTATAGTTATATGGGTCCAAATATATTTTACATATTTTATCCAGGAAATCTTTTACTGAAATCTAATTTGTGTGTATTGCTTAATAAAGCCGAAAATCCCAGCTTTCTCGTTCCACCAGTGTTTTTGTAACGCAGGTTCAATTGACAATTTTCAGCACTTTTCCTTTCCACTCCGTTATCATCCACCGTATCCATGGAAACCCGAAAACAACTTTTTGATGTCAATTTTTAAAAAGGCAATGTAGGACATTAGGTATTACAACATCCCAAATGTGGTGGATGTGGATGATCTGAACGGTGTGTATTCATCCGGCATGTTTAATTTATTACTGTCTTTCCAAGTGTCACAGGTGATTAGCATACACCGCATATTGTAAAAGGGTCCATCAGATAGTTCCATATTTGTTTTTAATATGTCAGTTTAGAGCTCAGACTTTGTTCGAGCAAAATTTGAGTTTCGATTAAATTTTCGATTTATTTATTTATTTATTTATTTTAATGCACTTGAAATTTACTGCAGACTTCAGGTATTTTGTCAAAAGTGCAACTTTATTGCTATGATTGTCCTCAAGAGTTTAAATGCAGAGAATAATCCCAAAATAAAAAGTAAATGAGTCAGTCAACAATTAAAAGCTTTAACTCAGATTTAAGCAAAAGTGCAAGTACATATTTTATAATATATAACATTACAATGAAAGAAAATAATAAACTCTTCCCTTAGCATCTCAGCATAGTGTGAATTAAACATTAACATGCCCGTGGCACACATATAGCCTACTCAAAGGGTAAACAAATGTAAACAAAGAGGGGGCTGGCTCACATTGGAACGCAAAAAAGTCAGAAAAAACTTGTGATGGGAAATAAAAAAAAAATAATTTTTAAATAAAAATTTGATTAATCGATTGTAAATCGATTTTTTTTTTGCCCAGCCCTATGTCAGTTTTTATCTGTCGTCCGATTTTACATTTTATGCCTAATATTGGTGGGCCGATCATATTGCCCATCTCCAGCTAATACTTTACTAATTATAGGACTTTAAGTTTGTTATCAAAAAATAATGAAATAGACACTGGACAAAATGCTCCAACACTCATTTTTCCTACGATCTGAAAGGAAAAGTGAACACGGCGCTGACGATGTGTTCACTGCCTCCCAAAACACTGAGTTTCAGTCTCGATTGCAGTTCCTGCTATTTGTGGTATTTTCTCTCTTGTGACCAATGTTGTACAAGGCAAGAAGACGCGTGCTCCCCAACGTGTGTCACACAGTCTGAAGGATGACAGGAAGTCTTCTAAGCACCAACAGGAAATGCCTCTCCAAAGTTTATCTGACCGTTTAGGGAGTCGTGAATCTATTCAGTCGTCGCTCAGAGAGGAACATGGCCCATGTGACCTAGCGTATAGACATCAGAGCTGTTTCCTCCTCGGGAAGCGTCGATCAGTCAATAGGAAGTCACATGGATCTGTGGTTAGCATGCAGCCTGGATTACGTATAGCACCACTCAGATATAGATAGAACAGCTTTTGAACGTGTCTGTCATATTAATAGGGCTGGGCCATATGGACCAAAATTCATATGTTGATATTTTTTCTCAAAATGATGACGTACGATACAAATTTTGATATTTTTAACTCGATAAAGTCTTACGAGAAAAACCATTCAGGGTTAAATTTGCTGATGAAAATTGCCACAGAGGCACATTTATTATCAAACAGCTGCACATATGAACAAGTTTTGGCTTTTTCTCCTGTAAGGGACAGCACGTCTGAGTGAGTTCTGTAGTGTGGCTTATTAACGGAAAGGCCTGGGTTAGGACACATTCTTAGATTGAAATGTATTGTTACAGGCAATATTACAATAACCAAAATAGAAACCTTGATAAATCTTGAATCTTAACATATTCCCCAGCCCTAGTCATACCTCACAAAAAACAAGACTTTTTTTTATTCTATAGCTTTAATATATTTTAAATATTTTACAAGACATTATAAAATCAATGATTAATAAAAGATGCAATGTTGTGTAAAAGCATCTCATTTATGAGCAATAGAACTAATTGTTTTGTATATACAGATACGTTCCATTCCATCAGCTGCCACCGGTTTGTGGAGGCATCATCCTCAGTAGAGAAGCCCAGACGCTTCACTCCTCGGCCACCTCCACTCTCCTCCCAGCTGGCTGTTTTTAACACGGAGGAGCAGCATCTCTACTTTGAGCTCCTCACTCTATCTCTAGAGCTAAGCCCTGCAGAAAAAACTCTTTTCAGATGCTTGTATCACAACCTCGTTCTTTGAGCTCATCGCCATAGGTGATAGGGGTGTGCATTATCATGAATTAAACTATACGATGCATTTCAACATTAGCATGTTGCGATACAATGTATCCCGATATCCCAATACTAAACAATATGATATACATCACGATATCAATAATTACACATTTCACCATTACAAGTACAGAATGATATGAAATACAATTTTATTTGTATATATATATATATATATATATATATATATACAATTTCATTTTTTTTTAACTTGTGAGAATAAGTACTGATAAATGGTAACTTACTGTAATTCAAGTACCAATATTAAAAGTGGTATGTTTATCAAACTGTCATTTTAGCTCATATGTACAGTATATATACATATACATCATATTTTTGCTTCTATAACAGATTCTGATTCCAAGTTCTTAAATGCTATACAAAAAAGTTACCAAATACATCTATAAAAGTGCCCAGTAGGTTTTATATGAATAAATTGCAATCATCTTCCAAGCTAAAATGCATTAAAGAGTGAATAGAACAGAATCATTTTATTGTCATTGGACAAGTACAAAAAATTGCACATGCCCCTCCCAACAACATTCAACTACACTTCAAAGATTCAAGCCAAACAGATACAGTCATCATAAAAAACAATATAAGGTACCGTAAAAGTCTGTCGGAATAAAAGGTTCAGCAGCGAAGAGCCGCTGCACTAACGCACGCCACCATCCTGTGAGTGAGGTAGTTTAACTAGGTCTGATGTGGTTCACTGACACCTAGTCACCTGGCGTTTACATGCTATGTAATGAAATGTTTTTTTTTATTTACTTAAAACATGATTAAAAAAAATTGATTTAGACATATATTGGATCAATATGATAATAGTGTGGTGAAATATTGCGATGTATCGCAAATCAATTATTTTTCTGACACCCTTTATAGGTGAGACTCGTGTTTCATGGGAACCACTTCAAACTGTTGCAGTGTCTCTGTTGTGATGTTGATCCTTCTATAATCAGGATCTCTGTCAGGACCCAGGAATCCCCAGCTGGTCTTTGCTTCCATCATTGAATTATTTTAGCTCGGCGTGATCCCTGAGACGCTCTCAGATGTCAGTAGGAAACTGGAGCTGGATAGCGGCCATGTTGGCTCAAAGCAGGTGTGGAGCGATTGACCAATAGAGCGTCACAACACGACTATGCTCATCCTGAGGAATGTAACTTATTTATTTATTCAACTACTGTGTGTATTTTCACTGCACATATGGAGCATGTATAGTTTATGGGATAGACTTTCTTACCATAGTCTGTTTTTTTTTTATAACAGATTGTGTCATCATTTTGTGTGTTTTTTTTTTTATGTTTCTAGCTATTAGATTTACCCCTGATGTCACATGTTGAGGTGAAATTAAATGAAATACATTTTTTTGCAATCATTAGCATTTAAAACTGTAGCCAAACTGAAGTGGGACGTTAGACCTTTGAGCCCATCTCTGCTCTTTGGGTGAGTCTCAAGCTAATCTTTTATTATATTGGAAAAGATTAGATAATCAGTACACTGACAACCAGGTTAGTTATAGAGGCGTGCTGCAGCTCATATGACCCACTGCAGTCAATAGTTGAGGAGGCCAGAGGCTACAGAGAGAATGATCTATTATCTATTAATCAAGGAACGTCTGTCTGTGCGTGTGCACATGTGTTGCTGCTTGTGTGTTTGGTATACAGGAAAAGACAGGGAGTAAAGTCTTAAATTGATTTTACGACTTAAGTGAAATGGACAGACTTGGTTCTAAAGTTACTTGTTACACACTGAAGGGGATGTGTTTATTAGGTTTGATCACTATTGTTTATTCGTCTGTGTTCCTACGTGGCCCTAAGTTTTCATTTCTGTCCCTCCGCGGGCCACATACGGCTCTCACTTTAATTTTGTACGCCTTCCTCCAAAAAGGACACAAAATAACTCTTAAAAAACACAAAAGGACAGAACTAGAGAAAATTACTCCAAACATACAACATTACAACAAAAATGTGTAAAATAAATGTCTACAAAAACACACAAAATAAATCTAATTATCCACAAAGCAATGACTAAACCACAATGTGTCGACAAAAATACACAATACGACTACAAAATGACTCCAAAAACATAAAAGATGACTCAAAAAAAACAAAACGACTCCAAAAATACACAGTAAAACAGAAAAACACACAGACATAAAAATGTTCTGCATAAGTATGATATGATAATAGAGGTACACAAAATAACTCCAAGAACACACAATAGGACAGAAAACTACACAAAATGACTCCAGATATACAAATCTACAACAAAATATCTAGAAAATGACTACAAAAACACACAAAATAATTCAAATAATCCATAAAGCAATGACAAAACCACAATATCTCGACAATAATACACAATACGTTTCCTAAATGACTCCAAAAACTCACAAAATGACTCAAAAACACACAGTAAGACAGAAAAACACATAGAATGACTCCTGACATACTGATATTCCACATAAATACACAACAACATGACAACACAAGTACACAAAATAACTCCAAAAACACACAATAGGACAGAAAATAACACAAAATGATTTAATACATACAAAAATGTGTAGAAAATGTCTAAAAACAACACAAAAAAACAACTACAATAACCCACAAAACAATGACAAAACCGCAAAATGTCAACAAAAAGACACAGTATGACTCCACAATGACTCGAAATGATTCCAAAAACACACAAAATGACTCCTGACAAACAAATTGTCTACATTAATACACAAAATGACAACGAAAATACTCAAATTGACGAGAAAAATACACAATGTTCTGCTGACTCGGCTCCTCGTGTTGATGCTGATTTTCAGAATCTTGCAGCGTTCAGTGAAATGCCGTCGGAGGGTGTGAGAGCAGACTAGGTAGTTTTCATCTCTAAACTTATTCCTCTGCACTAAGCACGAAGACTTTCTTTCATATCAGTCCCACATTTTGTATGGTTTCAGTTAAGCTGATTAAAACTGATTAAATTCATTCATTCCTCAATCCTGTTCTTGTTTGGCCATCTTCTGATGACTATAATGTTTGCTTCAGTTCAATACGCTGAGTTTATACACTGTGAATTCAGTAACAGATCTGAGAACTGAGCTAAATGGTAAATTACTCTTTAAAGATTAATATGTCAAACTGGGTCGATATAGCCCTGCATCAGATGCAGCCACTGGGATAGTTTTGCACAAAAGAAAAATGACCATATTCAAACCGTGTGTTGCACATATGTCAAACTCTAGGCCCGGGGGACAAATCCAATTCTTTAGAACATCCAATAGGACCTGCAGGATAAAGCAATAAGGACGGAAATTGCTAAATATTTCAGTTGTAGGTAGCTCAGTCCCTTTAAAGTTGCCAATTCTATGAAACTTCACAATAATTGCAGAGGCTCACAATTTTCCTACAGTCATTTTAATCATAAATTGTACGGGACTTCACATCCCACAATGCAATGTGCCAAACTTTTCTGACAATGTAAATAAGAGAGTGTTTACAGTGGAGATTAAAACAAACTTGATCTATCAGGCCTACACTATGTCTTCATTTTTCAGCTACTGTTGTGTTTTTGTCTTTGTTTTTTATTTTCTTTCATTAATACTATAGTTTCTTACTTTTAGTTTTGTTGTTTGGAATGGTTCTGGACTTTTCCTTTAACATGCTGTCAAATAGACGGATGGTTCTCATTTTGGTTTCAGTGCTGTCAGCCCTGAGCTGACCCTTGTCCAGTCTTTTTCTGGTCTTTCCTGTCCTCTTCTTCTTTTGTTCGGACATGTTTCTGTTTTCCTGACGCAAACTTGAGGTCGCAACCTCTGATGATGGCAAACAGGACGTAGCAGCAGAATCCCTGACAGAGGGAAGCCCGTAGAGTCATGGAATTGTCCTGGCTGGTCCTGGACCAGGACTGACCCATCTTGTTTCTGTGTTTCAGAGAAGCTGTTAAACACTCAAGGTCCCGAGCTGCGCCGCTCCCTCTTCTCACTCAAACAGCTCTTTCAGGTTAGTGTCCAGTCCAATAATAAATGTGTTGAGAGGCAGCTTCACATTTCCACACCTGAGCCTTGGGTGTTTTTTTTTTTTACCTGACAGGATGACAAAGACCTGGTCCCAGAGTTTGTGGCGTCTGAGGGTTTGACATGTTTCATAAAAGTTGGAGCAGAGGCTGATCATAACTATCAGAACTACATCCTGAGGGGTACATACTGTAGCGGCCCAGGCTTCTTGTTCTTGTTCTTCTTATTGTTCTTCTTTTTCTTCTGGCTGATGTTCTTGTTCTTGTTCTTCTTGTTCTTGTCGCTCTTCTTGTTGTTCTTGTTGCTCTTCTTGTTGTTCTTGTTCTTGTCCTTTTTCTTGTCCTTGTTCTTGTCCTTGTTTCTGTCCTTGTCCTTGTCCTTCTTCTTCTTGCTCTTCTTCTTGGTCTTCTTCCTCTCCGGTTGGCACTGATGGCTCCTCTGAACCTGTTTCAGCTCTCAGTCAGATCATGCTGTTCGTGGACGGGATGAACGGAGTAATAAAGCACAACGAGACCGTGCAGTGGCTCTACACGTTGATTGGAAGTCTGGTGAGTCCATCAGCAGCGACACACAGGCACAAACAGTTGTGTGTTTGTTTGTGCGTCTAAGTCTGTGTTTGTGTGTGTGTGTGTGTGTCCACGCAGTCACGTCTGGTAGTGAAAACGTCTCTGAAGCTGCTCATCGTCTTCATCGAATACGCCGAGTCCAACAGCCCTCTGCTGATCCAAGCCATCAACATGGTGGACACAAGCAGAGGTACACACACACGCACCTCTGTGGATTAACCGTCGCCGTGACACACTGATGTGTTGCAGGTGTGAAACCTTGGAGTTACTTGATGGAGGTCCTGGAGGAGAAAAACGGTTCTGACACAGAGCTGCTCATGTTTGCAATGACGCTCATCAACAAGGTAAACAAAGACTCCGCATGGTAACACAAACGGTGTGTGTGGTAAACAACCCCCTCACGTTTGTGTGTGTGTGTGTTTGTGCGTGTGTCAGACCCTGGCCGTGCTGCCCGACCAGGACTCATTCTACGACGTGACCGACAGCCTGGAGCAGCTCGGCATGGAAACCATCGTCCACAAACACCTTAACAACCAAACCAATGAGCCCAGCGTCAGGGCCCAGTTTACCATCTACGAGGTAAACACAGGAACCAAACCAACAACAATGGTATCTGACAGGGATGGGGTCAATTACCTTTTTCAGTTACAATTACCTATGTTCAATTACAATTATTTTTTATCCTCAAAGTAAAATACAATTACGATCTCAATTACTAAATTTCAATTACAATTTATCACAATTACTGAGCCTGAAATAAATAACCTAATAAACGTTAACCTTCCTGTTGTTAGCTTTATGTTAGCATCTTTTATGATAACTGGTCCTAATACCAGCTGTAAAATACACTAAAAACAAATATCTATCTTCAGATTTCTTTCCTGTCTTTTGTTTATCTTGTTAGGCTTCCTAATTAATGAAAATAGAGGTTTTCATTTATTTGGTGTGGGCGTCTGAGGTTTTTTTGTGTCTGTATACATCTTGATTTCAATTTTTTTAAAACGGTAAAATAATTGTTAACTACATATGTGTACAACTGTACATAGAACTGAAACATGGTTGGCCAGTTTTGGGTAAAACTGAAAATGAATTAAAATTACAATTTTTGTAAAATTTTCATGGCAAATACAATTACAAAGTCAATTATCTAAACTCAATTACAATTTAATCAAAATTACGACAGCAAAAGATTTTTAATATTACAATTATAATTACGCTGAAATTGTAATTAATCGTCAATTACGTGATTACAATTATAATTGACCCCAACCCTTTTACATGAACATCAGATAGAACCAATAGTGGCAGTGATGAAACAAGAGACGGACATAATCAATAGTGTTAGAAAAACAACACAAACAACAACTGAGAGCTAAAAGACAAACAGATGTTTCTGGCGCATGTTCATTTTGTTTGTTTTTGTTCTGTTTTTCCTAATTGCTCGATTGGAACATTTATTTGTATTGTCTATTTAGTTTATTTCATTGGGTTTTGCAGTTGTTAGTGGTGAAGAATGTTGGTCGGACCTTGTCTTCTTCCTATTTCTTGTCGAACGTCAGAATAAATAAATAAAACTAAACTAACAGCACTGTCCCTGTGTGTCTCCTCACAGACGGCTCTGAGGGCCGAGGACGGGGACATGGATGAACCGTCTCCGTACCTTCGTAAAGAAAGAAGAAAGTTGGCCACGGGGGATCAGGAAGCGAGGTCTCGTCGTCGCTCATCCAATCAGAACCTTCCGGACCTCCTCGCCTCCTCGAGAGGCTCCTCCCCCTGCACCTCCCCCGCTCCTCCTAGCTTCTCTCCGTCCTCGCCCAGCGTTCCGGCCTCTCCCGTCCCTCCTCCTCCCGCATTCTCCACGTCTCCACCTCAACATCCATCATCTCCAGTCGTCTCTCCCATTCCTCCTCCCGTCCTCTCCACTTTTCCCTCTCATCCTCCCTCCTCCCCCATCATCCCTCCCAGCCCGCCGGCGGCGCTTGGTAGCAGGTCTTCATCCCCACTGATCTCAGATGTCAGTAGCTCCACCTCCAGCCCCTCAGAGTCCCAGACGGGGTCTCCTCTGCTTTTCCGCACAGTCTCTAACGAGTCCACGACCATGGAGAACACCACGAGGACTTCACCCAGTCCGTGAGTTCAGTCTGCATGACAAGCCATGTGGTTTTAAATCGGGCCAATATCGGATCAATGGTGGGCCGTCATTTGTTTAGCTTTAAACCACACAATATAATGCAAAGCATGTTAGCAGAGACTTTTCATTTAAATGGAGATTGAAGTGATGATGGGATGGGAACTGTTGTACTCCTGCCTGATCCTTTTTTCATGGAACGGTTGAATATCCTCCCATAAAACCTTTTTTTTCTCACTCTGAAGTGGTCCTGTGGTGACCCCCCCCCCCCCCCCCCCCCCCCGCCCCGCATGTCCTGGTGTTTGGGTAAATCTGTCACTGATCAACTACTTTGGTGTTTTCTTCCTTTCCTGTGCAATTCTCCGCCTGCTGTTGCACCTTCTGACCCCCAGGAGTCGCTCTTTCCTCAGCCACCACATGTCGGCTTTGGGTCTGGGCAGGAAGTCACGGCTTTTCTCTAAAGCCAGCTCCATCAGTGAAGATCTGTCACCCACCAACAGGTCTGTACCACCCACAGGAGGGACTGCTGCGCCCCCCACAGGCTGATCACAGACACTGCAGAATGAACCATTCCTCTCCCTCTCTGCTGTCTCTGCAAACCTTGTCCTAGGTCTCCTTTTCCTTTAACTCTCTATTCTCCCCCAACCTGCCTCTACCCTCAGCTGCTGCTCCACCACTCTCTTCTCTCTATTTATATTACAATAAAACATTATAATACAAGTTTATGATACATTATACAACAGGTAGTTCCGACCAAGACATTTGATTGGACAACAGACATTCCAAGAGTGCTGATATAGAGTAAAAACAGCATCGGGAATTCCTATGGATCATATCACTGTTCTGTACAACTGATCTAGATACCGTTAATTACCGTTACATCTTGGGCTAACTACACAATACATCACTATGTTTACACTGCAGGTCTTAAAGCACAATTCCGATTTTTTCAAAAAATTTGATTTTTTTGTGTGTGTCGTCATTTATATTACATATTAAATGCGTCTTCAGTCAGTTTGGAGTATGAACGGAATGCTACTCTCAAGTGACGCGCATGCACTGAAGAAGTCCTAAGGTGACCCATGACCTCACGGTGTTAACTGAAGTAAATCTGGAAGCATCCATGGTAGGACTGTGTTTCGAGCTGAGAAATTTTTTTTCCAACAGAAGTCAGCAAAAAGAAGAGAGCCAGGTTCATCGCTCTTGCCATTTGCTGCGATGACTGCTACATCTGTACAGCAGACAGTTTGGATGGTGATGACGTAGGAGTCAGATAGAAAACGTCTCGGACGTCCAGACTGCAGTCGCATTGCCAAAAATCGGATATGAATCGGATTCAGGACCACATATAAAAGTGCCTGGGTTGGATTTGAAAAAATCAGAATTGTGTTATTTAGACTGTCTTTATCAGATCGGATACAGCTCACATATGGGCAAAAAAATCAGATTTGGGTCGCAGTTTCCTGCAGTGTGAACGTAGTGTGCTCTCCACAACATTTTTTTTTGGTGGAACCAAATGATTAAATAAACAAACAAATCATAATCTCTTGTGACTTATTACTGTTAACTAATAAAATTAAGTTGTATAAAAGCAATATCACACTCGAGGTTGAGCTTTTGAGCTGAAATATTAGCACTGGTGTGATTACAACCAAATTAGTTAGAATACTGATATTTCAGCACAACAGCATTCTTCTGTGTCCTCTTGTGCGATATTGCTTAATTATTTTTCCTCTAAAATTGTCCTTTTAACACTTTGTGTCTGTGTTTCTACATGGTTACATATTGGATGTGTAGCAGCCCAACATCGCCGGAGTCTCCTCAGTACGTGTCCCATGAGCCTCTCTCCAGGACCGAATCCAAGTCCAGTTTCAAGTGAGTGATGCTGACCCGCGGTTACCATGGCAGCAGCATGAGCCACCATTATTGTGTGGCTTTGTGTACTTGTTGAATATACAACCATAGAATCTACTCAGAATCCTGTGTGGAGTCATAAAAGGATGTGTTGGACTCGGGTGAGGTCTGGATCGGTCTCTGGACTTCCTGTCATTGTAGTCTGGATCAGATTTGGAGATCATTCATCATTTTGATTTGTTCGTATGTGTCGTTTCAGGATGAAATCTCCAGTTTTGATCATTTCTCGGTAACATCCACATCTCCTCACTTTCTTTTAATCTGGAGGATTTTGGGGGTTTTTTTTGATTCAGGTCTCCATCGTTTCCCAATGCCTTTAACGGAAACTTTGTTGTTTCTTCTCCTAAACTGACCAGTCATTACATTATGATCTAAAAAAGGAGGTCAAAGTTAGTTTGTGAGTCTGAATCAACAGGCTCAAAGGACTGAAGAAGTCCGTATCCATGGCAACGCTTCTCCATTACACAAACAATGACTCAATCTTAGGGCAGGAGTAGGTCATAATGTAATGGCTGGTGACTGTAAAGCAGATGTTTGTAGTTGGATCCATTTCACCTTTCTCAACCTAAGTAGTTTACTGGGACTCTGAGTCATATTTTGACTGGTTTGGATCTGGATTTTTGGATAATTTCCTGCTTCCAATGATTTAATTTAAGTTCCTCTCTGGATCGTTTTAATGCCTTTAATAATGTGTTGATCTACTCGCCTATTTAATTCAGGTAAAACAAATTTGTGAACAAAATAAACTAATTAATAATTGGTCAATCATGACTTTAAATCATATTTTATTCTAAATTAAAATCGTTCATGTTTGAAACGCTTTGGGGTGACTGTCTTGTCTATGTTTCTTCCTCTGGTTAAGTTTGTGTTGCCTTCATGAAATCTGGACTCTTGTGTGTTCGATGAAGCTTTTTTGAAATGATAAACTTCTAGCTTCTAGTTGTGTTTTCAAAGTCTTCTGTTCCTAAATACATTGTTTGTGCATAATCTATTTATAGTGCGTGTGTGTGTATATGTGCGTTTGTCTCTTACTTTCCTACTTATAAACTGACGTTCTCTCGCCCTTATTTTCATCTCCTCCTTTTTCATCCTCTGGTTTTGTCCTCCTTTTTCCTCCTTCAGCACCTGGGATGAAGACCAGGTGTTCTGGTAAGTATTCAGGTCATCTTCCTCCGTGTGTGTCCGTGCGTGTGTGTGTGTGGCTGGTGATTGTGAAGGAGCAAGCATTTAGTTACTAAAAATATTTAATTGCTGTTCCTTATTTTTACCGTTTTTTTTGACTGAGTAACAAAGTCCCAGAACTGAACAGTAGGTGACATCAAAACGCTTCTTGTTGCACTGAGCCTGTGTTTTATTTTTTCATACATTTATGACATTTACAAAGCGAAGCATTGTTGTTTCATAGAAGGTTTTACATTAATTATCAGCTTTTATGGTGTAATGAGTCCGTTCCGGATTTCTTCACAGATGTTTGTAAATTTAAGAATAATTTATACTGACAAGTTTTAATTATAAAGTAAAATACTTACATAGTTTTTGGTTAAATGTTATGAGCCTTTGTAGATCCAGTGTGATGTGGAAGGTGTAATATTTAAGACATCTCATATTGTTCAGAATGTTATTTTACTGCTCCAGCCTGAGAGCAATTGATGAAATGAGTTTTGACACCCTGCAGGTTCGGAGTCAAAGGTCAACAGTGTTTACACTACGTGTTGCATGTTGTCTTACTTGAGCACGTGTGTTTGTGTCTGTACATAAGTGTGTGTGTGTGTGTGTGTATTATATCTGTATTTCAATGTGTGTGTGCGTGTTTCTGCAGTTCAGAGGACAGCAGTGCTAATGCTGACAAGCCAGTTCTGAGGAAGTTTGCGTAAGTACAGCTGCCCAAATGCATGCTGGGAGCTGGGACGTCTGCTGGTGCTCTGGGATAATTGATCCAAACATGGCTGGAAATGATTGTGTGTCTTGTTTTGTGCTGTTCTTTGTGTTTGTACAACTTTACAAAGTACAGTATCACAAGGTCAGCTCAAAGCATTCTGATTGGATAACCCTGGTGCATTGTGGGAGCTGTAGTTATTCTTTGTTCTTTTGGGATCGTCGAGGTACCAACAGTTTCTTCCTGCTGACTTCATCAGAGATAAACAGGCTCCTGATTGGCCAGCTGCTCTGTCACAGTTTGTTTGTTTCTATGTGTGTGTGTGTGTGCGTGCGTGCGTGTGTGTGTGCGTTACTGGCCTGATGGGATTGTGAACTGGCTTTGAGGGTGCTGGGTGTTGCTGGGTACAGTCTAATTGCTGCTAGTTTGTGGGTTTGACAATAACACACTGTTTTTCTTGGTCAGTGAAACATTTGACCTTTTGAAATAGTTTCTTCTGGTCTGACCTTCGCCTGACCTTGGTCTGACCTGATCCCTCTCAGTCTTGGTCCGTCTTGTCTGTCTCCCTGGCCTGACCTGGTCTGTGATGTTCCTACAGAGACAGCTTCCTGCGCAGTCTTGCTGTGACTCAGTGGGATAAAAAGAGGCGGAGCAAACAGTTCGATCAGTCCTATTTGTCCAATGAACGGGCTTCTACATCCCAGCTGGAAGACAAAGAAGAAAAAATAGAATTAAAAGAAGACGAAGAAGAAGAAGAAGAAAAAGAAGAAGAAGAGGAAGAAGAAGAAGAAGAAGCAAAGGAGGAGATGCATCATGGTAGGAGCTTGTGCATGTGTCCATTAACGTGTGTGTGTGTGTGTGCACGTGTTCCCTCAATGTGTGTGTGTCTTTGTCTTCAGGCTCCTCTGGAAGTGTGTCAGATTCCCAGCAGGAGGCGGGTAAGAAAAGACGGAACAGATATGAACTCTGTGACATCACTGACGATGCTTTCAGAGCACAATGGTTCTGATTAGGTGCCTGATCAGAAGCGCAGTGGTCTGTTCAGTGATGTGCACTGAGGGCCTGTACTATGAAGCAGGATAACTATATCCAGGATATCGCTCCGTTACCAGGCTTGACCTAACCAAACATTCACCGTCAGAGAGCCTCTGTCCTACGAAGCAGGATATAAACACGTTCACTTAAGCGAGGTGGTTTCAGACAGAATGTGTGTGTGCTCCAGTGACAGGGGTGGAGATTGCAGCGTCAGACCAATCACAATCACGGACAAACTGTGTAGAACAATTTAGTCACAATTAAGGAATAGTTGTTTGAAAATAATAATAATTAAAATCCATAATTCATACCAAAAACAACACTGTTGCTGCAGAAAAAGCAGGAGGAAAAGAACACAGGCAGGAAGAAGCGTATGAGATTATACAATATGAATCCATGGGATGATAAATGGACAGCGCTCTGATCAGTTTCACTTTATCACAGCACAGATGTGTTTCTATTTATCTCACACACACTGGGATGAAAGCACTTTGTTTTACTGTGTATCTTCCTGCTGATGCTGTCTGTCACCATAGCGTATGTACGAATACGAAAGAATGAATGACTTAATTCATCCTAGCATACTGAGTATGCCTGACACAGGCTTCATCAGCTGAGTGTAGGTCAGTCCATCAGATGTAAATCTATATCTTTCCTAAAAGATGTCATCAGTAAATGAAAGGATTGCATTTATCTATTAATGTTCTTTCTTTCTCAAACAAAGGGCAGGTCATTTTCCAAGAGAACTGATTGGTTAGGAGGCGGGACTTTTGTAATCGCTCAGATCTTATCGACTTCATAACCTGGTTTCAACCAGGTTAGGTGTTTAGCCTAAGTTACCATGGTGATTTTGCGTGGCATGATGTTAGCCAGCGTCATAGTACAGGATACACTGAATTAATCTGGGGAGTTAGCTCGATAGAGGAAATCCAGCTTCGTAGTACAGGCCTAGAATGTTTGTGTTGTTGTTGTTGTCTTTCCTGTCGATTGTTTCCACTCAGCTTGATCCTTGGAGCCCATGATCAGTTTTCTAATCCTGTCTCTCTTCCACTCAGGTGAACAAGCGCCTGAGCACGTTCATGTTTCTGAGCATCTCTCTAACATCAGAGCGCGCTCAGTGGAGCCCGCCGCCCCCCCCGCTGACAACAGCGCCTCCCGCAGGGTGGAGCTAGAAGGTCTAGAAGGTTCTGCTCAGGCAGCTTTGGCCCGACTCAAAGAGGAGCAGAAGGTGAGGTCAGGCTGATGATTATAGGTCAATTAAGCCCCGCCTTCTGACCCGTCAGTCCCCCATTTCATAAATAACCAAATTTACTGATAACTTTGCTGCATTAAGGTTTGACACCTCCCTTCAATGATTAAACCTCCTCTCGCACACATACGCAAACTTTTCCAAGTTACCAAAGAAGCAAAGTAAGACTGCAGTGTAGCTTGTGCCATTGAGTTTCAACTAGTTTACTAAAATCCCTGTAAAGTTGCAACTCTGTACAGGAAAATGCACGTATAGAAGATGAGAAGTTGTCCATAAAGTAACATTGTGTGTTACGTGAAAATCCTCATTTTATTTGGTGTTAGTTGTTCATTTTCAGAAGTCTGTCATGTATATAGACAATAGGGCTTCCGATTTTAATATTTTCCCCAATTTGTTTTTTATTGGTTTTCCCTAATTTATTGTATCGATAACTAAACGAAACGACTGAAAAATAATGCTAAAAATGCTTAATAGGGATTAACAGCTGAGCGCGCTCGCCTAGTGTGAACAATTATCCCTCCATTGAAAAAAACATATGTATACATTATTTTTATTAATGAAAGCAACCTCACACAGTCTTAATCAGTCATATTCCTCAGTAGAAATGTTGTTAAAGAAGTAAGTTTTATCTGATGTTGTTATTGATTTAAATCAACCAGACTGCTAAACAGCAATGCTAAGTATTAATGCAGTTTATATATCAGTGTTTCTCAAATGGGGGTACGTGGTGGCACTACAGAGGGTACTTGGGGGAGTGGGAATAGAAAATTTACATATGAAAGCATTAAAATAGGGTTTTGTAATGTTTATTGTTAGTTAAAAAATTATAATCATAATAATGATAATAGAAATATTAAAACATGAACTGAAAATACAAGGGTCAGTTTTGGGGGTAGATCACCGGAAATGATGAAAACCATAAAAAATAAAACCTATTCAGGAAGCACTAAATACTGTTTAATTCACTTATTTACAAAATGAAATTCTTAAAAATGTGTTATTACTCATTCATTCCATCACTATGCTCTATAATTGTTTTTACATTGTATTCTGAGCAAACTTTTGCAGTCGAACAAAGGGGGTACTTGAATTCAGAAATAAGAGAAAGGGGTACTTAAGCTAAAAAATGTTTGAGAACCACTGTTATATACTGTATCACTAATATATGTTGTAATGATAAATGCCTGCCTGCCATTTGCAGCTGATCTAGATTGAGAAAAAAATCTGATTGGATAAATTAATCACTTCTTTATTTCACCTGACTTTTGGCTCCGCCCTTCAGACGCGCTTCCTCCGACAGCAGAGCAGCTTCGATGCGGAGAGCCACGCTCGTCGTTTAGAAACGACCCAGATGACCCCACTGGGTCCTGGTGGCCCCGCCCCCGACCCCTGGGACCAGCCGCCAGAGGCCGCCGCGCTCCGCATCAAAGACCTGGACTTTTCAGACCTCGTGGAAGAAGAAGACATTGACGTCCTGGACACAAACTCCTTTGTTTCCTCTTCGGCCTCCTCTGGTCTGGGTGCACCTCCTCCACCCCCTCCTCCTCCTCCTCTCCCAGGTGTGGCTCCTCCTCCTCCACCCCCACCCCCTTTACCTGGTGGTATAGCTCCTCCCCCACCTCCGCTACCTGGAGGTTTTGCTCCTCCTCCTCCTCCCCCACCTCCGCTACCTGGAGGTTTTGCTCCTCCTCCTCCTCCACCACCTCCTGGGGCTCCTCCTCCCCCCTCCTCATCCTCTCCATTGAAGAAGAAGAAGAAGAAAACGGTGAAATTGTTCTGGAAGGAGCTAAAGCAGGCAGACGGCCCCACCCAGTGCCGCTTCGGCCGGGGGACGGTGTGGGCGTCTCTGGACTCTGTCGACGTAGACACGGCACGTCTTGAACACCTATTTGAGTCCAAAGCCAAAGAGCTGCCCGTTACCAAGGTAACTGCATTAGATTGTGTCCATTTCCTCCTACTTGGACCTTATTTGTGGTCCTGTTTACAGACTAATACGCAATGTGATTAGAATTCACAGCTGTGTCTAATAGACAGAGCTGCAGTGATGGTTCTGCATCAATTACATTTTTCAAATACAATTGTTTTCAATTACTCAGGCTCAATTATAATTAAATTACAATTACAGTGACCATCATTTTTCCCAATTACAATTAAATCACAATTATTTTTCATCCTTAGAAAGTCAATTACAATAACATTCTCAAATACTTGAGTTTTATTTTAATTAATCACAATTGCTGAGTCTGAAATAAATAACCTCATAAAATTTAACTTTCCCCTTGTGTTAGCTTTCTGTTAGCATCTCTTATGATAACAGGTCCTAAATCAGCTGTAAAATACAGTAAAAACAAATAGATATCATCTGATTTTTTTTCCTATCAATTGATTACCTTGTTAGGCTTCTTGATCAATGAAAATATAGGTTTTAATATTTTTGGTGTGTGCATCTGAGCCTTTTTTGTGTCAGTATAACCCGAGCTTTATATTTTTTTAAAACGGTAAAATGTGGGAAAGCTTGATATGAAACGTATTTTAATAATTAACTACATATAGAACTGTACATAGAACTGCAACATTGTTCCCCAGTTTTGCATGAAATTATAATTGTAATTGTAATTGTCGTGAAAATTCTATAAAAATTGTCAGTCAATTATCTGAACTCAATTACAATTTAATTACGACAGCAACATATTTTTTTCATTTAAAATTATAATAAGCCATAAGTGTAATAAATTAGCAATTACCCAATTACAATTATAATTGGGCCAAACCCTGCTGCGTTGTGTCCACCTCTGAGCAGAAAGGCCCGGAAAGTAGGAAATCTGAACTCCATGTTTTAGACCCCAAGAGGAGCAACGCCATCAACATCGGGATGACCGTGCTGCCAGCCGTCCATGTCATCAAGGCCGCCATACTCAGTATGGATGAATTTGCCATCAGCAAAGAAGGCATCGAGGTAGGTTAACATCTCTGGACCTCCTGTGGAAGTCGTTCACATCTCTTTGACTTTCTCCTCCTGTCCTGAGCAGAAGATCCTGACCATGATTCCAACTGAAGAGGAGAAGCAGAAGATCCAGGAGGCTCAGCTGTCCAATCCTGACGTTCCTCTGGGGTCAGCAGAGCAGTTCCTCTTCAGCCTGTCCTCCATCAGTGCCCTGACCTCCCGATTACAGCTCTGGAGCTTCAAGCTGAACTATGAAATTCTTGAAAAGGTCAGTCTGTGTCACTAAAACATGATCTTGAGTGGAAAGTATTATTTCTTTTTTTTTCGTTTTTGTGAAACTTTCAAAATGTTTTTTGTGTTTTGTGACTTTAAAGAGGCGTTCAAGGCCATTTATAAGCATTCAGTGTTTTTAATCTATTTTAATCACCATTAGTGTCTTGATTGAGTTCACATTGACTTTGTCACACTTTACTGGTTTTCTGCTTGTTGTGCACACACTATGAACTCTGGCTTCCTTCCTGTTGTGTATTTATTTCTTTTATCATCTCCTACTTACTTATCGCTTGTTTCCACTCACACTGGCACTACATGCCAGATTTAGGCCAAAAGTCCAGATTATCTGACCAATGTGAGTGCAACTGTGCCAAGCTCGAGCCCAACCTGGTTGAAGGAGGTTGGTTAGAGAAGGTGTTCTCTCATTTCATCAAGACACTGAGAGGGGTTTGCCAGATGCCTTCAAGAAACTAGGAATATTTTTGAGCAACAATTAGAGCCAATTTTTGTTAATTTTTACCCTTTTTCTGCACCTACACCAAGCTTACCATATTTTAACCTATTTTTCTCACTTTTTCTTGCCATATTTTCACTCTTTTTAATGCATTTTTGCTACATTACTTCCATTTCAGCCACTTCTCTGTCAAATTTATTTTTGCCAATTTAACCACATCCATGATTTGTCACACCCATTTTATGCCAGTTTAAACTATTTGTTTCTACTTTTTAAATGACATTACCCGAACTCTCCCTCCCCCCTTTTCTGCCACTTATCGAAGTTTTGAACCATTGTTACTATTATTTCTGTCTGTTTTTTGTCAGTGAAATTTGCAATTTGCTTTGAACCAATTTTTGTGTTTTTTTAAATCCCATTTCATCACCTTTCCCACCATTTTTGGTCACTTTTAACCTATTTTATTTCTGATTAAAACAAGGATTTACATCTTTAAGATGACTTTTAACTATGGAGCAAATAATAATAAACTTCCTGGATAACAGTGGATATTATTCATATCAATAAATGAATGTGGTTATCACAGATTCATAAAACAATGGACCATAATTTTGCTGACTTTATGGATGGGCCCCAAAAATCTCTCCCCTTTATTCCCCTTTATAGATGGCTCTGTCTCCACATGACTGTTCTTCAATGTTCATGTCTGTGTTCAACCACCTTCAGCTACAGTGGGGGTCCCCGGTCTGTGGAACCTTTATTTTGGGGGTCGCGGGATGAAAAGGTTGAGAACCACTGCATTAGAGCACGGCCCGGTTAGCGTGTCGCCAGAATAATATGCATTAAAGCTCGCCGGTTTAAAATTGACTAAATCCTGACCAAACCTTGACGCTGTCACCCTCTGCTGATTTCACATCGTGTGCACATGATAAATAACTACGGTGGTTTTCCACATTCCCACTCTGTCACTTCCAACACATTGTTTACATCTTGTCTCCCTTATAGGAAATCGCTGAGCCACTGTTTGACCTAAAGCTGGGGATGGAGCAGTTGGCGTCCAATCAAACCTTCAGGAGAATTCTGGCCACGCTGCTCGCCATCGGAAACTTTCTCAATAGTTCCAACGTATGTAGCAACATGTGTCAAATAATGGGGAAACCAGGCCCTCCAATATGGACATAAAATGAGGAAATACATTTCAAAAATACTTTATTTTAATGGCCAAATCATTAAAAAGTCAACATGTTTCAATCAAGAAGTGTGTGTGTGTGTGTGTGTGTGCGTGTGTGTGCGTGTGTTTCCAGGCCAAAGGTTTCGAGCTGAGTTACCTGGAGAAGGTGGTGGAGGTAAAGGACACAGTCCATCGTCAGTCACTGCTGTATCACACCTCCAGCCAGGTGGAGGAAAATTACCCAGAATCCTCTGACATCTACTCGGAGATCCCCGCTATCACACGCTCCGCCAAAGTAAAGTTTGACTAATTATCTGCCAGATTATAAATGCAAATGTGAAAACTATGTAGAGAGGGGAGAAAGAGAAACTTAAGAAGGGGTTAAAGGTCATATATAGAGCAGTGTTTCTGAAATGGGGGTACAGTGGCACTAGAGAGAGCGAGAGTGGAAAATTAACAAATAAAATGTTAGTCTTGGTCACGTACCCCGTGTGAGATGACTGGAAAGGATAAAAATTATAGAAATAAATCTCATCCGGAGCCACTAAATCAGTGTTTTTCAACCTTGGGGTCGGGACCCCGGCCCATGTGGGGTTGCCTGGAGTTTAAATCAGGTCGTCTGAAATTTCTGAAAAAAAAAAATAGTTTTTTTTTTTTATTTTGTAATTATTTTTTATTAAACAACAACTGACTTTGTGAGTATAGTTCTACTAAAATGCAGTAAAATAAACTAAAACTAAAATTATACAGTATATCTATATCTGAGCTCAAACATGATCGAAAACTAATTCGAGAAAAAAATGTCTTTGGGTTCGGCAGAAATTCTTGATATCAAAATGGGGTCACGATCCAAAAAAAGATTGGGAACCACTGCATTAAATACTGTTTCTTTCCACTTATTTACAAAATGAGATTCTTTAAAATGTGTGTTGTCACTCATTCATTCCATCATTATGTTCTATAGTTGTTTTTAAATAGTTTTCTAAGCAAAATGTTGTAGTCAGACAAAGGGGGTACTTGGATTCAGATAAAAGAGAAAGGGGGTACGTGAGCCAAAAAAGTTTGCGAACCACTGATAGAGTATGAGATTTAACCATCACCTGTTTAACCATCGTTCAGGTGGATTTCGATCTGCTTTCCGAGAACCTCGTCCAGCTGGAGCGGCGCTGCAAAGCATCCTGGGACAACTTGAAGGTGATTTCAAAGCACGAAACCAAAGCGGTGCTGAAGAACAGGCTGACGGAGTTCCTGAAGGACTGCACCCAGAGGATCATCATCCTGAAGGTGGTTCATCGCAGGGTGATCAACAGGTAAAAGGCCAGGCAGTCGCACATAGATAACACTGATGAATGTACAGAGTAATTATAAATGTAATTGTACTTGAAAAAATATGTTGCTGTCATAATCGGAATTAAATTGTAATTGAGTTTAGATCATTGACTTTGTAATTGAAATTGTCATGAAAATTCTATAAAAATTTTCAATTATAATTTAACACAAAACTGGGGAACCATGTGACAATGTAGTTTTACACATATGTAGTTAACAATTATTAAAATACGTTTCATATAAGCTTTCCCACATTTTACCATTTTAGAAAAATTTAAATGGAGGGGTATACGGACACAAAAAAGGCTCAGACACCCACACCAAAAATATTAAAACCTATATTTTCATTGATTAGAAAGCCTAGCAAGGTAATCAATAGATGAGAAAGAAATGAGATGATAGATAATTGTTTTTAGTGTGTTTTACAACTGATTTAGCACCTGTTATCATAAGAGATGCTAACAGAAAGCTAACACAAAAGGATGGTTAAGTTTTATTAGGGTTATTTATTTCAGACTCAGTAATTGTGATTAATTGTAATTAAACTTTAGTAATTGAGAATGTAATTGTATTTGACTTTCTGAGGATAAAGAAATCATTTTAATGTCACTTTAATTGGAAAAAATGTTGGACACTGTAGTCGTAATTGAATTATAATTGAACATGGATCATTTAAAACGTAATTGTAATTGAAAAATGTAATTTCCTAATCCCTGTCTCTGTCCACTTCCTTCCGCAGGTTTCACTCGTTCCTCCTCTTCCTCGGTCAGCCGTCTTCATCCGTCAGGGACATCAAAGTGACAAACTTCTGCAGAATCATCAGCGATTTCGCGCTGGAGTATCGGACGACCAGAGAACGAGTGCTCACGCTCAAACGCAAAAAGGCTGCTCACCGCGAACGCACCAAGACTCGAGGAAAGATGATCACGGAGGTCAGAGTTTGTGGACGTCCCCGTCGACCCTGGAGCGTCTTCTCCAAATCCACTGACGTGATCAAAGTCTTTCTGTTTTCTGGTATTCACAGACTGAGAAGTTTTCAGGGGCGGTTTCTCTTCCCCACTGCTCCTCCCTCATCTCCATGGCGACAGAGGCAGAGCCAGGTCAGGAGGAAGAGCACGAGAACATGAAGAACCTGCTGATCAGCAGCATCAACGCCGACACGAAAAGCCTGAGACGTACCCGGGCTGTCCGCAGTAAGGCTCGCTCTCTTCATACCACTAATGAGTCCTACATGTTTGGTTAGCTTAGCTTATAGCAGGGTTGGGGTCAATTGTAATTGTGTAATTCATTATTAGTAACAATTATGATGTCATTGTTATTGTAATCGCAATTGATTAAAATCTGTTTCTGTTGTAATCGTAACTGAGTTCAGATAATTTACTTTGTAATTGTTATGGAAATTCTATAAAAACTGTCCATTAAAATTAAATGAAATGCAAAGTAGGGGAACCATGTTGTAGTTCCATGGCATGTGTTTCATATCAAGTGTACCTGTCAGTTCTCTTGAGGATCATTTTGCCATTTTTAAATTCATTGAAATCTAGGGCTATACTGACATGAAAAAGGCTAAAGGTGCTTTCCCACCAAATGCGACTGAAGTGACTGAAGCAACTCGATTACATTAAAATCAATGTAAATGACGCAACCTCAAGTTATTTCCCTTAAAGCGACGCGACATGTGGAATTTGAAAAATCTGAACTGTTTAAGTGACTTAAAGCATCAAATCCCATGTCCTTCACTGTCTGTAGAGCGAAGGCTGCAGCCCCTCCTTGCTCTCAGTGGAGGGCTGTACAACTTCCTCAATTTATCGGGGCAAAATTAAAGCGGTTAACTTCTTGAAAACCACAGTAACGACTGATCATAACGCATCCTTTAATATCTCCGTAAGTTGATCATTTCAACCGTAAAAGTAGAGCAAAAAGGAAAAGAAGTGATCAACCAACCCTCTCTCTCTTTCTCTCTACCCTGTCACCGGCTCAATACACTCACACACACACACACACACACACACACACACACACACACACACACACACACACACACACACACACACACACACACACACACACACACACACACACACACACACATTGTTCCCTGGTGATCGTGTCACTGGAGTGATGGAGTGACCAAAAAGCACCGCTATGTGCAAGCGAGACGTCAGGGGAGATGGAAACTACTGCAGCGCTGCTGTCGCGTTCGGTGTGAACACACCTTAAGACGCCCACACCCAAAAACATTAAAACCTATATTTTCATTGTATAAGAAGCCTAACGAGGTCACCAAGAGATGAGAAACAAATCGGATGATAGGTATTAGTTTTTGTGTATTTTACAGCTGATTTAAGACATGGAATAAATCTGATCCATTATCATAAGAGATGCTAACAGAAAGCTAACACAAGAAGAAGGTTAAGTTTTATGGGGTTATTTATTAAAGGCTCAGCAATTGTGATTAATTGTAATTAAAATGTAGTAATTGAGAATGTAATTGGGTAACACTTTACTTGAAGTTATATATATATGGCTGATATTACCCTGTCATTATTTGTTATTAGCATGAATAAGGTGGCATGAAGGCTGTTATTAAGTGTTGTTTGCTAAATTATGACACCTTTGGAGCTATGTTGGCATTTTTGGGTTAAGTGAAGGGATCTAATGGGGTTAGGTAGGGTTAGGAGTTAAGGTAACTAGGGGTTAGGGTAACAAACAATACTTAAAGACACCTTATTTATGCTAATGATGGTGTAATGTTAGCCTTATATATAAAACTTCAAGTGTTACCCATAAATGTAAAAGTCTTTCAGGGGAAAAATAATAATTAGAATTGGAAAAAAGACCAGTCAATGTAATTGCAATTGAGTTGCAATTAAACATGGATAATTGAAGACGTAATTGTAATTGAAAAATGTAATTGACCAAGCATGGTCAAAGTGTAAAACTGTCATTGGTTGGATTCAGATCAGCGAATAGGTTACTGGGTTGTTGGTAGGGCTGTTTTCTATTTTGGCGATATAGAAAATTACAGTATATCTAGAAATATATATTTTTAGAGCTTATTTTGTATTGAAATATAGTTACAGGAGTCGCTACCTTCACTACTCCTCAGAACAGCAGGAAAAGCACAGTTTGATGGATTTCTGAATGCATTCTAACCCAGACCTAGCCACACTACAGAATTCACTCACACATGCATGGCACATATTGTGCAGCTGTTTGTTAATAAATGAGCCTGTGTGGCATTTTACATCAGCAAATTGTACCCTGAATTGTCTTTCTGGTAAGACATCATTTGAGATAAAATTTTTGAGACTTATATTGTATATCGCTATTTTAGGGAAAAATAGTGAGATATGAGTTTTAGTCCATATCGCCCTAGTTATTGGACTGATGATTATTATGCATCTTTAATTATATTTTTGATATTTAAAAAGTGTTTCACAGTCTGGGTTTTGTTGACAGGTCTGGGCCGGGTGGCTCCGCCTCATTTGACTGTTGCTAAAGATGAGGGTCCGGGCCCCCAGGACGACGCCACAGACGAGATCATGGATCGACTGGTGAAGTCCGTCACACAGAACCCTTCAGACAAAGTGTCCAGTCCTAAGACTCGCAGGCGGTCCCGAGTAAACAGAAAGTCCTGTGAGTACACAGAGCAGGAGGATGTTAACCTTACTCCCAGGATGCATTGCTGCACAGGTGAACCAATGAGAGAGCTCAGTTACTCATTCAGCCGCTCTCAGGTCGTTTGTGTGACTGTTCGTCTCCTCAGTGCTGAAGGTCGATGGTGTTCAGACTCCATGTGGAGACACAACAGCAGCTCTGTGTCCAAAACAGGCGTTTGGCTCCATATCAGCGCAGCCTCATCAGATAAAGATGGATCAGAACTCTGCTCTAATCCTCAGGCTTCATGTTTCTATAACACAACTGAAATACATGGATCAGCCATAACATTAGGAACACTGACAGCGGGTGAAATTACACTGATGATTCTGTTTATCTTTAATAATAAGGAAACTGCAGCCACTGTTGCTTCTCTACAGTGGTCAGTATCTATTAAGCCTAGGCTGCAGTGTTAAATTCATTATTAAATGTAAATTTTTCATTATAGTTTATATCAAATGTAGTAAAGACTGTATTGTAATTTTTTTATTTGAGGCAGGATGCTCAAAACTATCAGTAATCGCAGCACGTTTTTGTCAAAAGGTAAAACAATCAACTTACAGTAAATGGTTTTAAAGTATAAAACGACGTATTTGGCCACATAAAATGTTTTTCAAATTTGAGCACTACGATATTAAAGTCATAATATTTGGAGAATAAAGTTGTAATTTTATGAGAATAAAGTCATATCTTAATAAAATCTTAATTTTATGAGATTTAAGTCGTAATTTTTGGAGAATAAAGTCGTAGTTTTATGAAAATTTATTTTAAATACCAACAGGATCTTGCCTGTGTTGCGGTTATGGAGAATGTGGAGCATTTAGTGAGATTAGACTTCTCTTTAGGTTTCACAAATGGTGATTTACTGAGCCTTTTGGCCCATCATCACCACACAGTTATCTGTTTCAGGATTTCAAAGCCACTTTGCAGAAGTTTGCTTTTGTTCCGACAAAAGAACCAGACTGATTTAAGGTAAATAGCCTTTTTTGTGGAGGAGGTGTTAGTTGCGTTCACTTCAACAGGGAATTCTGAGCACTATACCATTACGAGTTCTTTAAGATATGACTTTGTCATAAAATTAAGACTATTCTCAAAATATTACAACTTTAATGTAATAATATTTGACTTTAATCTTGCAGTGTTCAAATTCATTTTTATTTTAATGTGGCCCTAGTACGCCGTTGTAAAAGTAGAGTTTTTCCAAAGGTATTTAATCAGTTCATTATGTGTAGGTAGGGGGCGGGGCATTGATGTTAAAGCAGCCAATCAGAAGTGATGGGAATAGTTTCTCCACACTGTGTTCTGCCTCTCACTTTGTTTCTACGCCCTCCTCCAGGTCAGAGATTAGGGGATAAAATACTCTGTGTTATTGTTGTTTTACAACAATCAGATTTATCACAAACTACAATCAGGTAACAAAGTCACAGGCTGAGACTGTGAAAGCTGTGGTCAGAACAAAGAGCAGATTTTTACTTTGTTACCCATCATGAAATAGACTAAATGCAACACCTGTTTATTTTGTTGACTGATATTTAGTTAGTTGACTGTTTAGTGCATTTGCCTCTCATCCAGATGCACAAATTGACACAAAAACACACAAAATGACAGAAGAATGCACAAAACAACAACAAAAATACACAAGATGAGGGTAAAATAATCCCTCTTATGAATAGTACAGGTATGTAATCCTGAATTTTAGTGTGTTTAACAGGCAGTTCTGAACCGTCACAGCTTTACTCACAGATGGCTACAGGCATGAATGAGGGGAGACAAAATGAGGATTATTTCTGCTTGATCAACATTCCTGGAATTAATAAATCACAAAGAATGTAAATGTTTATTATGAGCTTTTTTTTCTTCTTCTTCTACTTGCTTGTCTTTTCTTGGTCATTTGCTGTTCTTCTTCTTTTCCCCACAGCGTTGACTTTCTCGCCAACAGATACACCATATTATTCATCTCCTGCTTAGGTTAAAGATATGATTTGGTTTTAGTCATAGTCTTTTGACGAAAATGCAACTTAGTTTGGTCAAAATGTAGTTATTAGGACTGTTTTAGTTTTTGTCTAGTTTCAGTCGACTACATCAGTTACAGATGATCACCATGAGTTCTGATTGCATTTCGTTCCATGTGTCGAAGTTGAAGTTCAGTTTTTGTTAGTCGGCAAAAATATCATTAGATGTTGATCTGGTTTTTAGTCTCGTTATTGTCACAAAAAAAATGTAGTCGACTAAAACTATGACGAAAATTTTCAGTCAACAAATCGTGTACATTTTTAAGTCAACAAACTTAACAATTCCCCCAGAAAGTGCGATCGTTTAGACCCTGACACAGATCAAAGAAGGGGACTCGGAAAAATGGTGGAAAATGACCATTACAAAAGCGTGAAACAAGTCTGCTTGTAGAAAATCACTGGAATACATTTTTTTTTCTAAATGTTTAATGAGTGGAAGGGGCCTGTGGAGTCGCTCAGATGTAAAACTGTTCACGGAGTCACTGACTTGTTTCCCCTTTGCTTTACTCCACTGTTTTTACTGCTATTCATCACAGCCACACTGTATGATTTAAGTTATAGTGAACCAAAACTGACAGTTTGGAGCTTTGAAAAGCAATCAGAATGCAAACTGAAGCCAAATCACAGCGTTTTTTGTCCAACTATTCGAGCAAAGTCCTGGACTTTCCTGATCTGAAACAATGTGGAGTGAAAAAAAGGAAGTAGATAAGGAGACAGACCAGAGGAAATATGTTCTACTTATTGTGTATTAACCCGTGTGTGTGTGTGTGTGTGTGTGTGTGTGTGCGTGTGTGTTGTTGTGTTGCAGTGAGGAGGACTCTGAAAAGCGGCCTCACTCTGGATGTGGTTCAGGCTTTGGGACTCAACAGTAAACAAGAGGACAAAGTCTGATTCTGTATGTGGACACCTGGTGGCGCTATACTCTGGGTTGTAATTCTTCTGCTGTGTATGTGTGTGAGTGCATGTGTGTGTGTGTGTGTGCGTGTGTTGGGTGGCTGTGGTGTTTCCTGCTGACATTGTGTAGTTCATGTAAACATTTTGTAAGTTTTTAAATAAAAGTTTTATGTTTCTATGAAGGTAATAAAGATTTTTGATCAAGTGATCTTCTGAGTTTAGTCAATTTTATTCTTTAAAAATAAAAACTTTTTGACAGGCTTAAAGCGTCAGTTAACCAACACCTTCTGGACAATATTGTGCTTCTAACTTTGTGGGAACAGTTTGTTGAGCTCTGACCTCAACCGCATCCAGCCCCTGTGGAATGAACTGGAATGGAGATTGTGCGTCAGTATTGAATGGAGGTTATTTTCTCAGTTTCAGTTCATCAATTTAGCTATAAAATAGATAATATAATAATAATTAATAATATTAACAATAGATGAAACTAGGCAAGACCTGTATTCACAAGGCAACTACGTATTTTTGGCTATTTGAAAAAATTGACATAAATGTAAACATCAAACGTGTACGACAAATATTCGTAGAGATATGGTAAAGTTTGAATTTTTACACTTGAAGCGACCTTGATCTCGTGGCTCCAAAAATGGTCGACTGCACATCCTTAACATTGGCGCTATGAGATGACATACGTGTCATTAGCAGGGTTGTGCTAGTTAGTGAAAAAAACTAACTAGTTACCGTTACTAGTTACTTCATTAACAAAGTAACTCAGTTACTATTTTGATTACTTACACCAAAAAGTAATGCGTTACTGGAAAAAGTAACTGTTGAGTTACTTAGAATTAAAGAATGTATTATTTATTTTGGGTCATTTGTGTCCATACAGCTTCATATTAGTGCTGTAATAATATAATAATCCACTGTTGATCAACTGCTATAAAACAACCATAAATGATGTGCATATAAAGCACAAAACAGCTGCTCCAAAATTAAAACAGTAATTTTTCAGCCTTAGCACAGTAATGTAAAGTAAGCTGTGTATATTCCAGGTGCACATTCTGCTGTTGAAAATGCTTATGAAAATAAATGTGGAAAAACTAATTCACAGCATTTTTCTCAGCTACACAATGCTAAACATATCAGGCTAATGAGCTGCTGTTAGCAGTGACTCAGCAGCAGCGACAGGCTGCATATTTACAACAACATACCGTGCAATAGTTTGGCTGACCTGTCCCTGGATAACAGTCCCAGTCTGTTAAAATCAAGTCGCAGCGTTAGCTTAGCTTCACTGATGCATCTTTTGGAGACAAAAATAATGCGCGTATTTCCACTCTGAGAAGCTCGTGCTGCTCTCGCATTGACTCTCCATGATTGGTGCACGTGATGCAAACAGAAACACGCTGACAATGCTTATTCTTCTACTGTTTTACCGTGTTTGGCACGGCGTCACGCAAAAATATGTAGCGCCACTGTAAACAGGAAGTTCACTGCAGCTAGCAAAGTAACGGACAAACGCACCGTATTGTAACGGTAACGGCGTTATTTCTTTAGAAATATATTGCGTTACAGTACTAGTTACTGTCAAAAGTGATGTTGGTAACGCGTTACAAGTAACCTGTAACTTTCATATCAAGCGCTGCAGCACTGTCGCAAAAATCATCAGTCAGTCAGTCGGGCCAGCCTCCCTTGCGCGCCCCCTACTTCCTGGCCTCACTGCCGTCGTCGGCCCCCTTCACCATTGGCCACGTGACTGCCGTAAAGTGAAACCTTTACCAGCCATTTTCCAGGTCACCTGGCCAAAGACGGTCCGTCTTTCCAAACTCACATAGTCAGTATTTTAAGAAGGAAGCCCCGCTCGGAGCATTGATACTGTGAAGCGCTGTATATTTGCCTGAATAATCATTTTAAATAACTCATATGGGTCAACTCTTTAGGTCAAAAAGACTGCGGTATGCCTTTAATAGTCTCGGCGGAGTTGCAGAAGAAAAATAATAAGAACTCCTACGATAACAATGTATTTGGCAATTTTCAATAGCCAAATAAAATAAATGAAGCAATACTTAGAGCCTGAGAATTTTTTTAAATTATGAATTGAATCAATTGATGTTATTTTACATATAAAAAATAATTGTTGACAAACCTTTTGATTTATGCAGATGACTTTATGGAAAATAAATTAAGTTTCAATTGTGCAAGATTTGGTCTCTTTCTTTTTAAGTTTTTACATGAGATGTTTACTGTATGCAAGTAACTTTTACTTCATGAGTACTATTTAATTGAGCTACTTTTTAATTTTACTTGAGTATTTTATGTATAACTCACTTGTACGTGTAGTACTTCAGTACAATTTCAATCAAGTAACAGTACATCTACTTGAGTAGGATATATCAGTACTCTTTACACTCCTGATTTTGACCACTCTTATACCTGCACTGGACTGGTTCTGACGTCACACTTTACACTTTTTAATGACACGTGACGTCACAACCGATCACCTGTGGTGTGTTTTAAGATTCACTTGGGGGTTTTTTTTCAGGACCTGCCCGTCTGCGTTTATGAAACTGGGCGGAGGGTCACGTGTCCAACTTCCTGTGTGTGTGCGCGCGCGCGTGTGTAACCAATGTGGGTGTGTGTGCATGTGTGTGTGTGTGTGTGTGTGTGTGTATATAAAGTGAGCGTCACTCCGCTGAGCTCCGCGGTCACGATGCCGCTGTCCGTCCTGATGGTGCTGCTGCTTTCAGCCGCTCCAGCAGCTGCTCTGTCTGGGTCGTTTCCTCCAGGACTTTCCGTCACTCTACCAGCGCTTTTCCCCGGGACAGAGTACGCTTTGCCCGGCGTAGCATCGGCCCGGTCAGCGGTGGCGGACCAGCCGGTTGACCCCGGGGGGGAAGAGGAGGATGCGACCGAGCATCATCATCATCATCACGGCGGCGGGTACCGGATGGTCCAATGGGAGTGGAGCTACGTGCAGACCCCCTACGTCATCGCCGTCTGGCTGCTGGTGGCCAGCGTGGCCAAAATATGTAAGTGTGTAAAATCAATACTGTACAATATACTAGCAGTTAACATTAACAGAGTACAGTAAATAGTACTGATATTTCCTACTCAAGTAGAAGAACTGTTACTTGATTGAAATTCTACTCCAGTACAAGTACAAGTAAAAAGTATCTCAATTAAATAGTACTCAAAATAAAAGTTACTAGTTACCTTCACTCTCCCACATTTATTTATTGTAATAAATCTTGCCACGGTTCCCATGCATACAATAAACATTTCCTGTCTAAACCAAAAAAGGAAGTTATACTTAATTTATTTCCCACAAAGGCATCTGTCTAAAAATAAAAGGTTTGTCAAAATGTACAATTCTTTTTAAAGAAAATAAAACCAATGAATTCAATAAAAAAATTCTGCGGCTGAAATAACTGGCATTCAACGATGTTTAATCTGGTTCGTCAGCCATGATGTGATGATTTGATAAATTGGAACGTTGTCTTCATTTTTTTGTAGTTTCACAATATTCGTTGATCATTTTTAGACAAAAAAAAAAAAAAAATAGTTTACTCAGTAACGTTTGGGTTTAGAAATGTAACTAAGTACTTTACTTCTTTTAAAATGTACTTAAGTACAAGTAAAATTACTGATTTAAAAAGTACAAGTACCTGTAACCTTGAGGCAAGATTACTGTCTTTGCACCTTTTAAACAGTCAGCGTTCACACCAAAAAGTCTTATAAAAATAATCTTTTATTGTATTTGGCCAGATGTAAAAATATAGGGACAAACCGGATTTCACGGCAGCACATAGATATTTAAAGTGCAGTAGTGCAATGGTTTTCACAGTAATTAAATACGATACAGTGGACTGGAGCAGATCATTCACTCCACATCTATCGTCCGTTGACATAAACACAAGATTCACTGTTAAGGCCACATAATGTATTTCTATACCAGACAGATGAATACACAATACAACACATCAGTACATAGCAAGCATTCAAAAAAGGAAATTAAAATACAAAAACAAATGAAATACATTTGCTTTTGCAACACACCCTCACCTGCTGTAGTGCAGTTAATATTACCACCGACGTCCAGTACCTGGCCTCGTACTGTGCAATCGACAGAAATCACAATTAATCCCCCATCACTCTATCATCAGAACATAAAAATAAACACTGGACTCAACAACAGTACAAAGTACCTGCACCGCACTGGCTCATGCATACCACTGCCTATCTCATCCGTGAGATCACTCGACACAGCAGTAACCTGAACAGAGGTACAGATGATACTCACGCTACCACAGGTGTTCCCACGCTGCCTGGTGTCGCAGGTAAATATGTCCAGATGGACCAATCAGAAGGTTTCACCTGGCCACATACCCATAAAAGCTGCTAAATTACAGTAACGTGAGGACTTGTAATCTGTCACTTTCACCTCTGATCATTGGTGATATTTTAGTCATTTAATGTAGTGTGTAGCTTCTGTGTTTTTCTGCACTGTTGAGCACCAGGATTAAAAACTTGAGATGAGACAATTTACAAAGTTCGTGAGACAAGACGATGCAATACTGGACTCGATAACGATACAAGGCAATATTTTTGGAATGGGGAAAAAAGACCCCAAAAAATGCTGTTTGAAAATTAACCATGCTTTAATTTGACTGTAACTCGGAGCATATAAACTTAATCTGGATATAAACTTTTTAACTCAATTGAAAGGTATTTCTGTATTTTTGAATGTTGCTTTGGTTTCAACACTCACACAAGTTGTGCACTGATGTCACATGACCTCACGGTCACGGAACAGAGTTGCTCTGCCCTGTGATATACGTATGGCTAAATCACTTTTCTTTTTTTTTTAACCAGACTCCGCTTGGTACGAAGGAGGGCCCAGCCATGAACATAGCTGTGCTTGCTTTTTGGGCCGAGCTACCGCACGCAAAACGCCACTCATTTTGTTCTTCTTCTTGTGTACACTGGTTAAAATCGCTACTCTGTTATTCGTGAACGGATCGTGCTGAAATTTGGTAGGTATAATCTATGGATGTGTACGCATCGACGCTCGGAGCCCAAGGGGGGCCCCAAAAGAAAAAAACAAAAGTTGATTTCTCATTTATTTCCGGGTTGAATATTACGACGGTTGGTGGTACCGAAACATTGGCACATACCAATATATAAATGGGGCCCATTACCCTGTACGTGTCACGTTTTTGAACTGACTACTCCTCTGTTAGTTCTTGTTACATTGGAATGCAGTTTGGTATGAATACTCTGTGAATCAATATGATGAAATGCTCGGAGTCCTTTTTTTAAATGAGTCAATTATTGCGACAGTTGGTGGTACCTAATCTTTGACACATACCAATATATGAATGGGGCCCATTACTCCGTATGTGCCACGGGAGCACCTGGGGGCCCCATTTTTGAAATGACTACTTCTTCGTTTATGCTCGTTGAATCGGGCTATAATTTGGCATGGATATTCTATGAGCGGATGTCAAGAGCCTTTTTGAAAGGGGGGGAGGGGACGAGGGCCCACCCCCTTTTACGGGAATTTCAAAATTAATCTGAGCATAGTTGTGTGATATATCGTTTCAAAGGCAATTCATCGTAGATTACGATTTTACATCACACAATTTCATTTGTTTTACTCGGTGGAACCGAGTCATTTGACTTAACTCTCGGGAATATGGTACGTGCTATTCGGCGCGGAGACGTGGCCCGGCCGTAGTTCATTAGAACTCGTTTACGTATAGACGCAGACAGAGAGAAACACAAAGACAGAGACAGACACAGACTTCTTTTGCAGGCATGTTCATAGTCTGTTAAACTTGTGACTGTAACTAGAATAAACCACATCGAAATAGTACTACTCATGCCATCTGTCCTCTGAGCTGTTCAATTAAAAGATCGGGGAAGAAGGTAGAGAAACAACTTTATAAAATCTAAACTAGAACAGTCTACACAGCCCAGAAGAAAAATATGTACAGGTTGTTTTTTTAACATTAGCCAATCTACACTTTGCTTTACCACCCCAACCCCCTCCCCTTCCCACAATATTGCGATACCACTCCTACCATCAACGATATATCTTGTTACGTCTTAATATTGCAATATCTTGTTACACGATATAACATCCCACCCTTGTTAAAAACGACATAAAATTCTCACATACACACACGCAGGAACTGTATGTAAACGCAGCACATGGTGTTTGTCATTATGTTACTGACACACACACACACACACACACACACACTGCAGCTCTGTTTGTGTCTCGGCTGCAGATGACACGTGTTTAGTGGCGTCCAACAGGTCTGCTGACTGTGTCTCAGTGTCAAAGCATACATTTATTATCAGTCATATCAACCATAGTTAAGCTCTACTCGTGCACAAGTACATTTTACTAGTGAAGTAAAAAGTGTCACTAGTGCCAGTAGAGCAAAAAAAGTTCACTTGAACTTCTAGTAAACCCTATATGCTAATAAGGGGGTGGGGAAAGCAAATTCCGCCTTGCCAAATTTAATTTATAATTATGTAATTTGTTAATCCATAATTACACATGGTTAGGTAATGTTATAATAATCTCTGTGTGTGTGTGCATGCGTGTGTGTGTCCACAGGGCTGTTTTAAATTGAAAACTGAAAGAGATTAATTTTTTTTTTTCTTTTTATGGATGTCATTCTGGTCTTAAAGTGGATACATGAAGAATACTATACAAAAGGTAGTCAAAGTAGTCAAGTAATCCATTAAAGTGCATAATAAAATGTGGAAAAATAGCTGAGGTTCTCCATAAAACTATAGCAGAAGGTCTGAGGAGCATTATGTCATTAATCAATTAGTTCATTAATAACTTTTCAGTTTTGTTTTGTTTCAGTGTTTGATTAAACACATCGCTCGGCCAAAAGGAGGATTTAATGCTTCACTTTGTCTCCACTGGCTTTTATTCAACTACCACCACATCACGCAACTACTAAATTAGACCATTCCACTCATAACTGACTGTGAATGAGGCCATAATTCTTTTCTTGACTCTGGTTCTGGAAATCAGTCCTGTATTCTTCTTTCAGAGGATTACACATCATTAAAAGAAAACACAAATGCTCTAAACATCTTTTACAATGTCTCCCAGAAGCAAAAAAGAAAAGCTTCAAGCAAAATTTGATGATTTGATCAAATCAGTGATTGAAGATCAGAACAAAGCAACAAATAAGGGTCTGGTTTCCTGGTCAGTGTGGCTCTTTGATCAATGACAGACAGTGTGTCTGTCCTTAGTGTCAACCCTGGATGTGGATGCAGTGAAGGACCAGAGATTATCTATCTATCTATCTATCTATCTATCTATCTATCTATCTATCTGTCTATCTATTTATCTATCTATCTATCTATCTATCTATCTATCTATTATCTATCTATCTGTCTATCTATTTATCTGCCTGTCTATATATCTATCTATCTATCCGTCTATCTATCTATCTATCTATCTATCTATCTATCTATCTATCTATCTATCTATCTATCTGTCTATCTGTCTATCTATTTATCTGCCTGTCTATCTGTCTATCTATCTATTTATCTATCTATCTATTTATCTGCCTGTCTATCTATCTATCTATCTATCTACTGTATCTATCTATCTATTATGGGTGTGCATTACTATGAATCTGACAATATAATACGATGCACGATTTGCATGTCACAATGCAATATATCCCGATACTAATCCATATTGCGATTAATTGCAATATCAATGATTACAAATTTCACCTTGACAAGTACAAAATGGCATGAAATACAATGTATTTCTTTTTTTTTACTCGCAAGTACAAGTAAATGATTACGAACTGTAATTCAAGTCCCAATATTAAAAACAAGTGGTATGTTTATCAAACTGTAACATAACCTTTTTTAAAAAAAAGTTATATTTTGCTTTTACAAAGTTTGTAATTCTTAAAAAAAAAGTAATCACATAGATCTATAAAAGTGCTCAGTATGTTTTATGAAAATTAAGTGCAATCAACTTCCAAGCTAAAATGCATTGAGGAGTGAGGCTATCTATCTGTCTGTCTGTCTGTCTGTCTGTCTGTCTGTCTGTCTGTCTGTCTGTCTGTCTGTCTGTCTGTCTGTCTGTCTGTCTGTTTGTCTATCTATCTATCTATCTATCTATCTATCTATCTATCTATCTATCTATCTATCTATCTATCTATCTATCTATCTATCTATCTATCTATCTATCTGTCTGTCTGTCTGTCTGTCTGTCTGTCTGTCTGTCTGTCTGTCTGTCTGTCTGTCTGTCTGTCTGTCTATCTATCTCACAATGATTCTGATCAGCATTATATTTGAACACATTTTTAGCTCAGAGTAGTCTATAGACTACGTTAATTTGTATTCTGTATTTATTTGTGTATCATAACATTTGTGGCTTTTATGTAAAATCTTTACTAAAAAAATGTAATAACTCTTCTCCTTGCATCTCGTGGGTTATTTTAACTTTAACACCTTGGCTCTCCTCAGTGTTCCACTTCTCCCAGCGCTTCACCAAAGTGGTTCCTGAGAGCTGCATGCTGATCCTGTTGGGCCTGGTACTGGGAGGCGTGGTTCTCTTGGCCAATGAGAAGCAGGTGTACCAGCTGGAGCCTGCACTCTTCTTCCTCTTCCTGCTGCCCACCATCGTGGGCGACGCCGGCTACTTCATGCCATCTCGCCTTTTCTTCGACAACCTGGGAGCCATCATGACCTACGCCGTGGTCGGGACGCTGTGGAACGCTTTCTGCACCGGCTTCTGTCTGTACGCCGCCAAACTGCTGGGAGTCATAGGTCAGTGACTGTCAGTCTGTGCCTTGGTGGGAAGTCAGTTTTTGGGCTTTTGGTTTGCACAGAACATCTTGTTCCACCCTTGTGTGTGCAGGGCCGGCCTTGCTGCCAGGCAACACAGGCGGCCGCCAAGTTTTGCACCGTCACAAAAAGAAAATAATAATGATAATAATTTTAAAAGGTGTAATAAATGTGAAACACACCCTTTACAATCACTGTACATGTCTTCTTTTAATCAAATATTAATATCTAGAAAGAGAGAGACAAGAAACTAGGGAATATCCAAAACAGAAACACCAAGAATCCATGGGAGGTGAAACAGTTAGAAACCCTAACTTATAACTTAAAACATAAGTTTAATGTTAGCAAGGCTGTTGCCTGCAACGCAGCCTATTATCCAAATAAATCAATGTATACACTTACAGTTATCCAGACGCAATGAGAAGGTATTTATAGCCACAACATTGCATTGCCGTTTTTGCATATGTAGTAATTCTTGTTCTATTCTATATAATTCTGTTGTGTTGTTTGCACTTTGTGTTCTTTGTGTTACTGACTAGTAAAACTAAACTGACACTTTCAGATTTTATTTTAACTTTTGATTGCTTTTGGATTTTGCACCATTGTTGCTGCTGTTCCCTCAGGACATTTGCACTATACCAGGGGTGGACTGGGACCAAAAATAAGCCCTGGCATTTTGTGTCCAGACCAGCCCACTTCATTATCAGTGACACCATGTAGAAGCTGTTATTGAGTCAGTGATGCTCAGCATGTGGCTCTTTATGTCCTAATTTTAATCATTGTTCCCCCAGAAAACCTTAAAAGGGGGAAACTTTGACCCCTTTTTACCATTTTCCTTTTGCTGATTTGCAACATCCTTTGTCCCATTTTTGCCCCTTTTCAAAACTTTTTTCAGACTTTTGCCAATGAATGTCTTTTTTCCCCTATTTTTTGTTCATTTTTGCAAGTTCTTTTTGACACTTTCATCCAATTTTTGTCCTTTCTTCAATTTTTTGGCTACTTTACATTTAAAATAAACTAACTTTTGCCCAATAAACACTACTTGTTTCCTTTTCTCCTTTCATTTTTCTTTTTTGTTTCACTTATGCCCTTTTTCACTAATTTTTGCCCATTTAATCTCCCTTTTGCCATTATATACCACCTGGTTCTTCTTTTATTTGCCCATTTTTTGGCCACTCTTGACTACTTTTGGCCCATTTTAGTCACTTTACACTCTTTTCTTGCTGCGTTTTGGCCACTTTTGGACCATTTTTGGCCACCTGTTACCATGTCTGCCTCATCTCACTCGTCAAAAAAAAACTAAAAAAACAGGTGCCCGGTATGCCAGATGGTCAGTCCATCCCTGCCTCTATACTATACCTGTAGGTGTTTTATTGTATTATAGTGTATTATTGTAATTTTTAAAATATGTTGTATATTGTGTACACACCGTGTATAGACTTTTATTTTTAAACTTTATTTATTTTTATTCATGTATTGGGAGGGTGTCAGAGTCCACTCTTGCCTCGGGCACCGAATGACGTAAAGCCGGCCCTGTGTGTATTTAGATGATTCTGTGCAGGCTGACCTGATGGACTTCCTGCTGTTTGGTGCTCTCATCTCCGCTGTGGACCCCGTGGCGGTCATTGCCGTCTTTGAGGAAGTTCATGTCAATGAGATGCTTTTCATCATCGTGTTCGGAGAGTCTCTGCTGAATGATGCCGTCACTGTAGTGAGTCACATGACATCTAGCCCTAATCCTGGTGCAGGGTTCTACACTTTTTTCTGTTACGTTTATTATAAATCAAATGTTAGTGTTAAAAAATAGGCAGAACATCAACAATGAAACTTTTTTCTTTTGCCTTGAATTCAATTATTTCTCTTCCTGCAGGTTTTGTACAAAGTCTACATCTCCTTCGTAGAGGTCGGACCAAAGAACGTCCAGACAGCCGACTACTTTAAAGGAGTTGGTGAGTCACGCCCTGTTTACTGTGTACGAAGAGAAAATGTGATTAAATATGATTAAATATGATTAAATAATCCATTAAGGCACATATGACATGATGTGTAACTGTAAAGATAACTGCATCTGTGTCTGTTTCATCGTGAATTTGTTTTCATTCCTAAAGTAAAGTAAGGTCTTTGCTTTACATGTATTGCCGACGATACATTTGCTGTTTTTCTCTGAGACTGTGGAGGAACTTTATGCCAGGGACAAGTTTGACAGGTTTAGCTGATTTAGGAGGTTAGTTTAGCACAGAAGAACTCCATTCTTTATTGCACAAGTGTCAAACTCAAGGCGCGGGGCGGCCAAACCTGGCCCTTTAGAGCAGGGATCACCAATTAACCTTCTGAAACTGTGAGCTACTTCATAGGTACTGTATAGTCTGAAGGGCTACCTATTAAATACTACATTTTTAGGGTTTCACTTAAATTAGAGGGTAAGCTAATAAGGAAGGATAGTAGTAACTTAAAAAGGTAGAAATGTTGACGTTTGAAGTTGAGATTTTAGATGGAACTCATTGGTGACTAGAGGAGCTCACGTGGTCTATGCGGGCTACTTGATGCCCTGCAGCACCGTGTTGGTGACCCCTGCTTTAAAGCATCTAATGTGAAGTGCAGGAAAAATTAAAATTACAGAAATGACCAAATATTTCCGTTCTAGATATCTCAGTCCTTCAAATTCACAACTTCAATGGAACTCCACCATATTCACATGGGCTCGCTATTTGGCCAAGCCTATGTCACACGACTGCAGACACAAGTTGTCAAAAGAACCCTACATTTTTATAAAATCCTGCAATTTCTCCCAAGCATCCATCCATCCATCCATCCATTTTCTGACCCACTTGTTACCATTTTCAGGGTCACAGGGGTCTGCCGATGCCTATTTCCAGCTATCAATGGGTGCTAGGCGGGGGTACACCATGGACAGGGTGCCAATCCATCGCAGGGCAACACACAGACAGATAAACAACCTTTCGCACTCACATTCACTCCTATGCACAATTTCATGACACTAATCAACCTAACAGTCCTGTTTTTGGATTGTGGGAGGTTCTTGAAAACAATAACACAAAATCAAGAACCTTTGAAGTGAAGCTCCTGCAGGCACTGATGTTTATTGTTGGATATTGTCAGTGCCTTATGTACTATGTATAAGTTAAAGTACAAACTAGGACACAATAATGTTGAAATAACTCTTTTTTTTCCACCAAAATTCGGTGGCTCTTTTTAGATCAAACTTCTCCATATTTGGCCCCTGAGGGAAAATTAGTTTGACAGCCTTTCTTTAATGGATCACAGGCTACTTTTTGTGGTGCAAAACATATTCAAAATTGGCCTCTCAAGTCTGATTGACATATTTCCAATGTTCTTATCGTGTGTAGTAAAGGTCTAACATCTGTTTTTGTGTATATATATATACAGTATATCAGTGAATAGATACTGAACCCTCCTCAGCTGCAGCATCATGCATAAGACAAACTACTCCCAAGCTTCGGTGTCTCTTCCTCCTCAGCCTCCTTCCTCATCGTCAGTGTCGGGGGAACAATGGTGGGTCTGGTCTTTGCAGTCATTCTCGGCTTCATCACTCGTTTCACCAAGAAGGTTCGGATCATCGAGCCGCTCTTCGTCTTCCTGCTCGTCTACCTCGCCTACCTGACCGCTGAGCTCTTCTCGCTCTCTGCCATCCTGTCGTAAGTCTTACCGTAGCAACCAGTACGAGTGGGAAGATATAACTATAAAACCAGTTTCATGATTAGGCTTATACTTAAACAATTCAGCCTGACAAATATACCAGTATGTCATTGTTGATCTAAATCAACCACTAAAGAAAATGATTTTTAGAAAATCGTTGACCAAGTTTTTGTGTCAGGCACATTGTTTATTTGTTGAATGCATACTGTAAATGACCCCTCGACAATGAAACTGTCCTCCAGCGCCACCATCAGGCCAAGCTTTTCATTTACAATTAATTTATCTTGAATAGTTTTCATCAAGATCGTCTCAATTTTACTGACAACATTAATAACTACAAGAGTATGAACCCTATTGGTTGTGGTGATGATATGGCCTTTCCTGCAGCGCCACCATCAGGTCAATGGGGATGTACGGTCACACATGGGTCACACACAGACAGGCAAGTTTTTACACAGCTAAAACAGCTTGGGGTCAAATTGACCCTAGGGGAACACCAATGCGTGCAATACTGTATGTGTCCAGCACAATGAAAAAATATTATCATGATAATTTTATACTTAATTAATTGTAGCCATTAAATTAGGAAAAGTCATGAAATATGAAGCAAAAAATAAAAGTCAACTATTATTTTTTGAATGACAAACACTGAATGGGGTCAAATTGACCGAAAGGATAATAGGAGGGTTACGTTCTTAGCAAGTTTGTAAACTGTTTATAAAGGTCATCTCCTCTGACTTGTTTGTATTTGCTAATAAATATTTTTAGTTTCATGATGATTTGCTTGTTATTTCAAAAAGTTTAAGATTATTCCAGGAAAAATAGTATTCAGATTTTTTTTCTGGTGAAATTTGAATTTAGTCAAATAAAATTGAATAAAATAGGTCACTGATTCTTTACAAAACATGATCACTAGCTGCAGCTCTAATCCCATGTAAACAGTACAACCAATAACACAGAGATATCCAGAATAAATGTTTATCTCTATCTCTATGTTTATGTTTATGTTTATTGATGGGATCCCCATTAGCACAGCAGGGTTGTCACTATTCTTCCTGGGGTTCGCATATAAAAAATACATTCTTGGTAAAATACAACCATTATGTATCAAACCTCAAGCCATAGTTAATATATCTTCAGTTCAGTTTTACTGAGTAGAAATTGTTTCAATACCGATTTAAATGTTTTTGTCTTCACTATCAGAGTTAGATTTACTGGTTGCATATTCCATGCATGCATTGCTCTGTACATGCGATACTCACAAAATGAGTGTGATACATACACATACATTATCTATTTTTTACTGACAACCATTTAAGTTAATTCAGCATGACTTTGGTTCCATAATCGCAGCGTAACACCAGTCGAGCTGCTCTGTTTTGTAAGGTCTGTAACCCTTTTAACACCCCAGCTGCAGCATTTGACCACACCACTGAGCAATAGTCAAGATATGACAGTACCAGAGTCTGAGTTATCCATTAGTGTAAATGACCATGTAACATTAGAGGTGTGTGTTGTGTTGCATTTTCCTCTACTTATCTGGGCAGAATCCTCAGCAGGCAAGCCCAGACTACCAGACTACTCTCTCCTAGCCATTTCCACCACCTCCTCTTGGGGATCCCAAGGCATTTCCAGGCCAACAGAGAAATATACTGTAATGGGCCCGAGGGTCACTTTGATCTACTGCCAACTGTCAGTCTTCCTCAGAGGCATTTAGTGATTGCTTTGATGTATTTAGTGATTGCATTGATGTATCCCTATGAGTTCTTTCACTAGTTTAAAGGGAGAACATGTAAACCCCAAGGCTTCCTCAGAAATCAAACTCAGATCATCATCGCTAAAAGATGAAGATAAAAAATTGAGGAATCTTTGAGCAGCATTTTTGAAACAGCCAGCAGTGCTGCACGCAACAATAAAAAACAAGAGTGGATCACACGTTACATATGATCGTCATGAATCAAGGACTTCAGGAAACAAACAGAGTTAGAGATTATCCATCATAAAAATCTGAACGTCCTGTTTTTCTGGTAGAACTCCTTTGATCTGATGAGTTCAGTGAGTGAGAATCAGTCCTGGACTGTGTTTAAGATTCTTATGAATTCCAGAGTTGTATTTCATGTCAGTTTGTCCCCATGGCCCCCGTAATGTCTTTCTGATGTCTCCACAATGACTGAATCCTTCCAGAATGACCTTCTGTGGCATCGGAGCCAACAAGTATGTGGAGGCCAACATCTCCCAGAAGTCTCGGACCACGGTGAAGTACACCATGAAGACTCTGGCCAGCATCGCAGAGACCATCATCTTCATCTTCCTGGGGATTTCCGCTGTGGACAAGTCTAAGTGGGCTTGGGACACTGGCCTCGTGTCCTGCACACTTGTCTTCATTTTCGTCTTCAGGGCTATGGGTTTGTCCCTGCTACAGATTCCCTATACACTCCTTCACAAATGCTCCATAATATCATAAAAGGTCTATCCATCCATTATTGTCCATGTGCTTAAAACACATTTCAAGAGCAAGTCTTTATAATGAGGTGACAAGCTAGTTTGTTTAGATGTAAACAAAGAAACATCTTTTAAAATAGCTTCAATAAAGTAAATGAAAATAGTTATTTCCTCTCTTACAATAAATAAACAGGATGCAAACAGGTGCTTCAAATTATTTATTAGATATTAAAAGATTAATTAATTTCTTTTCAATCTTGGGGTCGGGACCTCATGTGGGGTCACCTGAATTTTAAACAGGGTTGCCTGAAATGTTGAATAATTGATAAAAATTAAAAAAAAAAAAAAAAAAATTGCTGATTAAAAATAAATTTTCTAATACTGATTGATTGTTATTGTTTTTCAAAATAAAACAACACAAAATCTTAAACAACTGTATTATATTGATAAATTTTAGTCTAGTTAATAATAATAATAATAATAATAATAATTGAATATCTGAGCTGGCAAAACATGACACTAATCCTAGCTGCTCTGTATTTGTAATACAGTATTAAAAACATGATCAAAAACTAATTCTAGGGGGGGAAAAGTATTTACGGTCACCATAAATTCTTATTCTAATATAAGAATTGGGTCATGATCCAAAAAAGGTTGGGAACCACAGTTAAATGTAATTTAAATCTAAAAAACTGAAAACTGAAGTTTTAAAGTTGGGTTACATGTGACCTAATAACCAGCAGGTAAATATCACTGCTAATAAAAGATAAACAGCAACAGATTTATTCACTTTCAATCCATCCTCTCCTTCACTGTAACCTCCTCTGTGTTTCTCTCCAGGTGTGGTTGGACAGACGTGGTTTCTCAACCGTTTTCGCCTCGTCCCGTTGGATAAAATCGACCAGGTGGTGATGTCATACGGTGGCCTGCGAGGTGCTGTGGCCTTTGCTCTGGTGGTTTTACTGGACGGCGACCAGGTCAAAGCCAAAGATTACTTCGTAGCTACGACCATCGTGGTCGTCTTCTTCACCGTCATGTTTCAGGTGGGAGCACCGACAGGCATGTGTCATGTGACCTCGACTGGTGAACATCTTCAGTCCTTTATCTTAATGTTCAAGCCGTGCTCAGGGCTTTTTCACAGCAGTTCTTTACATAATGTTTAGAAATTATTTGTAGGATCTATTTTTAAAAGAAAAAACATGTACTAAATTAACTTTTCCTCTATTTAATTTATCAGTTCATCCTAAATATCTGTTGCTCTACAAAAAGCAAAAGGTTTCTTCCGCATCGGATACTAACATACTACACACTACACCAGGGGTGGGCAAACTTTTTGGCTCAGGGGCCACATGGACTTATAAAAATTGACAGACGGGCCGGGCCAGCAGCCGATGCATACATACATTCTCCTTCTTCTTCTTGTCGAAAGTTCCAATTTATAAAACTTCATAACAAACCTTATGCGTTACAGATTTGCAACTTTCACCCAAATTTTGCCCCAATTCTAAAGAAATGTTTGTACATTTAAGGAGAGACAGGCCTGTTAGTAGAGCAGTGCTTCTCAAAGTGTGTAGTAGAGAATGGAGACATGACAGGTTGAAATTTTCAGTTTGATGCCAATTTTCTCAAAAACCCTTTCTTCATCGACAATAAAGATCATTACTAGGCAAATTTAGAATCCTAAAAAGTATCAGAAATTAAAAGAGCATTCAATTAAGACTTCATTAGATATGCGACTGGGATCAAAATGTAACGTGGAACTAAAATGCAAATATAATTATTTACAGTATATACTCATTGAGTGTGTAGTGACTACACACTCAATGAGTATATACTGTCTACTATATATACTATTAGTGTGATTAGTATGATGAAGATGATGACCGTTCTGGCTGAAGTATACTTCCAAGTTTCCCAAGATGCATTTGGAACCTACAACAACAAAAACCTGAATCACACTGAGACTAAATATCTCTGTTGATTCTCCAACTTTGAAAGTTCTGAAAACATTTTAAGTGAGAAAGTGACCAAGTAGAATATCAACACGTGCTCATTTGATCCATAAACTAGCAGAAACACTTTTCATGCTGCATTTCGGAGACCCGCCAATGTGCAACTGAATAAACTTCTGGTTAACTTCAAAACAAGGCTTCTCAATAATGTGCTTTACATGATCAAAAAGTGCAACAGAAAACATTCAACAGCTTAAAATCAATAAGAACATTAAACTCAGCAAAAACATTTAAAATCATCAGTAAAATCAATTAAAATCATCAACAAACATATTACATCTACAACATGACCAAAAATCTCTCTCTCAATCCTCACCATGTTTACTGTGAGCTCTGGGCTCCACTATCTGACCTGTGTCCATAGATCTGAGAGACCTGCTGGGTTCATACCTGACTAACATGTCACTGATGTATTCTGGACCAAACCCATTCACAGATTTATACACCAGCAGCAGAACTTTAAAGTCTATTCTGAGGCTGACTGGGAGCCAGTGTAAAGACTTTAAAACGAGTAATGTGTTCTGATCTCTAACAACCCTATTTACAAAAGCATTTTAAACTATTGGAAGACAATAAGAGATGCTTTTATTTTGAAACAGGGATGTTTTCAATTTAGCTTGAAGTCAGTCCCAGGACATGACGCTTGCAATGCATCATGGGGCGGTTGAGTATGACTACTTTGACCACCGTGCATACTTAAGAAATGTCCCCATATAGCATACATCTGGGTATTCCTCATGTCACATACTCAGTATTTCCATACTAATATGAACGCACTACATACTTATTTTGACGTCAGACTTAGTTTGAGTAGTACGTTAGTATGACATTTACAACCCAGCCCTGGTCTTCTGCTGCAGGGTCTCACCATTAAACCTCTGGTCAAATGGCTCAAAGTTCCTCAATCCACCAACAAGAAGCCCACGATCAACGAGGAGATCCACGAGAGGGTGATGCCAAATCACTTAGCAGTTTGATATACACATCCTCTCTACAGTTCTACAGTGTGTGTATGTGTGTGCGTGCCTGTGTGCAGGCCTTTGATCACATCCTGACTGCAGTGGAGGACATCGCAGGCCTGCAGGGCTATCACCATTGGAGAGACAAGTAAGGTCATCACAGGTTCACATCACCGTGACAACACACCATTAAACAGAGGTGTAAAGAGTACTGATTTATCCTACAAGTACTGTTACTTGATCGAAATTGTACTTAAGTACAAGTAAGTTATACCGAAAATACTCAAGTACAAGTAAAAAGTAGCTCAATGAAATACTGTAGTACTCAAAGTAAAAGTTATTAGTTACTTTTACCCTCCGCTTTATTTTTTGTGATAAATCTTACCACGGTTCCCTTGCATACAGTAAACATCTCATGTTTAAACTTAAAAAGAAAGAGAACAGATTTTGCAAAATTGGAACTTATATCATTATAAAAACAATTCTCAGGTTCTAAGTATAGCTACATTTATGAACTATGAAACCACAACCTGAACCGAACAAAGTGGCTGGGCATTGATCAGAAAAGGCAGAACTACAGAACATATGTTCAACATAGAAGAGACCATGAAACGTAAATATAAAAATAATCACAAGAAATAACAACTTCCTCAGTTGGGTGTAAAAATGTAACAAATTATTTTACTTTTTAAAAAAAAAATTACAAGTACACAAGTAAAATTAGTATATACTTTAAAACATCTGTTTTAGAGTATTGTGTCTGCTGGTGCCGTGCATTACGTTTAATCTGATTGGTCGAATATGATGTGATGCATTTGATTGTTGTCTGGTCATTTCATTTTTTGTAATTTCACAATGTCTGTTGATCATTTTAAAACCAAAAATAATGATTTACTCAATAACGGTTGGATGTAGAAATGTAAGAAATTACTTCATGCGTGTGCGTGTGTGTAGGTGGGAGCAGTTTGATAAGAACTATCTAAGTAAGCTGCTGCTGAGGAAGTCTGTATACAGGAAGAGTGAACTGTGGGAGGCCTACCAGAAGATCAACATCAGGGACGCCATTAGTGTCATTGACCAGGTAACACACACACACACACACACACACAAACACAACAGTAAATGATGCTGGAGTTATTTTGGAATAATATTCTTCAGAGAGATAACGTCTCAGAACCGTGTGTGTGTGTGTGTGTGTGTGCGTTCAGGGTGGAAATGTGTTGACTTCAGCCCAACTGTCCCTTCCGTCGATGACGAGCAGAGCATCGTTTCCTGACATCACTAACTACCTGTGAGTCTCTCTACATGCTGCACCTCACCACTGAGATGTGTGATTCTGTGTCATGTTTACAAGTTTATCTGTTTATTTGTTCATTGGATCTCCATTAGCTTCCACTGTGGGGGTTGATAATCTTCCTGGGGTTAATGAAAACAAAAAGAAAATCAAGATTCTTGTCAAAATATACAGTAACATTGCATTAAAATGTACATCAAAACACATTTTTAATACATCAACAAATACATTTAAAAAATACATGACATATACACTAAGATTGGTTAAAAAAATATGATTTTAAAGCATTTTTATCATATTTGTTGTCTTTCAGGTCCCTAGGCAATTTGTTCCATAAGTGAAAAGCTCTAAAAAAAGAGACATCTGTAAATAGTTGGTATTAGGATGATTGGTGACTCAGTTGGAGTTTGACGCAAGTTGAGTATTGTACAAGTAGATACAGTATATAGAATAGAATAGAATAGAATAGAATAGACCTTTATTGATCCCATAGGTAAAATTCACATGTTGCAGCAACACAATAGAACAGCACACAGTAATAACAAAAATAAATAACAACATAGGATAATAGTTCAAATATATGACTGTGAGACAAACATAAATTACAAAAAGATTAAAAATAAAATTTAAAACAAAAACAAATCAACATCAATGGCATAAAAAAACACAATGACAATGACAAATGAAGGTATATGGTTTGGAAGGTATCAGTGTTGTTACAGATATTGAGTTAAAATATGATGGGAGTATTTGATCTTTTCTTGAAATACTCTTGGTTGGTGAGTTAAAATAATCTTCTTTATAAATAATAGTAAATTATAATGCATTTTAGAGTCAATGTGGGGCCCTGATAAGATGCAGTGATAATGGTCCTCAAAGCAAGGAAGCCTTGATCTGGGCTACTTGAAGCCACTTAAATCAGATTTAGTGGTTACCGAACAGATTACTGAACAGTATTTAATGTGACGCAGCACAAGAGACTGTACCACTTGCTTCAAAGTTGGTGTGTGTGTGTGTGTGTGTGTGTGTGTGTGTGTGTGTGTGTGTGTGTGTGCGCGTGCGTGTGTGTTATGTTGTTGTGTTACAGGCGTGAAAACGGCAGCGGTGTGTGTCTGGACCTGCAGATGATTGATAACGTTCCGGGAGCCAAAATGAAGGAGGACTTGGAGACGCATCACTTCCTGCTGGGAAACCTGTACAAACCCAGGAGACGGGTATACACACACACATACTGTATTTGCAAAAAAATGAAAAAAAACACTATACTGTTTTTAGTGTTCTAACAAATGTCCTTATAATCGATGCACACAGCACATTTTATGGCAAGCTGTTTTAACATTTAATAAGTAGCGGTACTTGTAATTGTAGATATCATTAATTACATTTTGACATGTTGTAATTCCCAGTCCACATATTCATAATGTAATTTTGACTAGTTGCAATTCTAATTATTGATATCTACAATTCTATTCTCACTAGTTACACTGTTAATTGTAGATAATCAACAATTTAATTCTCACTAGTGGAAATCACCATTGTAGATATCTGAAACGAGACAAAATGTCCCATTGACTTCCAGTCAAATTTAATTTCAGATATCTACAATTCAATTTGACATGTTACAATTCCAAGGCCACATATCCATAATATAATGTTGACTCGTTGCAAGGTTAGTTGTTGATATCTACAATTCTCACTAGTCATAAGGTTAATTGTTGAAACTGTATCTACTGTTCTTACTTTTCAGATATCATAAATTGAATTGTAGATATCTGAGATTAAATTCTGACTAGACAGAATTAAATTACTGATATGTCATCTTGGGATTGTAATTAGTAAGAATGTAATTTCAGATATCTACAATTCCTTTTATAACTAGTCAGAATTGAATTATACATATCAAAAAAGAGTTAAAATAACATAGACATAACCGGAATACAATTGTTAGTATGTTGATATGTGGGTGGGACATCTGAAATGCATACATTGAGTGAGCGAGAACGGTGCAGGAAGGGTTTGATGCTGAGACGGCGTCTCTGCCTGTGACTGAATGTTTAATGTGTTTAATTAGAGGCACACAGAGTTATTGCAGAGCAGTGACACCAACATTCTTGTTCATACAGACGCCTGTTGCATAGATCCTGACATTTTCCCCGATCCACAGACGTCTGTCTCTGAATGTCTCTGTAGAACGTCAGTCAGCAATCCTCATTAGGTTGACAATGGGGGGCGTTTATGGCCCACAGTTCCCTCTGAGTAGTGCGCACAGCTGTGTATAATGTCAAAATTGTTTTCCAGACATCTAAAATTAACATTTCGACATGTCAAAATTACATTTTCACACTTCAATATGTAATTCCCACAAGTAAACTCTAAAATTGCAACTAGTAAAATCCTACTGATTAATCCTGTATTGTGTTGGAAAAACTCACTTACATTGTCTGAGGTAAAGCAGAGAAATTTGAATGTGTATGGAAATAATTATTGGATTTTCTTGAACAACAAAGTGTTTGAAGATGTGTTGCTGTGTACTGAGCATTTTATTTGTAATTGTGTATTTGTTGCGCTGTATTTTTTCCCCCTGTTGGTTACAAATTTGTCTTTGTTTGAATACTTATTGTCTGTTTAAAAAGTGTTTAAAAATTCAATAAAAATATTGTTTGAAAAAAAAAAAAAAGCCTTACTGAATAAAAAATAGTAAGCCCTACTGAATGTATAATGTTAAAACAGCTTTCCATCACATATTATAATTTCCTCACTCCCTGTATTTCATCTTTCTTTCTTTCTTTCTTTCTTTCTTTCTTTCTTTCTTTCTTTCTTTCTTTCTTTCTTTCTTTCTTTCACTCAAAATTACATACTGTACACCAGGAGTTTAAAACTCATTTTAATCCAGGGGCCAAATATGGACCAGTTTGAGTTTAACTGGCCCACAGAGTTTAGTTTGAAAAAAGAGCAAATTCACCATTAATGTGCCCTCGTTTGAAACTCCACATATAAATGATAAAGAATGAGAGTATATCAGTCCCTGTAGGATTGATCACTTAAATTTCCCTAATTTTGGCAATTTGGTGAAATTTTGTGGAATGTTTGAAGAAAACTTGCCAGATTTTGGAAAAATTGAGAGTTCTTTCAACAATTTGAGATTAAAAATGACTGCCGTTATGTGATATAAGAACTGGAACACTGAGCTCTGCAAATATTGTTGATTTTAATTGAATTTTTGTATTTGGAGGGACTGAGATATCAACCACTGAATTCGTTGATAAGTTACAAAAAGTTTCATGTTTTTTCTATCTATTTGACTTACTGTGTTGTAACATTGTGTTCCCCTTGTCTCCATGTCCCCCAGTATCAGCCCCACTACAGTAGACACTTCATGCCTGTGGGCGAGCAGGAGCGACAGGATCGAGAAGTGTTTCAGAGGAACATGAAGAGGAGAATGTCTGCGCGCTACATACGACACAAACGAGAGCGCAGCCTTAGGAAGGTGGGACGACCAACAGACAGAGGCTGTGTTCGAAATCGCTCACTAACAATACTACACTCTCAATGAGTATATACTGTCTATATATACTATTAGTATGATTAGAATGCTGACCGTTAACTGCGAAACAGGAGCTTTATTTACCAAAGAGTTCACAAAAAAACTAATGGAAGACAAGAAGAGATGCTTTTATTTTGAAAATGGGATGTTTGATTTTTAGCTTGAAGCTGGTCCCAGGACGATTATTATTATTATTATTATTATTATTATTATTATTGCCCACCGTGTATACTTACGAAATGTTCTGATATAGTATAAATCTGGGTACTCAATCTTTGCATACTATCTAATGTGAACTCACTGCATTTTGACGTCAGTCGTAGTATGAGTACGTTAGAATGACATTTCAAACACAGACAGACACTCTCAGTTAGTGTTCCACAGACATACACATGAAAACGGATGTAAAACTGATCAGGAGAATATTAAAAGTGTCACAGTAGGTCTAAATCTGCAAGTCTGTAGAGCAGGGGTGACCACATCCGGTCCTGAAGAGTCGCTGTCCTGCATGTTTTAGATGCTCCCCTGGTCCAGCACTGCTGATTGTAAAGATTAGCCTTGTTGTCAGGTCTTCTGGAGAGCTGCATTATGAAAACATCTTTAGATTCAGGGAAACATCTAAATCATGCAGGACAAAGGCCCTCCAGGACTGGATTTTAGGAATAAGTGGTTTCATCAGATAAATGATGATAGTTTCAGCAGTCCTCTGAACTCTACAGAAGGTTCTGCATGTTTAGTGATTTCAGTTTCTTTTGCTTTTTTCTCCAACAGCACAAAGGCTCAGACTTTAAGGACAATGAAGGCGACAAATCCAGAAGAAACGTGAGCTTCCATGACAAAGGTAACATCCAGGACCACCTCCCTCGTTCCTCTCTCATCTAAACCCTTCCTGCTCTCTTGTCCTGTGTTTCAGATGCTGTGCTCGTTTCCATGGAACTGGATGGAAACAAAGCTGAACACTCAGACTCAGAAAAGGAGGTGGACGTGGGAATCACCTTCAGTGCTCGCAAGGCTGAGACGCCAAAACAACGACCCAAGTCAGGTAAAGTTAAACTGACCTGAAGCATTCATCCTTTCCAGCAAATTGGTTTCTTGAGACTGTGCACCTACAACGCCACCTGTTGGAAAAAGCATGTATAAACAGGCAGGTGTGATCTTTTTCTACGTAGTATATACAGTAGCAGTGCTTCTCTAAGTGGGCAATAGAGGTTTGACAGGTGGGGCACCAGAAACTTATCAATTTCATCCCAAATGTCTTTCTGAGATCAATAACACTAACAAAACACCTACACACAACGAAAGACATAACGAGAAGGCTAGAAATGTAGCAGAAATTTTTAGACTGCATTAGATATGAGACCAGGAACAAAAGTGACATGGAACTAAAGTACATAAATAATTATTTAAAATGACTGAAAAAATTCATTTCCAAGTTTTTTGCTTCAAACAACTGTATTTTTTTGACTAATTAATTATTAGTCATTAACTAACATTTTTAAATTCGGTTTTCATGCAGGTGATAATTTATTCATGAAATATGTTTGTTGCATTATGACATGATGTTATTTGTTCCCTGTTTATTTCAAGCTTTTGTCACAGACTGTAAACAATGTGTTGTTGTTTCCTGTATTTTTGATTACTGCACTTTTACATTTGTTTTTCATCCAGTTGATTTACTTTTTAAATGTATTGTGAAACATGATGTTACTTGTTCCCTGTTGTTAGTTCAATACATGTGAAAAAGTGTTATTTATAGAAGCTGGAATATAGTACAACACCAACGTACAGATCTTATAGCGCCACCCAGTGTATCAGAATAATGTTGACTAGCTCGGCCTCAGTCCATTGTCAGGGATCAATTTATCTTGACTTGATGTGAAGTTAACCACTCGTGTTAGGAAACCGCCCCCACAGACTTTGACGAGCGAGTTTGACAAATAAAATGAATTCATGAAGTGCTGCAACAACAGACTATGAAATACATAAATAAATAGTGAAATATTTATACCTCATACTTTTCAGAATGAAAATGAAATGTAAAATGGATTTAATTAAATATTGACACATTTGATTAATTAATGAATGGTGTATTTATTGGCACTCTTCGTCCTCCATAAATATGAACAGTACAATGGAGATTTTTTTAAATAATAAAAAAAAAAAAAAAAGTTTCTGAACTGTGTTTTTTTTTTGGCAAGAAGATTTTTCTTCTTGTTGACAGGAGAATTCTGGGCGTCTTCATCTTTTTTTTGTGTTTTATTCAGTTCCAGCAGCTTTGGAGGGAGACCAGAGTCAACCCTTCCACCCTTTGTCTCCCCCCTGTGGGGACAGCCACCTACCATGGAAAGGTGGAGTTGGTTCTCTTCCTCCCTGCATCTCTGTGGAGGCGACCAAGCTCATCCCTGTGGACCTGCAGGAGGCCTGGAACCAGAGCATCTCCTCCCTGGAGAGCATCTCCTCACCTCCTGCCCTCACCGAGCCCATGCACCGCCGCGTCAGTGCCCTCTCAAGACCTGGAGGCTCCCGCCCCGTCTCCTACACACCCTCCCGCCCCGTCTCCTACACGCCCCCGGGCATCTCCTCCTCAGCGTCTCAGGGATCCTTCAGCTTTCCAGAAAAGAAAAAGAAGGAGCTGAAGAAGGAGAAGAGCTCCGAGTCACAAGAGATGCAACCTCTCCTCCTGGAGCCGCCCTCTGCCCCCCCACCCCCTCCTCCTGACAGGGGGAGGAACCCCTGCGTGTACCTGAGGAGTCTGGTAACAGCCCCCCCTGCTGGAAGTAGTGAGCTAAGCAGTCGGGGCCCCACCCAGCTGTAACCAATCAGATCAGCTGGAGACGGGAAAGACGTATTCTGACCATCCCTACGTCATATGGAGCCTCTAGCAGGGTTGGGGTCAATTATAACTGTAATTGCGTAATTGATAATAATAACAATTATTGCGTAAATCTATTTGTAATTGTAATTTTATAAATCTGTTGCTGTCATAATTGAAATTGACAGATTTTATAGAATTTTCATGCCAATTACAATTACAAAGTCAATTATCTGAACTCAGTTACAATTACAACCGCGACATTTTTTTTAATTACAATTATAATTATGTCATAATTGTATTTAATTATCAATTACGCGATTCTAACTATAATTGACTCCAACCCTGGTACATGATCAGATACACAGATAGCAATTCATGAAAACCAGCCTTATGATATTGTGCCCTTAAAGATACATAGATATATTTTCATTGATATAGATTTTTATGTGCTTGCGTGAATCTTTTACACACGTGTAACGTGTACGTTGTGTATATGTTAAGGTGTCTGCGCATCAAACACTGTAGAGTATATTTAGAGTTTTAAAGAAAACGGAGTAACCTCTGCTGCCTTGTTGAGCAACTTATGTAAAAAAAAAATTCAAAGCAGAGGTCAAAGTTGATGCATACATAACGTATTTTATGCCCAAGTTGCGTACAAGCTTAACGTCAACGTCACAAGGCATTTGCCTAAAACTTTTAAGTGACCCTGTAAAAGTAACGTACTTTAGAGATAAATAGAGCAGCATTCTGGTGTAGTGGACCCCGTATTTATTGTCCTGAATGATAGCAAAGGACCCCACGTGTCAGCACAGTGTGGTTTATGTGTGTGATTTAAGGAGCTTCTATCACTGGAATATACAAACATCCCACTTTCGGGAATTAGTTTTGGAAAAAACTCCAAAACACCTGAAGTAAAAAAAACCACATAGTATACCTGTATTTGTCATTACTCATACAGGACTGTCACCAATTGTGAGCTTTACACACAACATCCTCCAAATAATTATCTGATAGAATTAGTAAAGCCTGACTTAAAGATTAAAGTTTCTTTGGGTCTTCAACATCCAAGGGTCAAAAATGTGTACGTCAACTTCACCGCCATTGGTTGAACTATACATTTAGGTGTGACCAGGGCTTTATTGTGAAGGTTAATCACTAATATGGACGTGTTTTAACCTGTCGTACAATATCATTTCACTCAAAAATATTTGTCTCAAATATTGTGTTAGATGACACTAAGGTTTGGCTGCTTAAACTGTATCTTTACTATATTTCTTTAAGCAATAATAACTAAATTATGACAAAAAATAAATAAAATATTGCATGTGAATGAAAACTAAATCTAAATATGTTGTTATTTTCATCGACTGATAAAAAAACGTAGCCTAATACCATCCCATATGCTTTATATTTTAGTCGACTATATCTGTAACAGATTTAGGCAAGGCAAATGTATTTGTATAGCGCATTTCATACACAAGTCAACACAATGTGCTTTACATGATCAAAAAGTGCAACAGAAAACATTCAACAGCTTATAATCAATAAGAACATTAAAATCATCAGTAATCATCATTTGGTCGACTAAAATCTTAATGTCATATAGTTGACTAAAACTTATAACGAAAATAGTCCTAATGACAGACTAAACTTTGACTAAAACTACTAAGTTGCAGTCTAGTAAAAAAAAAAATGAAAAGATGAACATTTGCTTTCAGAATTAACAATGTTTCAGACTAAAATAGAATAGAATATAAAAAAAAGACAAGCATTTTTGCTCTAAACAATAATGCGTTTTGTAAAGTAGAAGATGTAAAATATTTAAAGTTTAGCTAGAATAAATACTTCCAGATTGAATAGATACAGTCCATTGCCTCATTAACTATTTAAAGGAGATCTGTAAAGACTATCCCAGTAATGAATTGGATTAAAGATGATAGACCACTTAATCCAAGTTCTCGGAATATCAGAACAGGTCCAACAGTTGCCAAATTTTGTCAGAATGACACAAAAGGTTCTTAGAAACAAATATATATTTAAAGTTGTGCAATCAAAGCTTCCAACCTGCTTTTTTTAAGCTTTAGAACTTCATTCCCACATATATTGTGATTGTCCCTGTTTTTACTCACATGCAGTGATCTCACTGACCACAGGGGGCGCTGATGCACCTGAAGGAGATTATTAAAAACAAAATAGGAAGAGATGATTATGTACTGTGCACTGCCCTCAGATTCCCATCAATCCCACAGTTGTTTGTCCTAAACCTGCTGCTTCTGTGACCTTTGGCTCTGTTGTCCCATCATTTATGACAGTCACCCACAGCGACCAATACAAACAGTGTCTTATCTGTTGCAGGAGTGCCATGTTTATAATACTTTACATTCCTGTCCAGGATGTGACCATGAACGTGTAACTGTGGCCTCCAACCTTGAAGATGTGTGTGTGTCAAATGTCTTAGAACTAAATGAAACATTTTTCCATGAGGCCGTGAACTGGCTCTGTTTCTAAAACACTGCCGTCCATCTGTGTTTGATGTAAAAACCCAAAAGTGAGACACAACTCTGGTTTGTCTTAATGAAAGTTGATTTAAGAGGTGAAAATGGTTTAGATCTTCTCCTCTAATAAAGAACATGGGTACCAGAGCAGAGCTGAGCTGGTCCCGTCTCCATCACCTTGTATTTCTGTCCCACTTTAGAAACCTGATGCTCTTTTACAGGTTAGAAATGATCCACAGTTAATCCTGATCATCCCAACATGTGAGTTTAATCTAACCAAAACTCAGAGATATGTCACAATGGAGTGTTTCTATGGGGTGCTGATTGTAAAGTTGTGCATGCCATAAAATAAACAGCAACTTTTTTTGCAACATTTAGCAACAAACTTGTTTAAAAAACGTAGGTGAATTTTTTAATGTTACTTTTGACCAGATTTACAGCAACATTTGTGAAATTTGTGGTATTTTTTTATCTCGTAAAACATAATGTCAACGTTAAATGTAAACGTTGAATCGAAACATTAAATCTGTTAAATCTAAATGTCACGATTGAAACAAAATATTTAGCAAATGTGCAAATTCACCTGAAGTACCAAAATATAAGCTCATTTAGATTTAATATTTAGCATTAAGTTTTAATGTTAATATTAAAATGTCACATTTATATCATTATATTTAACATTTACAATTAGATTTAACATAAAGATTTAACAATGACATAATATTTTTACAAGAAAAGTACATTTCATAATTATTGCTGTAAATCTGGTCAAAAGTAACATAAAAAATGTTTTGTTGCTAAATGTTGAAAAAAGTTGCTGTTTATTTTATAGCATGCACAACTTTACAAACTCTGATAGCCAACCCTTTGGTTACGTAGACCAGGGGTTCTCAACCTTGGGGTCGCGAGACTGGGAGGGGGTCGCCAGATGCCTTCAAGAAATGTATTATTATTTTCTGAACAATTTGAGACAATTTTCCCTTTTTTTTAACCCTTTATCTGCAACTACACCAAACTTGCCATAATTCCACCTATTTTCATCACTTTTCTTTGCCATATTTTTGCTCTTTTTAATGCATTAAAATACATTTGCTACATCAAATTTCAATGCTTTTTCTTCAAAATTTTTCCCACTTTTATGACATTTTTGGCACTTTTCCTACCTAATGTGGCATATGTTGCCCTAATATTGTCACTATTAACCTCTTTTGACCATATTTTATGCTTCTTTTTGCCAATTTAAGCATAGAGTATTTTACGATTTGTCATGCCCTTTATTAGCCAGTTTAAACAGTCAGTCCCTGCAGGATCTCAAATTTCTTTGATTTTGTGACCACTTTCTATTTAGTCTAGAAAATATTGTGTATTAATATGTGAAAATTGCAGGGTTTTGGAATTTTTATGAATTTATTTTTCAGCTAGTTGAGGTTAAACATGACTACCTTTGTGTCATATGAAAATGAGAAAACTGCGAGTACTGGTAAATATTGTGGAAATTTATCGAATTTGTGAATTTGAAGGTCCTGGGGTATCTACATCAAAATTATTTAGTAATAATAATAATAATAATAATAATAATGCATTTCGTTTAAAATAGCCTTTAAGGCCATCCAAGGACACGTTATAGTTTACAATAAAAACTGAATAATAAAAACCGTGCAATAGATTATAAAACAGAATAATGTTTTTTTTTTTTTTTTTTTTTTTTTAAGAAAAGAAATGGTGTGAGAGTTACAGAGGATGTGCACATAGAAGATTTGTTAATAATTAATAAATGTATTAATTTGTACTTAAAAAACTAAGCATGTTCATTTGCTATTTAAATGTTGTTAAACCAGCCTTTATGTACCAGAGGATGATAATACACGATTAGATAGTGTTTATAATAAGCTGTTGTTTACTTTCTTTATATATATATAATTTGATTTCAAAGTCCATGCACTTCCTTTGTGAGAGTTTCAAACTTGATTTCTTTATTTACATGAATCAGTCCTCCTCCGCCTGCAGGAGGCGCTGTTTCCCTGTCCTGGTTACCGTGATATACAGGCCTTTAATCAACTTTGCCATTAAAATGCAACTGACGACGGTAAGAAACAACTCAGTATGTGCTGTCAAAACCTCACTAATATCTCATGATTCGGTAGATTTACCTAACCGGTTTAATATGGACAAAATTCGGTTTTATATCTGCATTGATTATTTAAATTTATCTGTTCCTCCTCGACGCTGATAAACCGGTAGTTCATATTAGTGAGTTAACCAGAGTTTAACTTTAAATTACATATTTCAGATAATTAACTGCTTGTGTAGTATGCTTATTTGTGTATAATATTTACGTCTTATTACAGTAATATTAGTTTTGGTAGTAGAGTATTATTATTATTATTATTAGAAACAGTAATGGCGGTTAAGTTTGCAATTGTTAACAGTGGGCGTTAGCTTCCGTTTCAGGTCGCTAAGCTAATGTAGTTTCAATTCTTTTCAGAATAAAATTGATGGGAAAAAACACTCAGTAGTGCAGTTATGTTCTTATTTAATGACTATGCAGCTTTTTAACAATGTATATTAATGTTTTGGTTTTTTAAAGCTGCGTTGGCATTGAAAGCTACTGTAACCAGTGCTGGATAAGGTGTTGTAGTGAAATGTGTGACCCGTCATATTCAGTGATTGCAGATGGCGACATTTCACTGTCGTGTCTCTGTGTGGTTGAAAAACATGAAAACAATGCATTTAGTAGACAGCCTAACTTTGGTAGAGGTACTACTATAACTTTAAGTGGTCTTTTATTTTTTCTAAAACATTATTATCCCTAACTATTATCTATAAATTCATTTTTTTTGTTTTTGTTAAATTAACATTAGTTGTTACCTGTCAAAATTTGGGCAAATGCACTCCTATGAAATAATATAAGTGTGTGTGTGTGTTTTAAAGCCAGCTGTGTGTTATATGATTTAGACCTTGGCTATTGATACAGAAACAGATTGCCAGCCCTCATTGGCCAGTTTAGGTGACGTGATGGATGCACCACGTGACTTAAAGTTCTGTCAGTTTTATTTTATCTCATTTATTTTTTAGCTACCCCACTAACCCTTTAGTTTTAGCCCTAACCCTAATTTAGGAAATACCCTAAAATGTTTATTTATTTATTTTGTATATGTATTATTAAAGGTGTAATTTGCTGTGTTAAATATGTTAAAATGAAAAAATATATATGACAAAAGCAGGATTTGAACCTAAGGCAGCGGAAGGAAGAATTCTTGAGTTAGGTGCCTCAGACCACTCAGTCACCCTGACATGGTGAAAAAACACAGGCACACTATGCTTATGTAGAAAAGGTCCGGAAAACGTATCCATCGACTAGTCCTCGGTGGCTATTGATACGTTTCTGCATCAATAGACGCTTTATATTATTTATTATTGTGCTTTACTCCCTGGACACATGGATTCCTACTTGGTGTCAATCCAGAACCAGAGGATCCAGTTTAATACCTGTCTCTACAAATTGGTCAAAAAAACTGTGGGACTCTCCATCTCCTCTCTCACACACATACTCCGTCACAGGTTGTTGAAATGCGTGAGACACCGCACGTTAATGAGCAATTACACGGACAGTTATATGGTTTAAACAATGGGAAACTTGTCAGAAAAAGACTCACCAGTGGCTGACGGTTTGTAATGATCTATTCAGAGAGCTTCCATTTTTGAGACGCTGACGATAGCATGGCACAGTGATGGAGACAGAGGAGGAAGTGGATTTTATGACCTGCGACTTATAGAAAGTTTGGGATCACGGGAATCATTTTAAATAACCATGAAATATTAAATAACTTTTCACAGTACAAAACCATTTTTAATATTGACCTTCTCTTTTAAACCCAAACAAACTGCGACACAGTTATGTCATGACACGGAACCGGAAGTAGCGCGCTCAATACCAAGAGGGAGCTGTAATCTTAAAATTAAAATAAAAGTTTTGAACATTTTGCAACACCAAATTACTCCTAAATAACGAATGCACACACTTGTGGTATTTGGAAGTCGTTGACAAACTTTCTGGTCTAACAGACACAGCGCCGGGGAGATATTTGCTCCACAAACATACGCACACACACACACACACACCAACTTTGAAGCAAGTGGTACAGTCTCTTGTGCTGCGTCACATTAAATACTGTTCAGTAATCTGTTCGGCAACCACTAAATCTGATTTAAGTGGCTTCAAGTAGCCCAGATCAAGGCTTCCTTGCTTTGAGGACCATTATCACTGCATCTTATCAGGGCCCCACATTGACTCTAAAATGCATTATAATTTACTATTATTTATAAAGAAGATTATTTTAACTCACCAACCAAGACTATTTCAAGAAAAGATCAAATACTCCCATCATATTTTAACTCAATATCTGTAACAACACTGATACCCCCCAAACCATATACCTTCATTTGTCATTGTCATTGTGTTTTTTTATGCCATTGATGTTGATTTGTTTTTGTTTTAAATTTTATTTTTAATCTTTTTGTAATTTATGTTTGTCTCACAGTCATATATTTGAACTATTATCCTATGTTGTTATTTATTTTTGTTATTACTGTGTGCTGTTCTATTGTGTTGCTGCAACATGTGAATTTTACCTATGGGATCAATAAAGGTCTATTCTATTCTATTCTATATACTGTATCTACTTGTACAATACTCAACTTGCTTCAAACTCCAACTTAGTCACCAATCATCCTAATACCAACTATTTACAAATGTCTGTCTTTTATATGGACTCCAGGAAGATTATCAACCACCACAGTGGAAGCTAATGGAGATCCAATGAACAAATAAACAGATAAACTTGTAAACATGACACAGAATCACACGTCTCAGTGGTGAGGTGCAGCATGTAGAGAGCGTCACAGGTAGTTAGTGATGTCAGGAAATGACGCTCTGCTCGTCATCGAAGGAAGGGACAGTCACACACAGACCTTTCTTGCACTGTAGATAGAAGATTTGTACTCATTTTAGGAGTCTCTGCTTTCACTACTTCTCAGAACAGCATGAAAACTCACTCACATGTGCTGTCATTTAGAGGAGAAAAAGACAAAAGTGGCACATATTGTGCAGCTGTTTATTAATAAATGTCCCAGTCCCATTGTGTATTTTTTCCACTCCTTTTGTGTATTTTGTTGTCCTATGTATCTTTGTTGTTCTTTTGTATATTTTTTGTTGTTTTGTGTATTTTTTATGTATGTTTTTGGATTTTTTTTTTTTTTTACTCCTGATTGATTAATAAATGCATCCAAGTAGTAGTTAATCACTGCTTTACACAAATGTTTACATTGTTAATGTCTCTTTACTTCATTACGAATGTAAATATAGCTGACAGTGGGAAATAAGGCAGTATTGCTGTATTTCAAAAAATCACATTACAATAAAAACAAAATAATGGTATGCTGCATATAAACCATCACACCACCCAGCACTAGTGACATACAAGTATTGGTTTTCTGCTAAGAAAACAACATGTTTTTGGCAATAAATTCCAATTCCTTGTGTCTAATCCAATTCCTGGACCTTATGCAACAGACTTCAGTTTCAGAGCAAATCAATAAATGCAGAATGTAGAAGACAGTCCAATTTTCTTGAATACCTTTTGTGCAAGTGCCTGAAGTCAGTCATTGTGACACATGCAACACAGATGTGAAGAGCTTCTCACAAAACGTGGTTATATAACTTGATATTAATACTTGTATTTCTTCTGTTTGCTTATAGAATTACGTAATCTGATATTTGATATAGGGACAAAGTGCAGGGTCTTATTTTAAAATTTATTAACAAATGTCCTTAAAGGGATTATTAGTCCCATTGCCTTTATGGCTCTGAATATGTACTAACCACTAAATTTAAAACATTGAAATTGTATAAATTAATATTAATGCTTCTCATAATAAATCAATTCAAAATATTGAAATATTTATTTAGCACCAAAAGAGAATAAAAACAGTTGCGACCCGAAAAGATCTGTGACCGCAGGGGGCAACAGTTCTTCAACTGCTGGCTGAAGTTAGCAAGTTATCATGGACTGTTGAAGATACACAAACCCTAAGGATAAAAGTCCTTTTGGATGGGAGTCCGCCATCAGAGCATCAGCTGCATACTGTTTAGGGAGAGTAAAGATCCCGATTAGGAGAGCTCTTCTTCTCTGCTTCCTTGTCTACTACCAAACCACAGAGTTGGAGCTGTCACCTCCTGCGGTCACAGATCTTTTTGGGTCACAACTGTTTTTATTCTCTTTCAGTAAACAGAAGAGGTTGACATTGACATCTACAACTTTTCCTGATTATTTAGAGCAACCAAAAGCAGCACATAAATAAAGATTAATTATATCTGTATATGTCTATAGAATAATCTATTCAACATAATGTAATAATATTTGTCTAACATCCCATGTGTCTCCTCTTTCCTCAGGTTCTTAGTGTCATGGAGGAATAACTGCTCCTACTTTAAAGCTGTCATCGTGATATGGCCTTCAGCCACAAGTGTTGTGTAAGTGTCGACCCTGCACCAGCATGTCCTGAACCCTACACATAGTGTTCAGGGGGAGGGTAGGAGGTGTGCACGTCACTCAGTACACACACACACACACACACACCCTTCACTGTCGTCCCGTTGGATCCCCGTCTTTGTCTCTGGACTCTGATGGAGCTTCGTTCTGTGCTCAGCAGCGCTTTAATCTAAAGCGTCTCATTGGTCGGCTGGGAATCGTCCTGCGAGCTAGAAAACCACCTTGCATTCCTCTGCCACTGCTCACAGCTGGAATTTTCCACCAGCGCCAAATGTGTGTTGCTTAACAGTTGTATCAATGCCACTATCAAGGCGCCCCCTGGCCAGTTCACTATCATTATCATCATTCGGGACAAAAAATACACAAAGAAAAATATTTCCAAAAACAGTAACAAACCGTCTGCCACACATTTCTATCACAGTGGAGAAGTTTCCTCAATGGATGTGTTTGTCATCATTATCGCCCTCTTCTATCGTCAGCCACTGAGGAGCTGCAGGTGGACGTGAAGGCTTTGATGAGATCTCTGGGGAGGTTTGGCTCTTACATGAAAGCTCTGAATGTGTGGCAGACTCCTCACAGACCTCCTTTAGGCCAGAGGTCAGAGGTGGAGTGGAGGGACTGAAAATCAATATTCAGATTCAGTAAAAGGAGCGACGCTCTGAGCCGCTGAATGAAGACCTCACACCTGAAGTCCTGAGTCACACACTTTATTAGCTCCTCTCTAACCTCCAGCTATGCGTTTTCTTCTGTTGCCTTTTGTGCACACCTGAAACGTGTTTGTGCTTCTGTTCTCTTACTCACACACACACACACACACACACACGCACACACACACACACACACACACACACACACACACACACACACACACACACACACACACACACACACACAGAAGTCTGATGATCTTCTGCCTGCTTCTCCTGCAATGAGGAGGAGGTGAATTTTGGCAGAGTTTATGCATTCCTCTATCATGCGTAGGGAACAGTGCTTAGTTCTTCAAACAGCACATCTTTCTCTGTTAAAGCTGCAGGAGATGAAAATCTTTAATCAGCTAAATCCACAATGTAGGCCTCATGGATCGAAAATTATTTGCTTAAAATAAAAAAGGTTGAAATTGCCGCTCAAAATGTTGTTTTCATTCCCACTGTAAACACTCGGTTTATTGACATTGTTGGAAAAGTTTTGTGAATTGCATTGTGGGATGTGGACTGAGTCCCGTAGATCAGTGGTTCTAAACCTATTCATCCCGCAACCCCTAAAATAAAGGTGCTTGAGACCGGGGACCCCCACTGTACCTGAAGGTGGTTAAACACAGAAATGAACATTGAAGAACAGTCATATGGAGACAGGGCCATCTATAAGAGGGAATAAAGGGGAGAGCTTTTTGGGGTCATCCATAAAGTCAGCAAAGTAATGGTTCATTGTTTTATGAATTTGTAATAACCACATTTATTTATTTATTTATTTATCTGAATTATATCCACTGTTATCCAGTCAGTGTATTTATTATTTGCACCATAGTATAAAGTCATCTTAAAGATTTAAATCCTTGGTTAAATTGATTAAAAGTTACAAATAAGAGTAGCCAAAAACAGACAGAAAAAGTGGTAAAAAGGGTTCAAAGTTTCAATATTGAGACAGTCAGTTTAAACTCTAAAATAATGGGCATGACAAATCGTGAATGTGGTTAAATTGGCAAAAAATAAGCATGAAAAATGGTGAGAAGAAGTTAAAAGTGACAATAATGGTCAACAAATGCAACATTAGGTGGAAAAAGTGGTGGAAAGGGTTTATAAATGCTAAAAATGTCTTGGAAGTGAAAATAATGTGCAAAAAAGCCATTGGAATTTGATAGAGAAGTGACAGAAATGGGAGTATTTTAGCAAAAATGTATTAAGGAGCAGAAATATGGCAAGAAAAAAATTATGAAAATAGGTTGAAATATGGCAGGTTTGGTGTAGTTGCAGAAAAAGGGTAAAAAATAAACAAAAATCGGCTCAAATTGTTAACATGTTCTTACATTTCTTGAAGGCATTTGGGGACCCCATCCCAATGGTCTTGCGACCCCAAATAGGGTCCTGAGCCCAAGGTTGAGAACACCTGGTCTACAGGACTCCAAATCCATAATTGTAATGCGCAAAACTTAACGTCAATACATTTTGTGCTTACAGTGGAGATGAAAACAAACGTTCGAGTGGCAATTTCAAAATTTTTCATCTTTTCTTATTTTAACAAGCAAATGATCTTCAATTTATTGCTTTATGAAGCCTCCACTTTGTCTTCATCTGATGAAAAACTGTTTGTCTCCAGCATCTTTAAATGAAGAATTGATTGAAAATTCCATCTTAGTGCTTTGTGTGAACAGGCTGCATGAATGAATCCTGTTCTTTGGTGGTTACAGTTTGTCAATGGGCGAAGAGGCACATTTGCTCTTAACTCATTCACTGCCAGCCCTTTTCAGAGCAGACAACCCCATATTGCCAGGCGTTTTAGATGATTTTTACTGATGTTTAAGACCCACAGAATGTTTTGTACTATGACAATCTGAATATTCTGAAAGATTAGACTCTCTAGTTTCATCAGAAAAAATAACTTTGTTTCTAGCTTGTTTCGTTCTTCTGTAATCAGCAGTTGAATAGAGGCAAATTTCACACAAATCAACAGTTTGTGACAAAAAGCTGAAAAAACTTCTTTTTCTGAAAAAAGCTTTAGTGACACCTCAACATTGGATTCCTTCTATTAAACTACAAAAACAACACTGAGACCCGGGCTTTTGATGGCAACATTATTATTATTATTTTGCTATCTATGTCAGAGTTGAATGGATTTCTTACTCTATTTTTGCCGTCCTCCAAGTCTCTCCCCCCGTCAGTCACACACGCAACTTCCTCCTCATCCTGGACAGGCCAAGTCTCACCTCTTGCCCAGTTTTTTGATTGTTTCCCCTCACCATCATGACACTCTCAATAGTCCACACATGCTCTGGTCGAGTGTGCACTGCTTGGAGCTTCAGCATCAACTCTCGTAGCGCCATTTTCTGTCTTGCAAACTCCTTTCCTTTTCCTCTGAGCTCTGCCCATCACGGGTGATCTCTCATCCATAGGTGCGCTGCTGCCACCTACAGTACATGGCACCAGTTGGTCACTACATCATGGTACAAGCTCGATATTCACAGGAGAGCTTCGTCACACTGTCTCCTAGCAACCCCAGCCAAAAAACACAATTAACGTCTTTAGACATCTTTAGCAGTCAATGAGTTAACACCGCTTTGTAAATGACGATACATTCAACACATGCAGGTTTTATTTATTCCCACAGAGAACATTACTGCACCACATGTAATTATTAATTAATTCATTCATTGGCTTGAGTTGGTTTGTTGGTCTGAAATACTAAGATTTTGTGGTTTTCTTGCAGTTTGTAATGGATAAAAACCAAGCCAATGAGGACATTGTGGAGTTATCCTCAGGGTAGGTGCTACGTACAAACAGTACACTGTGTGACGGATGTTTGCGGCTGTGTCTAAGGTGTAGCACTTGTTTATCTTTCTTTTGTTCAAACTGACAGAAGTGTAACACACACACACACACACACATACACACACACACACACACACACACACACACACACACACAGTCACTACTTTGACATCCCTGTCTTTAAGCGATAGGAGCAAACACATCTGGAAGCAGAAGCTCACTGCACTGTGAAACTTTTTTCTTGTAAAACCTCATTTTGGTGACCAGAGTTGATCTGAAAACTAGGGCTGGGACTTTAACATTCATTACGATTAATTACAGAAAAATAACACACTAAAAGAAATGGATGCACCTAATCACTTTTTTTGCACTCCAAACATGAGTGACAAATGAACAAAGTCAGTGTATAAATGATTGTAGTGGACAGTCGACCACTCTCAGTGGTAGAGGATTTGGGCGGGGCTAGAAGCGCTGCTACAGATAGCATCGTCTCACCCAACTTATAAACTGCTTTGTAGAAAGACTATTTTAAACATAATCCATCAGCTCCTTCAGTTGGTCTGTTTTATTCAAACTGTTCTGCACTGTTCACTTTCCCCTTCTCTGGAATGTTCTGTACTAGGGCTGTTTTTTTATTTTAATACACAAAAAACATTTGTTTTCAAAAAATCTGAAAAAGCATGAATATAGCTTACTTAAATTTAAGTCACAATATTCTTTATTTATATTGTACATTATGTTGGCTCTCAGCGATGAAAATATCAAACGATGTTGTTGTTTAAACTCATTTATTGTTTTCATTGATTCAGTCATACATTTATATTGGAAAAAAATGTTGCTTCATCTGTCAGTTTGTTATCAATATTGTTATGAGATTACTTTAGATTAATCAAGATTAATTGATTACAAAATCTCTATTTTTTTTTAACCAAGTCCCACCTCTACAGAAAACACATTTTCACTGTCATCCAAAATGCCTTTTAAGTTCTGTATTATTAGATGTGAGATCTGTTGCACCATGCTGCTCCTGTTCTACAAAATGCCCAACAGAGATATTTGCATTTTCTCATCTTTTCATTGTTTGTTGTTGTCCTGTTTGGAGTCAGTGTTAGAGCTGGGCTACATGGACCAAAACTCATGTCTCAATATTTTTTCTCAAAATGGCGATATACGATATAAATCTTGATCATTTTAATTCAAATGAAGTCTGACCAGAAAGACAATTCTGGGTTAAATTTGCTGATGCAAAATGCCACACAGGGACATTTATTAAGAAACAGTTGCACAAAATGTGCAACCTTTGGCTTTTTCTCCTGTAACGGATAGCATGTGTGAGTGAGTTCTGTCGTGTGACTGGCTTGTTTAGGAGAAAGTCTGTGTTAGTACACACTCAATGATTATCTAACTGTGCTTTCAATGCTGTTCTAAGAAGTAGTGAAAGCAGCAACTCCTTAAACTAGTGTTTTAAAACAAAATAAGCTATACAAAAATATATATGTATTGATAGGCGATATTGTAATTTTCGATATTGCCAAAATAGAAAACTCGATAAATCTTCAAGCTTGATATCACCCAGCCCTAGTGGGTGTGCAGCACCACTCTACAGGACTGTGTCTGTGTTAGTGCAGGTAAATAGAGTCGTTTAATGTTTATCTAGCCTGCACCTACTCATTTTCATTATTGAGCTGTCTGTACGTCTCTCTGAGGGGCTGCTTATTATTCATGTGGTCTGATGCATCCTGTGCCTTTTCCCTGGAGATAGCTTCCCATGAGATCACTAAAGAGCCCCAAAGGTCAAAGGCCAGTGATGCCAGAAGACCAGCTGCCACTTAGCATTAGCACCAACACCCCTGTCATTACTAACACCAGTAAGAACAGTGACTGTAGCATCAGTATGGCTCCTATAAGACCAATAACACCCAACACTAACAGCAGCATCATTACACACACGCACGCACGCGCACACACACACACACACACACACACACACACACACACACACACACACACACACACACACACACACACACACACACACACACACACACACACACACACACACACACACACACTACTAATAACAAGTACAGAAGCTTTAATTACACGTCATTTTTGAGCGGAACTAACTTCCACACAGGAAAGGTAAGCCCGCTGGAATCCACTAAAGATTTAGTCAATAAATAAAAGCTGGGCAAACCTAGGTACAGTACTAGGGACAGTATTTTTCTTCAAAGTGGTTACTGTAGGGGGGTTTAATTGCCATTTATTCTTATTACACAGACTGAAACAGAAAGATGGCTTTGTTTCTATTTGGGTGTTTTCTGCAACTGCATTTTCATAATTCTGCATTCATTATTTATATTTATTAAAACAATCATTGACAGCCTAAAAATATTTGTTAGAGCTGAAAGAGAAAGTATAGTGTACTATAGCACCTAAGGTGCAGTCGGTACATGGGGGGTGGGGGTAGGATGGGGCAGAAGAAACATATGAAGCACTTTGTGTTGTATTGACTTGTGTGAGAAGTGCTGAACAAATAAAGATTGATTGGCTGAATGATCGTATAAAAGCTACAAAAGGAGCTCTGCTAGTATCATTAGCTGTTAGCTAAACGTTGCTACGCTACAACTTTGAACACACTTCACTCTTCTTCAGGTGTTACAGAACTCTGTACATGAGTAGGTACCACCCTCCGCCCTTAACTCGTACAGTAGCATGTGTGGCATTGTTGCAGTGAGTCAGTAGTTGGATGATGAATGGGTGAAACAAAACAAACTGTAAGAGCAGGAAACACCCATTGGTGGAGGAACAATCCCAGCACAGCAGTGATTAACGGGAATAAAATGTGTCCTTCGTGTTAACATGATGAATCAAACACACCAAGGAGTGCTCTTTCTGTGTCTATGTCGGTGTGTAAGTGCACGTGTGCATGTGTGTGTGAATGTGCAGCTGTTATAGGGTGGAGGTACTCAGTTGCTTTTGCTGTTCTATATAAAAACTTTGATTCACCATCCAGAGAATGTCTTCTCAATGACTGCCAACACCTCGACACTGTCTGTGTGTGTGTGTGTGTGTGTGTGTGTGTGTGTGTGTGTGTGTGTGTGTGTGTGTGTGTGTGTGTGTGTGTGTGTGTGTGTGTGTGTGTGTGTGTGTGTGTGTGTGCGCCTGTGTCTGTGTCTAAGTGTATGTGTCTTTGTCGGGCCTCCATGTTGGCAGCTGTTGTAGAGCTTCTGATAAATTAAAAAAATAACAGCAGCGGCAGAATACACACTCACACACACGCTCACGCACACACTAAGATAAGGGGGAGGAGCCTCAGCCTCACAGTCTAAACACACACGGCTGCTGCTAGTCAGCGCTCCAGCTCTACCAGGACTATTGTGAGAACTCCTCTGTGCAGAGGCTCCACTCTGTTAGCTCCTACCTCACCAGTTTCCTGGTACTCTTGTAGTCTTCGGTCCCAATTTGATGTTAAGGGTCAGAGTGGGAGTCGTCCTCAGCTTTTCAGGGTGAGTTTCTCCGCCTTCGAACTAAGGACTTGTCCCGTCTGTGTTTTTCTAGACTAGTGTGAGTGTAGATGTAACCTGTGTACTGTGGTGCAGTGAAGCATACGTTTTTTATAGATATTTTTGAGGTTTGAAAGAACCAAAAGCTGTTCATGCCTGGCTGAACTGGCTGTCATAATGGAGCATGTTTTTTGTGGGGATACTTGTTGTTTTTGTCTGGTTGGAATGTTTGGGTTAGACTTTAAAAGCTGTTGATCATATGTGGTGATGACATTATTGTGCTTTAGTCTGGACACTCACTTGGCACATGTTTGGATGGGTGTCGGATGTGTGTGTGAAGGGGCTCGGTTGTCATTTTTCTGCGTGATTGTTATATTATTTTGTGGCTTTGAGGAATTTTACAACTAACTTTTCTTTTTCAAGAGGAGGGATACTTAGTAAATGTTTGTGGAACAGTAAACCTACTAATGCACATTTCACACAGTTAAACCTTAGAGTTTACTGGATTTGACAACAAAAATGTTTGAAGTCAACCTTTCTGCCAAAAAATGTCAAACTATTTACTTTAAAGCATTTTGAAACTTTCCCACTTGTCTTTCTTGGAGCTAGAAGGTCTAAAGGTTTCTAAAGGAGGCCATCTGGATATTTTTTACAGAACAGGAATATATCCAAAAAACAACTAGACGTCAATTGATATTGAATGGGGCGGATGTAAATATAGCTAAAAGAAACCCTGCATCACTTTCTTCTAACTGAGCCTGTGATTCTTGACTGGTTGTCTGGGGGCTGATGTATTTTTTCTGCTTTTATTCCCTAAAAGGAATTTGATAACAATTCCTCAACATTGCATGAGCCTGTGGATATTTTCAGCAAAGCATCAGAGCTGCAAAGCTGCAACAGGCTGACATCTCATTCTAATTATTCTCACTCATTCGATACATCTGAAGAACAGGATTGTATTACCATAAAGGATGGAATTGACTAAAATCTTGGAGCTTACTGTAAATGCTAAATGCAGCCTTCAGATGGATACAATAACTCAACTTTGTTACAGCCTTGGCATCTTTTACACATCAAGGTCAGTTCAGACTTTAGGAGAAAAAATACAGAAATTCCACTTTGTGCCAAGCTACAACATATAGTCAGGACTGAAGCCTTGTTACTTAGTTTGTCTATCACACACATCTGCCTTTCAGCTGGATTAAGATGGTGCTGTTAGTCAATCTTTAAAACTTTCAGATCCAGATGATCTATTAGCCCTCATGTGCGGAACTCAAGGTCAGGGGGCCGAATCCGGTCCTTTAGAGCATGAGAAAGTATAAATTGTAGTAAAAACCTGAAACATTTTGTAAATTGCCAACTAATTCAGTTGTAGATATCTCAGTCCCTCCAAATACAAGGATTTAATTCACATCCACAATATTTGCAGAGCTCAGTTTTTCAGTTCTTATATCACATGACGGCAGTCATTTTTAATCTGAAATTGTTGAGAGAACTCTCAATTTTTCCAAAATTTGGCAAATTTAACTCAAATTATTCTACAAAAGTTCCCCAAATTCTCAAAATATGGGAATATTAAGTGACGATTCTGCTGATTGATATACTCATACTTTGTCATTTATACGTGGAAGTGCAAACCTTGGCATATTGGATTTCGAAAATGAGAAGCGCACAATTATTTTTAACGGAGTTATTGCCCTTGTTCCGTTTTTCTTTACTCTGTTCAAGGTATCTTCAAAGGGTACAGCTTCTCTTAGAAACTGTTTAAGATAGTTAGTAATTTTATATTCTGATGTGATATTTTCTTATGTATACATCTAAGTTCTTAGATTTAGGACATTTAGGAAAAGGTTGTGAGTTATAATGAGAACCAATCTGGTGAGGGCTGTTGATGACCGTTTTCTTGTTAATGTTGAATTTGCTCTTTTTCCCACCGACAATCTGTGGCCCATTTAAGGTCAAACTGGTCCGTATTTTGCCCCTGAACCAAAATGAGTTTGACACCCCAGCATTAGCCCATCAAAGCTGTTTTATTCCGAAACAGCCGAGCTCATCAGGTTGTTTGCTGCACCACTGCCTTTTCTCATCTAGATCTTGCACTTTTATTGTAAGATTATGTCTTATGAAGATTTGTCATGCATGTATAATGCATTAATTAAACCAGAGGGTTTGGAGTTTTAAATTCCAAATTTGAAAGGAAAGTTAGTTAAACTTGCTCTGTGCAGCAGGGTGCAGGTCCAGCTTTGCGGATACATAATAGTGGCAGAGCTGCCCTGGAATTCTTGGAATGTCATTAACTGAGGTGAGATGCAGTTTTCCAGTCAGGTGAACATGTGAACGTTTGAGTGAAGCATGTCAGAGACTCGCACCATTGGTCAGGATGCTGCTCATTATTCAAAGCACAGCCTTTTAACCATTCAACCAGCCACTAAGCGCTGATGTTTGTTTTTTTCAAGTGTTAAAATCTGTTCAGAATCAAAAGCACAGGCCACCTTTGATGCTCCACATTGTACAAAGATTGCAGTTGTTATAATAAGCCTGGTTTTTGCTGACAGTCTATCAGTGTCAGTGAGATGTCAACGTTTATGAATGAGTGACGTCTTGAAGGATGCATAGCTGCTGCATGTCACTACCTGTCCGTGTGTGTGTGTGTGTGCGCGTACGTGCATGTCTAAGTGGATGCACTTTGAGCTTGAGCTCTGTGTGAAGTCTGCAGATTAGCTGCAGTGTTGTGTGTGTGTGTGTGTGTGTGTGTGTGTGTGTGTGTGTGTGTGTGTGTGTGTGTGTGTGTGTGTGTGTGTGTGTGTGTGTGTGTGTGTGTGTGTGTGTGTGTGTGTGTGTGTGTGTGTGTGTGTAATGAGGCGAGAGTATGACCTTTACTTCACCTTCAGTTAAAGGAAGCTTAGCTTTGTAGCTCAAAGGCCTCACACTTAGAGGTAGCGTGGAGTCAAAAGGCTTTAATGTCAGGAAGTCCTCTCAGCTCTGAAGAGCTTCCTCATGGAAAACCTTCTCATTTAGTCCCAACTAGCAGCATCAGCTGTAGAAAAAAAACATGTCAAATTGTCTTCTGAATACGTGATTAGTGGGTAAAACTCAAAATAAAAACAGTCTTTTTCTTTTTTGTTTCTGGGGCGAATGGCTGCGAAAACAATGTGTCCCTTAGTTTCTCTGGAGGCAGCATCAGTTTATCATTCAGTAGATGCTCACATTTAAAGGGCCCATGTTACGCTAAATCAACTTTTCTGTGCTTTAAACATCATAAAGTGCTATTAGGGCTTCATACACATGCCCAAAGTGTTTTTTTCATTGATTCCCTCAATAGTTAGAGGGTGATTTGCTCCTTTCTTACTGCAGGGTGAGCCCAAACACCTCGCCCCACTTTGATGACGAATTTGAGCTGGAGAAGCCGCGCCTCCAGGAAGCTCTCTGCCGTGATTGACATGTAAACAGACTCGCCCACGATGGTGAGCATTTCAGCTTCCTTCGCGCAGTGCTATGTATGTATTTTCTACAGTCTATGTATGTACCGGTACCACGCTCTGTCTCATGTTTATAAAGCAGCATGAGCTTGGCTACGGAGTGGGTGGGAGGAGGGCGGCCTCCTCTGGCCCTACGTCACCGTGCAGGGAGGAGGAAGTCAGTGTCCCGTCTATAGACACGCCCACTCATGAATATGCATAAGCAGGACTCAAATCAGCCCATTTGTGTAGAGTTGCTCAGAAAGTGACTTTTCAGAGGCTGAAACTCTGGAAAACAGGTCAGTTTGGGTAAATAAACCTCATGTATTATGTTTTTGGGGTTCTTAGAACAAATGGAGATGGGTGAAAAATAGCATGACATGGGAGCCTTTAACAAAAACCAGTTGAAGAACAGTTGGTCTACAGCAGGGTTTCTCAAATGGGGGTACGTGTACCACTAGAGTACGCAATGGCACTACAGGGGGTACTTGAGAGAGTGAGAGGAAAATTAACAAATAAATTGTCAGTCTTGGTCCCACCCCAGGTGTGATATGACCACAAATGATAAAAACTATAGAAATAAATCTATTCAGGAGCCACGAATTGATTTTTTTTAATTTTTTTTCAGCCTTGGTGTTGGGACCCCAATATGGTGTTGCCTGGAGTTTAAATGGGGTGGCTTGAAATTTCTGAAAAATGTTATACATTTTTTAATTAATACAACACACAATCTTAAACAACTGTATTTCTATACTTTCACTTCATGAAATATAAATCTCGTTCAACTAAAATACAGTGGAAAAAAAATCATATCTGAGCTCAAATATATTTGGGGTCGCCTGAAATTCTAGATATCAAATGTGGTTACAATCCAAAAAAGGTTGGGAACTACTGCACTGAATACTGTTACTTTCCACTTATTTACACTCATTCATTCATTCCATCATTATGATCTATAGTTGTTTTTAAATAGTTTTTGAAGCAAAACGTTGTAGTCAGACAAAGAGGGTTCTTGGATTCAGAAATAAGAGAAAGTGGGTACTAGAGCCAAAAAAGTTTGAGAATCACTGGACTACAGAAACCGTCCTGATTCTGCTCACTTGCACAAACACAACTATTGTGTCCAAGTGGCTCTCCAACAGGATATTGACTCTTGTCCAGATCTTTTCTTCGTGCAGTGCTCTTACTTTCATATCCTGTTCTCGAGCCTCAGAGCCTGTGAACTATTGTCTGTACCCACAATGCACTGCTCACTGCTTGGACAGCAGGTCTGTGAGTGTTCAGGTTCAGCTGGTGTGTTTGGAGGATCAAACAGCATCAGGGCTGCTGGCCTGATGCTTCTCTGGATCAGGATTAGCTGGAATTAGAGCTGCACAACTCATGCTGACTGGAACCCATTGTTCTCCTGCATGTTCTTCAATTTCTTCCAAGAATATCATACTTCCCATGCATGACACATCACCACATTTTGCAAAAGGTCCAGTCCAGTGTAGGGCACTTTTTCACAAAATGGAGATATTCAATATAAATCTGATATTTCGAATTAAATAAGTCTCACCAGAAAGAAAATTCAGGGTAAAATTTTCTGATGCAAAATGCCACACAGGCACATTTATGAACAAACAGCTGAACAAAATGTGCAACTATTGGCTTTTTCTTGCAGAAGGGACAGCACATGTGAGTAAGTTCTGTAGTGTGGCTTGTTTATGGGAAGGTCAAATTGAGTTTGATACCCTTACTGTAGACTGTGATTTAATTATTATTATTTATTTTTAATTAAAAGGATGTCATGATTAGTGATAGACCGATACATTGGCCGGCCGATATTATCAGCTGATTTTTGTGTTTTTTACGTGTGTCGGAATCGGCCGATGCGGGCTGCTGCGTTCACTGATCCGTATTATTTACAGAGAGCATAAATATTTTTTACTTATTCTTGTTCCACATCACCTGTTTTTGTATTATTTGTTAAATATTTTTTTTAATTATTGTTGTTCTACCTCACCAAAAATTGAGACTCATACCATTTCTAATCATCATTGTGTATTTTTTATGATGTATCTTGAAGGGGCAAAAGTAGTATCGGCTCCAAATATCGGCTCAAGAAAAATCGTCAGTCCGTATCGGTTATCGGCTAAGGCTGATAGAAAAAAAAAATGGTATCGGCATCAACCCTAAAAAATCCATACTGGTCTATCCCTAGTCAAGATAATGACGATGATGATGAAAAAATACTGTAGCTGTGTGGGTCCAGTTTCAGGCTGACATGAATTGTAAGTCAGGCAGTCACACTTTAAAGTGTATCACATTGTATCATGAATTCAGCGTATCGTCCCACCTCTAATTAATACACTGCACCACCTTTGACATTTGTTGACGGGGGGCTGTATAATAAACAGCTCTGCCAGCAGAGTGAGCCAGAGACAGGTGAAGAATGAGAGGAGGGATAGGGGAGGAGCCACAGCTAAAAGAGTGGTAGCTGGTGGGTGGGGCTTAAACTGTGAGAACCTCTTCTGGGAGGCAGAGAGAGACAGTGAGACACAGTTGGACAGACTCAGTGAGAGACAGGCACTAAAATGGTGTCTAACAGGAGTAGAAGAGCTCAGTGCACACAACAGCATGGTAAGATCACCACGTGCGTGCGTGTGTAAGTGTATGTATGTATGTATGTATGTATGTGTGTGTGTGTGTGTGTGTGTGTGGGTGGGTGTGTGTGTGTGTGTTTTTTGTGGGGGAGGGAGAAGTGTTAATTCCCACTGGCTTCAAGCATTTGTCCTGAGGTGTGTTGTTAGTCAGGTAAACAGTCATTTCATTCACTGTGTGTGTGTGTGTGGGGTGTGTGTGTTGCATTCATTTAAAAGGTAGCTTGGTCACAGGGGATTTCTTGAGGTTTTCAGAATAAAAACAGCACAAGTCCAATTCTGTTTATTCCTCCAATAATTGTGTTGATTTGAATGTAAGTGGAGTGCTTTTCTTCAGATTTAAGTGCTGTGTCTTTGTTTGGATTGTGGTTTTAATTTTTCACTCGTCTCACATGCATGCACTGTTGAAATGTCACGTTTTGAATCTTTAAATTCAAGTCAACCATGTTTTTGGTCACATGTTGCTCTTACAGATGTGCATACTGATTAAAAAGTTGTGCAGACAGTTGTCAGATGCACAATATGTCGGCTACGTTGTGAGGCTACTGATCTGCTGAGAGATCAGCCAGACGTGCAGCTGATCTGTACGTACTGTATCTACTTGGACAGGTTAGAGGCCAGACGTGCAGTCAAACAGTTGCTTAGGAGTGAATAAAAAAGCACAGTCACAAGTGCATATGCGGTCATAAGTACAAGCAGATGTGCAGACAGATGTGCACAGGTTTAAAGACAGATGTGCTGTGCAGGGAGAAAAATGTACACAGACGTGAATTTAGACAGATGTAGTGCAGTCAGCTGTAAAAACACAGGATCACATTGTCTGAAACAGACACACTTTGTGTATGAAGCATCACAGTTAGATGTGAACCTGCTGGGAAAACTGTGACATGTAAAACGTGTGTTCTTTTAATTGGAGTTTTAGTGGATGAAAGCAGAAGCTCAGTTTGCTCTGATTACAGGTGAATAATGACAGTGATCAATAGAAATGCGTCTTGCATACCTTGAACAATAAACAACAAATGTAAAGCATTAGTACTATTGTTTACTCTCATTAGACCTCCGATTCTCCCAAATTCCATTTCTGTGTTTACCCTTTTTTGCATAAACTTTTCAGTTCGTACTTTGTACCAGTGCCTTTTCAGATAATAATAATCTTAACAGTTTGTTCATCACAACACAATAAAAACACACTTTGAATGAAGCTCTGCCTTCATTTTCAATCCCAGAATAACATGATCACTAGTCCAACCGTAACACGTATTGAACAGGATTGAACTGGACATAGTCAATTTCTCACACTTTTTTAGACATTCAATCATCCCCTTTTCCATAAGATAGTGGGTAGAGGTGTGACATTGTTTAAAAGAAAAAAAAAACATGTTAGTAGGGCTGGGCGGTGTGACCAAAAATGTATATCACGGTAATTTTCAAAATTCTAACAGTTTCACGGTATATGATATATGTTTCTTATGGTGAATAAGGTAGCGTTTGGTTTGCAGCTCCACCAGGACTTATTTCCGTGTTATAGGAATTACAAATTGCGATCCTTTGCTCTCTTTTTTTGTGTGTTATTGCTGACATGCTAAGCTAACCGTGCCTCTGTGTCCGTGAGTGTTGTTCTCCTGTCGCAGAGGTATGTGCACGCAGGCACATGCTCACATGCAGCTTCAGAGCTTTCAATTGTGTCATTCTTATCCATTTACACGTAGGATTTACACCGGAACTTACACCAGAGCGCTACTCTTTGCCTTCAAATTTAGAAGTGTAATGTTGAAAAGGGTCCGGTCTGAAACACGGTGCAGCGTAGCAATCCGAAAGTTGTGTAATCGAATATACCGGTACGGCGGTATATTAGAAATTCATATCATAATGAAAATATATACCGGTATTTGGTATGAACCAGTATACCGCCCATCCCTACATGTTAGGCATTTCTGTATCAGGTTGGGGCCCAATTTTAAATAAAGAGAGAAAAAAATGGGTCAGATTAAATTTTCATGCCAGATTGATTTTTCCATTTCAGAACGTGAATTCCATTTTTTTTTCATCTGTTTTCCTGCGATTACAGTAAATTGGACGTCCCACTCTTCACATGTGGCCATTTAGATATACCCTCATTGTTGATTTGTTCAAAGGCTTTTTGTCCAAATCGGATACAATCTGATCATTTTTCACGATTTACACTGTTGTTGCTGTTGGTGCAGTGAATCATGGACAACAATGTTCCACTGTCATATTTGAGCACAACGACATATGTGTTGTGTACAGGTGTGTCATTGTGTAACCAAGCGTGTTTAACATGAAGGTTGAAAACAGTTCTTTTAAGGCAGAGACTGGAACCTAGAGCGGGATGGCAGCACAACCTGAATGTTGAATTCTTTACAACAGCAGAAAGGAAGGACAGGCACAGACTTATGGATAATTGTTATGATGGATTACTTGATGAATGAGTGAATAAAAGACCAAACGTTGTCATTAGTTCCTGTTGGTGTTTGTGTGTTCTGTCTTACAATGTGTGGTGTTTTGCGAGTCGTTCTGTGATCAAGTTATTCTGTTAGTGTTGTTGTCTTTTTGTCTCTTGGGAGTCAGCGCTAATTCCCATCCTTTCAGTCTGTGTGTGTTCTTTGCAGCAAGCTTAACTTAATCAACACTGGCTTGAAGTGTGCTGTACATTCGGGGACTCTGAGTCCCTGTTTTTTCAACAATGGGATGTTTCTTCCTCTGTGGTATCATTGGCAGGGGAGCCTGTGGGATCAGAAATGCAAGTTCAGGCAAACTGTGTAAACTGGAGGTGTTTGGGCTTGTTGAGGGGCTGTAGGAATGCAGAGCTCTCTTAGATTACAGTGATGGATGGAGACTCTGATGGGGTGACTACATGGAACAGGTCTACAACCAGCATTAGGAACTTGCTTCTTATTGTAGTCCACAAACATCTGAATTTCAGGGATTATTCCAAATGAACTGGCGTCAGTTGATCCACATAGTTTTTAGACCACATTTAAACAGACTAACAGGTCCTGTTTTTAGTCTGTGGAGTCACGTTGTCTGCTGGATTGTATATAACACACTGCCCCACTGGGCTGTGTTCCCCCTACTGCTGTGAGGCACAAATAGCCCTGGATATCCCTAGCACCACAGAGGGGTCTAGATTGTCCTCGATTTACAGATTATGCACACAAATTACCCAAGTGGCCTGACATCCCCTCTTGTTGTCATCCTGCTCTGCTTGGATACATGGGAGCCCATTCCCCTACACCCTAGGTTCTCAAACTTTTTTAGCTCAAGTACCCCCTTTTCTCTTATTTTATGAATCCAAGTACCCCCTTTGTCTGACTACAACATTTTGCTTAGAAAACTATTTAAAAACAACTATAGAGCCTAATGATGGAATGAATGAGTGATAACACTCATTTTGTAAATAAGTGAATGAAACAGTATTTAATACAGTGGTTCCCAACCTTTTTTGCAAAGTGACCCTGTTTTGATATCAAGAATTTCTAGCAACTCCAAAGATGTTTCTTTTTCTTTCTAGAATTAGTTTTTGATCATGTGATCATGTCCCGACCCCAAGGTTAAATTTGAATTAGTATTTAGTGCCTCCTAAACAAAATTATTTCTATAGTTTTTATCATTCGCAATCATCTCACACCTGGGGTGGGACCAAGACTGACACTTTATCACTTCATTTGTTAATTTTCCGCTCTCTCTTTCTCAAGTACCCACTTTTGTGCCAGCGTGTACCCGTACATGTACCCCCATTTGAGAAACACTGCCCTACACCCAAGGTTCTCAAAATGGGGTACGTAAATTGTCATGGGGGTACGTACGTGAATAGAAATTAAAACACAGCGCGATAACATTGGAAACTAGAATATAAATCAAGCAGCAGTCAGGAGCCTCCATGCATTTTCATAAATTACACATGCAGAGTGCCCTCGTGAAGCCTCAGACACAGAAACAATCTCATCAAAAAAGCATAAATAGGAAATTCAAACATTGCAGAGTTCTGTGCATTCAGGTTAAATGTCTGAAGGGGTACGTACGGGACTGTGAAAAGTTTGGGAAACCCCTTAGCCTGCACCAGGCAGCCAGAAACACATTCAACCAGCCCTGACCCCTGTTTGGGCTGTACATGATGGGATATCACCTCAAACAACACAATCAGAAAGATTCTGATGTGCTCCAAGTCCAAATCCTGCTCCCAATGTTCAGTGCTTCAAGTTGAGATCAGAGTTGACTTGGCTTCTCTGAGCTCCACTGAGCAGCTTTAGGGAACTCGTCTTGTTGGCTCCCAGCTGTCAAAAACCTCTCACATTGGGGTGGTGTGTAGCTCAGTGGGTTGAGCGCCCGCCCCATGTACGGAGGCTATAGTTCCTCACCTGCAGCGGGTCCAGGTTCGATTCCCGGCCTGGGACCCTTTCCTGCGTGTCATTCCCTGCTCTCTCCAACCCCCTTCCTGTCAAGCAACTGTCATATAAAGGCCACTAGAGCCCAAAAATCCTTTAAAAAAAAAAAAAAAAAAAAAAAAAAAAAAAAAAAAAAAAAAAAACCTCTCACATGACATGCTGCAGCAAGAAGCCACTGTGTGTGTCAGTCAGGTTCATTGTTATCAGTGTGAATGACGCCGTCATCACACCACACCACTTGTCAGAGACCAAAGCCCGCCCTTATGATCCCTCAGTGAGAACATTTAAACAAAAACACACTGAATGGAAAACAATACTTTGAAATTACTCAAACTAAGCCTTTTTGGAAAAGCAGTGTGTTGCTGGGATGAGTCAGTCATCGGTTCCTGATGGATTTAACAGGCAGCAGCAGCGGGTCGATGCTTGAGGAGGAGAGAAAAAAAGTCGACCTCAGGGGAGGAAGCAAAAGATTCACAGGGATGAAATCCGACACCTGGGGACTTTCCCTGGAGACGTCCTATTCACATGGGACTCGGGTTCCTCCTCTTTAGGCCTGCTACCATGTGTGTGCAGCAGCGCTACAGATGTGTGAACGTGGGTTCACTGGGTCACTAAGGGGAAGATAAACACAGACACCGGTTCACTAGAAGGACCTCGGACCACAGCACGTGTTTGTGTGTCTGTATACACCCTGTGTGCTGTGTAGCTGTGTAGCTGGGATGAAATAGTTTTCTTATATTGAGTGACTTTGAGCTGCTGACTAACTCGTGTAGTAAATTATATGGTATCATGCATCTATATTTTATACTCTCTTATTTTATCCTATTCAGGGTTGTGGTGTTTTGCTTCTGTTTGCCAGTGGCTCCCCCCAGGAAAGGCCGGCAGTCAAGCCATACAGGGTCAACACATACAGGCGGACACATTCAAACTGTCAGTTTGGAAAGTCCAAATTAATCTAACATACATACAGTACATGGTTTTGCACTGGGATAGAACACCAGAGTACCAGAGGAAAACCATGCACGCTCTGAGGAAACGAAATCAATTGTTTACACCCCAAATCATGACAGAAGTCGGGAGGAAAAGTTCCCTTTCAGGGTTCACCCATGTCTGCGTCATGGTACACTTTTCCGTATTTTTTTCCATTTCATTATCTTTCTCTGTCTAGATGACTTTACGGGCTAGCCAGTCAATAACTATTTTTAATTTTACATTTCATGCTCCAGATGAAATCATACAAGATTAAGTTCCAAGATTGACATGTGTCCATCAAAGCCAATCACCCGCACATTTTGCACAAAACCCAACGAGGCAGTGTGTTTGTAGAAAATGATCACCAGTTTATTCTGTCTGTGTACTAGTGCCTTCTTCGATTGAAATGCAGTCTTAATAATCTGAACCGTTCATCACAACACAGCTTTGCATTTTTTTTCAATCACATGACAATATGATCATTACTCAATCCATTACACGTAACAAAATATTTTAAACATGATTAGCAGCAGAATTGGACATATTTGTCAGTTTCTCACACTATTTTGACGTTCAGTGACCTGTTTTCCGGTGAAAAATAGTGTGTAAATGCATGATATAGTACCAAAACATGCATGTCGGGCATTTCCATGTCATGTTGGGGCCAGATCTTGAGTGAGAGGGGGGATAAAAAATAGCTCAGGCTGCTTTTTTCTTGTCATATTGATTTTTTTCCATTTCAAAACGTAAATTTAATTTTTTCCATCCGCTTTCTGCGATGATAGCAACACTAGAGAATTTGTCCAAGCTCATCATTTAAGTAAGTTATATATGAGGAGAGGACATATTGTTGGCGTTTGATTAGGTTCAGCTAAAAACTGTGCACACATTTTTAATAGGGAGTGGAGAAAGTCTTTCTTTGTCACCACGAGTGGTGAAAACGGTGTGGTTTCCTTTGTTGTGATGGTGTCACACCCTCAGTGTCCGCTGCTTTATGCCCTGCAGCTTTTATTTGTTTTTTAATCTTCCTATAGGTTTTCTCTTTAGCTCTCTTTGCTCTTCTTTGTTCTTCTCTAGTGCCTTTTCTCCTCAGCTCTGAATACACTTTAGATGGCATCTTGCAATTCAAATTGCAACCATGACAAATTGTCACTCAGTAGCTAATTTTTAGGCCGGGCTACCGTTCAAAACGTCACTCTCTTTGTTGTTGTTGTTCTTCTTCTTTTATATCATTTCAAAGGTAATTCAACATAAATTACGATAATGTCTCGCACAATTCGATTAGGGGCCCGAGGAGCCCACCCCCATTTTTTCAGCAATTTCCATTAAAACCGTTTTCTCATTTATTTGTGAGTCAAATATTGCCACAGCTGGTGGTACAGAATCATTGACACATACCAATACATGAATGGGGCCCATTACTCCATATATGCCACAGGGGCCTAATTTTTTTTTACTCCGTCATTTGACTGAATTCTCGGGAACGTGGTACGTGCTATTCGGCGCGGCGACGTTTCACGGGCCCGGCCGTAGTTCATCCAAACTTGTTTGTAGAAATAAATGTTTAGAAAGTGGTTTTACTTGTGTGCTAATGTGTAGCATGTAAACATGAGTGCTGTGCTATTTTGATATTTTACAAAATAGCTAAAACTGTCAATTTTTAGTACTTATTAACATTACTCTCTACTCTTAAAACATTACTCTCACAGTTAATGGTGCACTCAGTTATACTATAATTTGTATATTATATGGAACAAACATGAATGTTTGTGGCAGCTTTCTTACAGTTGTTGGCCTAATTTGTTAGTATAAATAACTCATTTAATGAACCTGATATTGGCAACAACAAAAAAATCGTATCGGATTATTTGGGCCTTCATTTAAAACATCCAATATAATGATCACTTTGATACATAATTTGTTATTATTGGATTTAATGAGGTTTGTAGAGTATGCTTATGTTTAAGTTAAACTAGTAGTTATTTTTCACTTTATGAATATTATTTCTTGTTATTATTGGATTAATTGAGATTATGTTTCAGTGTTTTTTATTTTATTTGTTATTTTTTTATTTAATTGGAGAATATTCTTGTATTTAAGATTGAAGTTGATGTAACCCATTGAGTAATGATATATGGGTCAGTTTTTCATGTAACAATTATTGCTGGCTATTTTCCACACTACAAAATTAGAAATAAAAGTATATAAAATTTGTGCTGTTATCGAATCGGATCAATATCAATATCGGCCAGTTCGAAAGGTATCGTATTGGAAGTGAAAAAGTTGTGCCCAGACACCCCTGCAAATAAGACTTATTTCCATCTATTAATTCTCATAGCTGAGTTGAAGATACTGGACCTGAAGTTTTACTTGACAATTCCATCTATGATTTTTTTTTCCCCCTGTTTTTTAAATTGTGATCGTGTCCAGCCTTACATGCTCATCTGCCACATCCATGGTCTTTTTGTCATGCTTGCTTGGATTTGTATGTTTGTGGTGGCAGAGGTGAGTGTAGAAAAGGAAGCACAGATGAAGGCTTATTTTTCTAAATGATGAAAAAAAAGTGGACAGAAAGTGTTTTTTTGCGGCTGCATCAACAATCTCCTAACCCGAGAGTCGACTGCAGGCCAAGATTTAAGGCGCCCAGCCCTGTGGAATGTCTTTCCCTGTCCCTGCTTTTACATGATGGTACAACCTTTGTGTGACTAACAGTTTGGTCAGATGTTATATCCATCAGTAAGAAGAAGCTCCCCCTTTTTACTTGTGTCTGTGACCCCACGGCAGCAATAAAAGAGAGTGAGGAGTCTTCCTCCACTGACTCCACTGATATCTGGTAGTTGTTTGCAGACTGAACAACATCACATAGTCTAAAGGGAAAAGGTGACAGAAACAGTTGACAACTAAAGTAATGAATGGCCTTCCCTAGGTTCCCTATCTAGAATCTACTGTATAGTAAATTCAATTCAGTTCAGTTTATTTGCACTTCTATTAATCACAATGTCTGTAAATTCCATACATTTGTGCTATTTATTTTTAATGTTCTGCTACCTGCCTGGAGTTGGGACAAAGTAAGAGTTTTCATGTTTTGTACATGACGGTAGTCATCTTGAATCTTTCTTTCGCAGCATAATGCAACAATCCAATCCTGACGACTTGTTTTTTAATGGAGTATTGTGCAATGTTTGATTTAATTATTGGTGAATGATAAATTGAACTCATAGATTATTGGTGAAAGGTCATGAGTTGTTCCATGCTTTTCTGCTCTTCAGTTGGGTCAGAGGTTGCACCTCCCTTGTGCCCCCCACATTTGTAACGCATCCCTCCCCACAATGTGTCACAGTGATTGGTGACTGTGGAGGTTGTGACCTCTTTTATGGAGCGCTTGCTTAAACATGACACCAACAGTACTGAGCTATAGGCAGCAAGACATCCACCAATCAGAGGTGAGTATTTACATCCTAAGCATTATAGAAGGCCGACGCCCCTTAGAGGTCTTCAACGTCACCACAGGAAGAGACTACCATAACTCGAGATGAGTAGGACCTTGATGGTCCAACGTCAGCCTGCTCATCTGGCTCCACCTTCTCCCAACAGTAACTGGTTTTTCAATCAGCAGCAGTGTGTTGGGAGTGCCTGTAAGTCTGCTGAGTCGGCATACAAACATGCAGAACCTGACAGGTCAGCTCAGTCAGAAGTGCTCCTCCTTCAGAGAGAGGAGCAGCACCTCTGAGTGTATGGAACCTGTCAGAGCTCACAGAGTAAACACAAATAAACAATCACCTGTAACCATGGTAAGGGAACAACTTGAGCAACTTGTGACATGGAGTGAGACATGGTTGATCGGAAAATATTTCGTAACACACTGCTGTGTGTTCACTTCACACTTTGGCCACATGTTTTTTTGAACAAAGAAATTTTACAGGAAGTCATTTTAACAGCTAATTTACCAAATGTTTATTTAACCAATATTTTTTTTTGTTTAACTTCTGACTGATAACTGGTCAAATATGTTTCTTTCAATACTTTATCTGACAAAAGGTCACTTAAAGATTGACATTAAACTTAAAAACAGTTAATGTGCCAAACAAAGTAGTGCATTAGTTAATGGCCAGCAGCTCTCATAAAAATGACTATACTTTGCTCACAGAAAAGATAAAGACGGAATCAGTTCCTGTCAAAGTTAATTTACTTGATATACAAATTATAACCAATAAGAGCACTCAGAGAGCACAAACCTCCACCTCGCACCAAATCTCCTCTTAGCCAGATATTGGCAGTTATCTGGATGAGTGATCCTGATCATGGTATCATGATCATTCACACTTTAAAGTCTTGGAAGACATTTCTATCCCCAAATGTATGGGCACCCTCATTTTTTTGAAAAATCGTGATGATATGCACAATCCATATTTGTTCCGAATTAAACTCTATGAAGTAATTGAGGAACAACCGAGCATTGCTAGAATATTGACATGAGATTGGTCAATTATGAACAGAGATATAATTTTTTGAAATGTCAACAATGATGAGAGGGAGGGATTTTTCATAATGATCTAGAATCAGTATATTGATCTGGATTCACTCCAAAATTTTATGGAATTTTCCATGGTGTTGGTGTATCTTTGGTGAGAATTCTGTCAAAATCCATTTTGTACTTTTGACATAATCCTGCTCACAGACAACACAGACAAGGATATAAATCAACGCTGGAGAAAATATTAGCTCCTTGGTTGAGGTAATAAACCATTAGGGCAAATTTGATGAGCATGAACTTTAAAGACACAATGAGTGAATTAATACACCGCCTCTACGATTCCAACGTGTTTTGGATATTTGGACAAAAAGCTTTTGTGGAGCTGAGGGACAAAAGCTGGTTTGATGGTGATTTTTTAGGAGCGCCTAACTGAAAGTACCTACAATCTAAAGCTCAATTGCTGAGAAATGTCAAGTTTGATTAATGGACTACACTACCCATGATTCTTTGCAGGGCTCCAAGATGAACGATTTAGTTCAGATCAGATCAGGTTGATCTGGGGCTAGGTGCGTCCTTTAGTCGGTTGGTGTTTGCTCTTGCAGATGTTACAGTAGGATGTTTGTTTAGGACGTTACCAGCAGACATTTTGGTGCCTTCTTCAAAGTCCATCTCCTGCTATCTGACACCCTGCTGCTAATCTTGGCCTGGTCCCCGTGTACGGGTGCCAGCTGTCATATGTCAAATTTGAGTCTCTGAGTCACGTCACGAATATTGAGCTGAGTATGTGTCTGCTCCAAACTGTGACCCCAAAAATAACAAAGCCGCACACACACACATTCCCTTCTGGTGGTGCAACACACACACATATGCACACAGCACATGTGTGTGTGTGTGTGTGTGTGTGTGTTGGGACTGTAATTACAGTAATTCCAAGGCTTGTGCTGTGGTGGATCAGCGTTCCATACCCTGTTCCACTCTATCAGCTGTCTCTGCAGGTCCCCGTCACTGTGAGCGTCCTCTAGTCTGCTGACTGTCACGGTTTGGTAGACCCTAACTTTAACAAACCAATCAGAGGAAAGCACTCCCTGCTTTGTCTAATCAGCTGAGGCTGTGTACAGTCCCTGTCAGCTCTGACTGATATTGCCGCTGAGATGCCCATCATCACTCTGTGGTGAGAAACCAACCGCTCTCATTGGGTCAGCTTAGGACTGCGTGCTGTGGTTTCTCTTTCTCAAATCTGTCACTGTGGGCCTTTGCAGAGAAATTGTCTTCATTTATATTTGAGTTCTTTAGACATGGATTCACACCAAAACAGGACGTGATGAGTTTGGACCATTTTTGTTGCAGTTCATGCAGTTAATTCATTCTATCCATCGGTCACAGACGCCTTGTTGCTCTTCCTACTTAAAGAGTAACTAAACCCCAAAATAGTTTTTTTTTTCCCTGCTGAAAACCAATGTATTTAGGTATTAAAGAGTGCTGTTGATTGATCCTGGTCCAACTCTCAACATTTTAGTCTTAAGTATTTCAATTTTGTTGGTATTTTGTTGTAAAACGTGAGTGACGGCCTTCTATGGGTTGAAACACGGCTATTACAATTGAATTTTGCTATTGGCTGAAAACGAGATTCTGTGATGCCTTTTGTCCCTTGTGGGTCACTGTTGGCTCCGCCCCTCTTATAAAAACTAGCACCTGTTGACTTTGCAATCTGTGGTGATTGGGTTGGATTGAGATAATTGTGAATAAAGTGGTACAGTATATTGAGTATTAAGTAGCTAGTTAGCATAGCATAGATTGTTCTTTGGAGATTTTTAAGTATAGACTGGACGTGTCTTAACTGTTCCAGGAGCTCCGCCTATAACCAAGCCATTTTTTTTAATTTTTCCACTAGTGGCAGGCCAGCAAAAACACTTTAAAGGACCAAAGTCACAATTTTTCATGCCGATGCTAAATTTAACAATACACCTGAGATTCTGCTTCCATTTAACATTTTACATCATCATGTCCATTTTAGTGTGAAGTTGTGCATTTTATTGATGCTTTTTGCATGTTGCTGGTCTACTTTTGTAAAATGACTATATACTGTATGGATTGTGACACAACCAGAGTTTCACCTTCATTGCTACCTACTTACAATGATGACGCATTAGCGAGTGTTAGCTAATATCAACAAAGTAGTCTGAAAGATGCCTCAAATATGTATAGCTGCCAAATGTAAGAAGACTTCTCGGAACGATTTTCCTTATTTACAATACCTTGGGACCGTAAAGTTGATCGATTTTCCCAAAGTTCTTCCTTATCCAGCACACAAACTGTCTGTATGCAGTTTATCTGTATCGTCTGGAAGTAGACGTAGAAATCACAAGTTATTAGTCACAATTTCTTTAGAAATACAACTGCAGATTTGTCATTTTCACAAAACATTATATATTTCTGAAATTTCCTTTAAAGATTTCAAATGTATAATGCTTTACATAGATATACTGTATATTTTTGATGGGATTTTTGACATGCAACAGTAATAAATATTTCACTGCACTTGTGTTTACTACTTTATATGAAAAAAGGTTGTACTTCATGAAATATATATATATATTATAAATATATAAGAATAGAATGAAAAGATAATGACAAGTGTCTATTTAAATATAGATGAGTCAACCAACAGACGGGTATTTACTATTATAATCTAATATAAATAATTTTCCAGTCTGCCTTCTCCTACAGCCTGAGCTTTAACAGCTTGATTTGCTGCATTGACAGCGGGCTGACAACTTCCTCGTCACTCAAATAAGCTTCACACATTATGGCTGAATGACTTGTTCAAACAGAATATGTTTGAAACTCATACTTGGTTACACTACCATCTGAGCATGAAAGGTAAACAATCCACAACAATGTACTACTCCAGAAAACTCACTTTCCTCTGCTTCTGCCATGTTGTTTGTGCACTCCTGGGAAAGAGACTTATCGGAACGCTGCTGGGATTGTAAAGTCGGATGCTAGGCAAAAGCGAAAATTAAAGGTGTTGAATTAAAAATTACAGACAAATGGCTTTTAGCACTTTATTACTGTATACCATCTTAAATTAAAAACAAAATGGTCTTTAAAGACTGTGTAAAGCAAATTCTGACATTTTCTTCTAAACACATTAAATAGGTCATAAGTGTATTCCTTAAAACATCTACAAATCCATTCAACCATTTAGAATGTAATTGTGGAGCCAGGCTACACAAACTGTTTCTAATTTCTGTGTTTAGGATTGAATGGGCGGGTCAGAAATCATAGCTGCGTTACGTAATGGAGCCCTTATTAGCATAAACCCGACCCTGCTAATGAGACACACCAAACTTCGCGGCCTCCAGCGGGCGCAATTCGCCCCCTAGTCGAAAACAAACCACATATTCGGACTCGGGAATGAAACGTGTCCGCTGGTGCCACATGTTCCATGAAAATGAGCACTTTTATAAACAGCGATTTTGTTTTTTTTGCCTCTAGCGGGTGTAGTTTTGACTCTACCCAGGAGGGATGCACATATCCGGATTTGGGCGGAGCAGATCTTTCTGCTGATACCTTTGGTCCGATCCGAGCACTTTTGGAAGCACTATTGACGCTGGAGTCGCTTTTACATTGTTCTTTCCCATAGACACAGTACACTCCCATAGGGTTATTACACAGAGGCGGCGCCCTTCCAGCGCCTCTAACTGACACGCCCCCAGCGTTTAAGAGCAGAGAGAAGTGCTGGTTTTTTTCATGATTTTGAGACCTAATTTTATATACTTAGCCATTTTTTTCATCTTTCAAATTTGGCTCAGTGGTCAATGACACATGTTTCTGTGGTGTGACAAACTTATAACACAAATTTTTTTCTGCTTTACATGGACTTGAACACCAGAAAAAGTTTTTTCCATATTGTTTTATCTCAGTGGTTTCCAATCTTTTTGTCCCATGTACCCCCTTTGCATTTTTATCAAATCCTATTTACCCCCTCTTCATATCAGAAGTACCCTCTCCATAATTTTATATACTTTTTCCTTTGTAGAACAGCGGGCTCATTGGTTACCTAAGGCTTAATCTACAACTTCCACACAATGAGTGGAATTTAAAGTAGAGTTTTTTTTTTTTTTTTTTTTTTTATAAAAAACAAAAAACACAATGCAATTTAGTTCAAATCTTAGTAAATGTGGTCTTCTATGTAAAATGTAGCTAATTATTGTCTACTATTGTCAGAACTGTGATAAAATGGCCTTTACAGCATAAAATAATCTTGTTTCAATTATCAGTGTGAGGATTTCTCGATACGGCGAAATATTGAGATGTTTTTCCCGCACGATCGATTATTGATCTGCTCCCGCTAAGTATCAATTTATTATTATTTTTTTAATTTTATTTTTATTTATTTATTTTTTTTTTTCAAAACCTTTTCTGCTTTTTCACTAAAATGTGCAGGAAGGTCTTCATAGAAATTTTGTCACTGTTTGTTGAAGGAACCAATATATTGTTTACTGGAATATTGCACTATAATGGTGTCACTGGTAAGAAAGACCCTATTTTTTGTTTATAGAAAGCACTATTGGAGATACTTATTAATTTACATTGGTATGTTGACACTTATTTACAGAAATGTTGCACTAAAATAGTGTCACTGTTCATAGGACACTTTCAATTTATTGTCTTTCAGAGATATAAAATAAAAATTGTATTTTTCCACTTTTTTTGTTGTTATGTCATAGATTATCGTAGATTGATTTTTGACCAATATATCGCTAATCGCAGTATCGTCATATTGTGAGATAATCGTTATATCGTGAGCTTTGTATCACGTATCGTATCGTGAGGTACCCAGAGGTTCCCACCCCTAGTTTCAATAAATATATATAAATAAATATAGTGTTTTATTGAGCAATTGTACTGTTGTTTGTCCCCAAAAAAAACCTAAAAAGGAACTCGGAACATTTCCTGGTTATTTTTTTAACTTAATTGTTAAATCTTTCCGGGTACCCACTGCAATGTGCTCCTGTACTCCTAGGGGTACACTTACCCCTGTTTGGGAACCACTGTTCTAACTGTTCTATGGTAATGTTAAAATATTTGTTGGTGGTTATAAAAGTTCCTGTGGAAAGGTTAGCTGCTGTCTTTCTCTCAAACTGGCCTTTTCCAGCTATGGCTACAGATATAGCTTATCTCCATCACTATTGCTTCGGTGTCAATTAATATTGTATTGATTTCTGCTCTGACTACAGGACGCTGAGTCGGTGTACAGCTGCATCCACAAGTCTCTGGCCACTCTCTTTCCGCCCTCTAAGGCCTCGTCTCAGACTGTCCTCTGTCAGGTCCTCAGTGTGGTGAACAGCTGCTACAGAGGAGACGCACTGCAGTACCTCCTCCACTTCCTGTTCCCTGCCAAGCAGCTCTTGGAGACCTTGAAGCAGGAGGCCTGTGTGAGTGTCCCCTGATAATCTTTTCAATCTATTAGATTAAATTAGATTTGATTATACTTTATCATACAACAGTTAGTTCTGACCAAATAATAGGATTGGACAAGAGACATCACTAATATAGAGTAACAACAGCACTGGACTTTTTACAGATGCCATGAACACTCTACTGTTCTAATAACCATTAGTCACCTGTCAGTTTGGAAATATTCATGTGTTGCCTGGCAACATCCTTGTCTTCCTTCCAGCTGTGCACCTATTTGTTTTAGCGGAGTCAAATAATTGATTAAATAAACAAATTATCTCTTGTAGCTCAATACTGATGACTAATAAAATGCTCTTGTAAAACTGTTGTATAGTTTTTAAAGATCAACCAAGCAAGAAAGCTAAATACAAATACCTGGGAGTGATTTTAGATTCAGACTTAAATTTTATCCCACATTTTAATAAGATAAAAATGTTTGGCAACGTGAGACCTTTTTTTTTTTACTCAAAAATACTCTTTACTGGACACATTAGATCATCCAGTTCCACTGATGTTTTGAAAAGAAAACTAGAAACACATCTTTGTAATTTGGCTTTTAACACGTGATGATCCTCATTTTGTAATGTCTTTCTTTTAAATTATGTTTTTAACTCGATATGTTTTAACCCATGGTTTTATACTTTTTATTGGATCTCCATTGAATTGATTTTATTTTGTTTTATTTAATATTTTATTGACCTCTTCTGTCAGTCTGTTCTTGTAAGGCACTGGGTTACATGGTCTATGTATGAAAGGTGTTAAAAAAGGCGTCTAGGGAAAAAATTAAATAAATGATAGATATTGGCCAAGATAGCTTTTCTACGAGTCCTCTAACTTCAGTCCATTGACTTGGATTTTAAAGGGCAATATTACCCATGACTCATTTTAAAACCCCAGTTACCACATATTTATATATTTTCTGTACTGCTACTTAAAGTGAACCGTTCCTGGGAACTTTTAGCGTTTTTACCAGACATATTCTTGCATGATCTGTCCCACGATCACAAGTTTTTGCTGCATCTCCTTCTTAATACTGCAACGAAAATGATAACTTGTTGGTTGAAACCTGAACCACCTACAGTCTCACAATGGATACAAAAAACATGACTCAATGGAACAGTTGACAGCATAACTACAGCTGAAGACACATCTTTCAAAGAAGATGGGGACCAGTTTTAAGCCTTGTTGGAAAGGCTACTTATGCCTCTTTTTTAATTTTTTTCTTGAAGTATGTCTATTCTTTTTTTCCTGGCCTTTACTCCAACCATACATTTTTTATTGAGAGCTAGAGTCCAATCTCATGACTATTGTTATTGTTTGTATGTATGTTGACTGTTGTTAATAAAAAGTAAAAAAAAAAAATAGACATCAAAGTCACTAAATCAAACCTCTTCCCCCCAGGAGCACCAGAGTGCGTCGCCTCCTGCCTGCTGGCCTCTGTGTCTCCAGGAGAGGCTTGTAGTACAGCTCTGTCCTCTGGACCATCGCCTCCTCCGCTCAGGAGACTTCTACCTGCTGGTGTCTCCTCTTTCTCCTCCGGGAGCTCGCAGCGCCCCTTGTAGAAGCGACGGAGCACGCCTCCTGCTGTGCAGCGTGTTGGCCGGCGGGCGCCATGTGGAGCAGCAGGAAGTCCCAGCGCTAGCTCTGCCCTCCCTCTTCAGCATGGCATGGCTGGACTCTGTGAACAGAGAACGGGAGCAGCGAGGAGTTCCTCCCCTGCAGCGCTGCGCCGTCTCCACACAACGAGACGTCTTCACGCTGCCCTGGGAGGACCTGGTCTACCCACAATGCACCAGTCGGCCCCGGGCTGCATCCAAGGAGGAGGTGAAAACAGAGACTTTGAGTCCGACAGCTAAGCCCCCACCCTCCGTGAAAACGGACCAATCAGCGACTAGTGACGGAGACGAGTCGGAGGGTGAGTACGTGGAGCTGACGGAGCGACCGCAGCCTCGACTCTCCCCTCAGAAAGGATCGTTAACTCAGAGCATCAGCCAGCTGTTCCGCACACGCACACATACACCTACTCAGAACTCTACACACAAAGCTACACAACCTGCTGCTAGCAAAACTACACACAGCATTACGCAACACACTGCTCACAACACTACACAACCTTCTGAACACAAAACATCACACAACGCTACACAACCTTCTGAACACAAAACATCACACAACGCTACACAACCTGCTGATCTCAACACTTTGCACAGTGCGACACAACCTACTGATAACGACACTGCACACGTCACACAACCTCTTGTTCACAACAACACTACACAACCTTCTGAACAAAAAACGACACCGAGCACTACACAGCCTGCTGCTCACAACATAACACACAACACGACACAACCTTCTGAACACAAAACCACACAGAACGATACAGAACTTTTTGAACACAAAATCACACCAAGCACTACACAACCTGCAGCTCAAAACACAACACAGAAAAATACACAACTTTCTGAACACAAAACTCCACAGAACACTACTCAGCCTGCTGCTCACAATGCAAACAACACTACACAACCTGCTGCTCACAATATAATAAACAACAATACACAACCTACAGATTACAACACGACACACACTATAAAGCCTCCTGCTCAAAATGCTACACAACTTGATGCACACTACACCAAACACACTAATACACAACCCACTGACTATAACGCTATATGCAACAATGCACAACCTGCTGCACACACGCCTGAATGCATCAACACACACTTAGTCAGGGAACAGTCTGACGAGCTCACACACTCTTCTGTGCACAGTGCAGCTCTGATACACACAGCTGTCTCCTCCTGTGCTCCTGAAGATCAAAGCCTATGCTGTGAGGAGCAAATGGGAGGTAAGGGGTTAACGAGGGGGTGCAGCACTGATCACAGGGAGCAGGAGGATCAGGAGAAGGGAATTAGCCAAAGGTCGCTCTGCGTGGTGGAAGATGAGTTGAAGGAGGAAGAGGAGGAGGAAAGTAAAAGTGAAGAGAAAGAAGGAGTGGACGCATCAGAGGAGGACAATGGGTCAGAAAGAACAGAGGAGGTGGAGCTGGAAGAGGAGGTGCAGGTTACGATAGTGCCACTGCGACAGGAACGGAAGGATAAGAGGGAGCAGGAAGAGGAGCACTTGAAATACCCTTATTCTGAATCTACCACACACTGCAAAAACACACAGGACTCTTATTGTGAAACTAACACATTCAAATCAGTACAAGACATTTATTCTGAAACTAAAACAATTTGTGAAACGCCACAGGACTTTTATTCAGAAGAATATAGCGAAAACACAACTTCTGAAATTTCTTATTTTGAAATTAAACAACAGAAAGACACAGAAGACTCTGAAATGCTTGGCTCGTGTTCTGAAAGTGACACAATAAATTTAGAAACTAACACACAACCCAAGAACACACAGATCTCAGAAAAAAATGAAGAAAACTCTCTTTGTGAAACCCATCTACAACTTCCTGTCATGGAGTCGTCTGAAAAGAACGCAAAAACAACTTTCGACGACGTGTATTCTGAAAATAAAAATCAACAAAAACTGTGTAAAAACTCTGAAATTTGCACACAGCAGTCAGAAACCGTGACCCATTGTGAAAACTCTCCAGAGAATGGTTGCTCTTATTTTGAAAATACTGCACTTGCACAGCCTGAGGACTCTTATTGTGAAAGCAGACCCCCTCAGGACTCAATGAAAGTCTCTGCAGCGATAGAAGAGAAGGAGCAGGAGCAGATAACTGGCAGTGAGGTGGTTGGAGGAGGAGCAAAGCATCTGGGAAAAGGTACTGGCCTCTTTCTCCTCATTATTCTTTTAGATATTCCTAGACGATCACCTCTTCTTCTCTCTTCACCTGGATCTTCACTTCATACTTTCTGTGTGTGTGATCAGATGTTGACGTCCAACTTGAGGACCATGTGTCAACTGGTTCCTGTCCAACAGAACCTTCAGCAGCTTCTTCTATCCATTCAATCAGTCAGTCGTCTCAGTCCAGGTTCTACAGGTTACTGCTCAGGTCTGGAGCTGTGTGTCTGCCTGGTGAGAACGCGTGCAGTTTATTTTATTTTTAAATGTGTTATTTATTTTATTGTTATTTCATTAATTGATTTACCAAATCAGATCTATAAACAAATGTAATTTATAATTTCTTATTCATGTATTTTCCATTGGTAACAATGCTTTAACAGACAAAACCCAATGATCAATGATGCTTTGTGATCGGAATATGGGGAATGGGGCTTGAGAACAGCAGACTGTCATATGTTGAGTGTAATTTTGTATATTCTAAAAGGTCAAAGTTCTTATTGGTATTTTTAGTAGTTAAAATATGTCTCATTCGGCTAATTGGAAAAAATTCATAAATTGGCAATTCATCTAATCTTAACTTCAATTTGTATCATAATGCAAAGTGGACCTGGGCAATATATCGAGATTCAAGATATCTCAAGATTTCTATTTTTTGTAGCTTATTTGCTATTAAATTACTCATTTTAGGAGTCACTGCTTTCACTACTTGTCAGTACATCATGAAAATAAAAGTTAGACGAATGTCTGAGTGCCTCATAACCCAGACCTCACTCTTACATGCTGTCCTTTATAGGAGAAAAAGCCAGAAGGAAAGGAGCACATATTGTGCAGCTGTTTGTTAATAAATTATCCTGTCTGGCATTTTGCATCAGCAAATTGAGCCCAGAATGGTCTTTCTGGTAATAAAAAATATTGAGATATATTTTGGTCCTTATCGCCCAGCCCTAATGCAGAGTAAGATCAATTGAAGGTACCAGGTGACCCAGGATGTGGACCAGTGTCCGGTGTCAAATCTAGTCCAGACGTAGGATCCAGACCACAGGTTTCTTTGTTGATGTGGGTGTTGTCTGTGTTTTCCCTGCAGGTGTCAGAGACCGGGGAGGACGCCCTCTGCTGACTGTGTGCTCTCACAGCTCTGTGTGGTCCCACCCACTTTGTAATAGTGCCCAGTTGCTCCGCCTCATGCTGTACTACACCTCCACGCTTGGGTAAGAGCGCCGCCCCCTTCTCACCCAGCTGTTCACCTGTTCTCCCTCTGATGTAGCTTCATGTGTTGAACAGAGCGGAGGTGCGAGCGTCTGGGCTCACAGTGCTGGTGGATGCTCGGAGCGCCGCCCCCTGCTCCACCCTGTTCTCCGCCCTCAGAGCCCTACAGGTTAGTCGGAGCACGCACGGCAGAAAATGGCATCACTAGCAAACAAGCTCTCAACATGGTGGTAGAACAAACAACAATTAGGATGTACAAATATACAATATACAAAAATAGAAACTTTTTATTTGAATTATTTATCCAAATTAACTGGAAATTTGGAGTAATTTTTAAATAACTGTATCATATCCAAACAAATACTTTTTTCCAAGTAAAACTTTACAATAATGCAATAATACCATCAAAAATGTGACTTCAACTTAATACCTATTCTCAAGTATATTCTCGTGAAATTTGGTTGCATGTATTTTCCCAACTATATTTACCATCCCTGTTGAGGGTCAACATTCAGTTTTGTAAATTTTGCGTTTATTAATTCTTAATCATTCAAAACTTTCAACTTTGGACGTTACCAGAATTTTACAACCCTACTAATCAGACACTCACCGTTGTGATGAAAAAAAAAATCAAAACTATTTTGGCTTATTATTAGGTTATTCGCTTATTTTCTCTAAAACACAAATGCTTTCAATTCTACAATTATCACGTCCAAGGGACGCACAACACAGGCATGGAATAAAACTCTATTTAAAATTATTTTTTTTAAGTATTATTATTTTTCAAATACACATCACTCACAATAAATATCAAATAACTGTATCCTCTACTTAAATTTCTCAAATATAACTCCAGTTCAAATAAAATGCAGTATAAAAACATCTGAATTGGAACACTTTTCACATTGTGCACTAATCCTGACTACTCTGTATTTGTAACACACTTTAATAAACATCATCCAAAACAATTCTAGAAAAAAAAATGTCGCTGGGTCGTCGTCATTTGTGATATCAAAATAGGGTCACGACCCGAAAAAGGTTTGGAACGACTGTCCTAAAGCATTAAAACCATTTGACAAACGTTGACATGAAAATGTTTGGAGCTGTTTCTGACTCATTCCTTGTGTTTCACTGCTGATCATGTATAATAATGTAAATAAAGAGATTTTTTTAAAAAAGTGTTACAGTGCCATCTGGTGTTGTCCTTGCAGGAGGACTCTGCCATCTCCATCCACTCGGTTCTCATCCTGACCAACAAAGAGTCGACGCTTCGTCTGGATAAACCTGCAGCTACACAGGTAACGTTTACTGACATTTGACCCCCTTCCCATAATCTACTGACACGTGTGTTTGTGTGTGTTTCTCTGTTTGTGTGCTGCAGGTTGAGGTGCTGACCTCTGTGAGGTCGCTACAGAAACACGTGGAGCTGAAGCAGCTTCCTGCAGATTTTGGAGGAACCTTTAATTTCAGTCAGAGCAGCTGGATGAGCTTCAGAGGGGTGAGGATCACAACACAACAGACAAACCACAACCCACCGAGGGACTGGATAGATCCCAACTCTGTATTTTTGTCATGTTTGTATTTCTGTGTATGTTTAGAGAGTGGAGCAACTGACCAATCAATGTGAAGATGTCATTGACTTGCTGCAGAAAGCCATCAAAGCCCTTCAGAACACAGCTCTGCCTGCTGCTGCCCAGGTAACGAACGCACACAGGCTGTACATGCTTTGAGACGTCTTTTAGAAATACAGAAATTAGTTATTGCAGCTCGTCATGTAGTCGCACCATGTCTATTTACACGGAGCTCTGAACCTTTAAACTCATTCAGAATCAGGAGGATCAACTTTTGATGCTGTGATTTCTACTTTCACTTAGGGCAGGTCAATATATTGAGATTCAAGATATAGCAATATGTTTTCTCTTTTGGCGATATAGAAAATGACAATATCGCCTATATTGAGATATATCTGTTTTTTTCGTTTCTTGTTTTTATTTAACAATCACACAGTATGATGTATGATGTGACAAGTATTTAATATGATTTATACAGTATAGTCAAACAGTCTCTTTTTTTTTTTTACACAATTTTTCCTTATTTCTCAGATATATATTTTTATAGCTTATTTTGTAGTAAAGTACTTGTTTTAGGAGTTGCTGCTTTCGTTACTTTTTAGAACAGCTTGAAAATCACAGTTGGATGGGTTTTTGAGTGCGTTCTAACCCAGATCTTCCCCTAAGCAAGCCATACTACAGAACTCACTCACACGTGCTGTCCCTTAGAGGAAAAGAAGTCAAGTGGCACATATTGTGCTAATGTTAATACATATGCCTGTGTGGCAGTTTTCATCAGAAAATTTAACCCATTTTCTAGTAAGAATTTATTGAGTTTAAAAAATGTTGAGATGTAAGTTTTGATCCATATCACCCAGCCCTACTTTAACTAATTCCTGGAAGAAGAAAAAAAAGTCTACAAAAGTGTTTGTTCCCTTTTTCTGTTTGTTCTCAAGCAGTACATCGGTGTCTTTTGTGGTACATGCAGATAAGAGCTTTATTTTGTGTCTGTTCCTGCCCAAATACCTTGAAGATGTAATTGCACTTGTTGTTCAACTACGAGCAAGGAATGTAAACTGGTTTAGAGGCAGTTGTTTAGAGGTAGAGTTTAGATGCTGTTGCAAAATTGATCCCTGGTCAATCAGACGTCATAAAAAATTGGGTCATACCAGTTGTTTACCGTGTGCTGCCCAGGCTGTCCTGAAATGGCACAGACTGAAAAAAATCCTGTCGTTAGTAGGTTATTGGGTGACACTGACTCTTCACTACCTCTTTCCATTAGTTTAAAGCACAGTTTACAGACTGTCCCCTTCCTGCTCTGAGTCTTTGTCTCTATGAATGTAAGCGGCTGTATGGCGTGCTCATAAAAAAAAAAAACACGCTTGGCCCCATAATTCTGTCTTTGAGCATAAAGAGAGCAGACTGGGCTCCATCCTGGTGGTCAAAGCGTGATCAACCCCTCACTGCATTTGTGGGAAGAACCAAATGGTGTCGCAGGCTTAGACACTCCTGGTGACAACAAATACAAGTCTTCAAAATGCTTTAATAACAAGTCCCCTACACACATCTCGCAGCTCATCTACACAAAAAACAGTACTTACCAGAGCTGTAAAGAGTACTGATACAACATCTTATTCAAGTATAAGTACTGTTACTTGTTTGAAATTGTACTCAAGCACAAGTACAAGTAAGTCATACATAAAATACTCAAATGAAAGTATAAAATAGCTCAATTAAATAGGACTCAAAGTAAAAGTTACTAGTTACTTTCACCCCCCACATTTATTTTTGCTAATAGATGTTGCCATGGTTCCCTTGCATACAGTGCATACATCTCATGTATAAACTTAAAAAGGAAGAGACCAAATCATGCACAATTGGAATTTAATTTATTTTCCACAAAGGCATCTGTATAAAATAAAATGTTTGTCAAAATTTACAATTATTTTTTAGATAAAATAACACCAATGAATTTAATTTAAAATAAAATAAATTCTCAGGCTGTAAGTATAGCTACATTTATGAACTCTAAAACAGAGACCATGAAACAGAAATAAAAAAATTATCACAAAAAACAATAATTTACTCAGTAACGGTTGGGTGTACAAATGTAATGAATTACTTTAAGTACAAGTAAAGTTACTGATTTAGAAATGTACTCAAAAAAGTACAAGTACCCATAAAAGCTACTCAATTACAGTAACGTGAGTATTTGAAATTCTTTACTTTCACCTCTGGTACTTGCTTAACGCTGTCAGTGACGATCTCTTTCACCTCTTTCCACACAGAATAAGACAAAGTGTAGCCTCGTGGATCAATTGATCAAAGGTATTTCTTCAGCAAAACAAGAGTATTTACCCACAAACCAATGTCAAAGGTTGAAATTGGCAATCCCAAGATTGTTTTTGACTCATTCACAAACATTGGGTTTGTTGACGAATAGTGATGAAAGTTGATGAGCTTCAGAAAAGTTTCGCACATTGCATTGTGGGATTGGGAATCCTGTAAAAGAATACTTGCTAAGGTGCTTACACAGAGGAAGTAGACTTTGTTTTACTATGTTTTAGGGGTGACAGTGTCATCAGTAGTGGATGAAAACTACTCTTGTAATACCTATGAGCTGCAGAACATCTACACAGTTATCTGCATCAGATCGCTGAAGGTCACTCTCCCTGAAATCTGTTTCTCCCAGGATGTCGAGCAGTTTCTAGCGAGGAACAAGGCACTGATGCAAGACGTGTTGGAAGACGGCCGCTTAGTGCGTTTGCAGCAGGAAGGCGGAGCCATGCTGTCGCGGCTGCGTCGGGAGGATGGTGGTGTAAACGCAGCAGAAGACCAACGGGCAGCGGTGGAGACGGTGTCAGCTCTGTACGAGGAGGTGGACGAGCTGCTGCACCGTCTGGTCACGCTTTCCAACGCTCGCACACAAGAGCTTAGCTTCATCGTGGACTTTAAGAAGCTGGAGGAGGGCTTTGCTCAGGTGGGTGTGACACTGCTTAGTAGAATAGGTCATCGCTTCATTTGTTTCACCTGCCAGCACACATATTGTATCAGAGCCTCCAGAGCAATGTGCTGGTATACATTTAGACAGACTTTGGTCACACTTTATTTGTTTTTTATACATAAGGCTGATTAGCATGAATGAGGTGTCCTGAAGCCTGTAAGTAGTTTCCATTACCTTTGGAAATGCGATAAATCTGAATAGTGCAATAAAAACTGATTATGAAAACACCTGAATATTGAAAAAAACACTCAAATATTGCAAAATAGTTTTTCTCCTTCTATGAGGAGGAATTTTAGACGTTTCGATATTGAAATGTGTCGAAAAAGCGCTATGGAAACATTTTCCGGAAATTCACATCACAGAGTGTGACTTACATGGTCATATGACGTGAGGTCACATGACCACATCTTTCTGAGAAAACATGGTGCAGTATGTGTAAACAGAAGAGTAGACTGGGACATTTCTATGCATTATACTTAATTTTTTTACTGCCACATTAGAAATGAAACAACAAAGTAATACGGAGTGTTATAAGGTGGTTTGGAGCGTCTCGCGGGATGAGATTTCACAGGAGTTACAAGGCTCCTCCCCAAAACAACGTTCAATGAAAACGCGTTCAAAGCGCAATTGTACTTTGTCGACATTTAAAAACATCGCTTTCATTTTGCAACAATCTGTAATGAAACACAGCTATTAAGCCATGTTGTCATTTTTTGGGGTTAGGGTTAAGGGTTAGGGTAATGAATAACACTTAGCTGTAATGACAGCCTTCATGACACCTTATTCATGCTAATGACAGGTGTCATGTCAGCATAATATCAGCCTTATGTATAAAACTTCAAGTAAAGTGTTACCAAGACTTTTCTGAAGGATTGCAGAATTGCATTACAATGCAGGAGATGAATCAGCAGTACATGTGATGATCATCATACTTGAAGTACCTCTATTCCTCCGCTTAATGCTTTTTGTTGTGTTTCACCCAAATTTCATGTGTATGTCTTACATCTTTTGGGTCTTCACTTGTAACGTAACTATGCTTCATGTTTATAAAATATACTACAGAGTTCTAGTGTTTGTTTCTGAACACAGGATTTATTAGAAACAATTCAGTGCCAATAAAATTAATTTGTAGATCCCAGGTTGTATTAATGAAATCTCCATGTGGATGAACAAAGAACTGCTTCCAATGATGAGCTGTCTGTGTGATCGGTTCAGGTGAGCGCGTGGATGCAGGAAGTGGGCGAGCCCAGTTTGCAGAGCCTGAGTGAACCTGAAGATTCTCTGGAGCGTCTCGTCAGGAGACAGCAGATGTTCAAGGAGTTCTACTCAAATGCCTATGTATGACACACACATACAACCAGACACACCGAGAGAAAATCTAAGATGCCTAAATGTCTGATGGTCTGTTGTCTTTGTGGTAATTTTGTCATCCAGCCCTTATTTTTTGGACATGTTGGTTTGTCTTTGGTCTGTGTCCGTTATTTGTGTATCTATCCTTATAATTTCAGTAAGCTTTTGACCTGTCTGGGTTTATTTTTTATATATTTATTGGGATAGTGTACATTAATTCTAAAAACTGAAATACCAGATTTCATCCGCAGTCCGTGGACAGAATCTTCAATTGTCACCCTAAAATAAGACAAATCACAAGAAATATACAGTAAAATATACAATGAAAAATGCAACTACATAATAACATATAACACTTCTAATTCATAAGTATTTGAGAGGAGACAATCATCAGATATTAAAACGCACTGATCTCACTGTCTCTCACCTGTTTCGTGTCTAACATGTCTGTCTCTGTGCGTACCCCCCATCTTTGTGTCTGTAGGACCACTGTAAGCACGGTGAGGAGCTGCTGTCTCGTATGGAGCGGTGGAGCAGCATGCCCTCAGATGACCTCGTTGCCTACGAGGTCAAAGTGAAAATGTTCGGGTCTCAGCTGCACGACTTCTCTGAGCGGGTCCACAGGACGGGACACAACCTGGATCGGGTGGTCCAGCTCTACCGCTTCCTGGACCAGGTACTGTTTCCACAAGGGGGGAATCGAACCATCACCCAGCTTCAGTCCTGTTCAGGATTGAGGGGGGGGTCTTGGGGGTGATGGGAGATGGGAGGCGAGAGGAGGTGTAATGTAATTGGATCCTGTCATGAGGTCACACAGGAGGTGTTTCCTAAAGTAAGACGGGAACGATCAAAGAGGGAGAGTAAATCACAGGTTCATCATGTGTCGCTGAGGCCAGGGCACGAGGAGGCTTCAGAAAGTTTTTGAAGTTTGAGTGTGTGTGTGTGTGTTTGTGTGTGTGTGTGTAGTCCAGGTGTAACTCCAGTGCCAAGTTTTCACTCTTCTCTCTTTTCACACCAAAGTCTTTGTTGCCGTGGTGACCCTCCCCCTCCTGGGACCGCCCATCTGCCTTTTCAGCCTGTGAATGAAATGTTGGGGGGTGGTTGTGTGTGTGTTTGTGTGTGTGTGTGCGTGGGTGGTCAGTACGCCTCTCTCTGCTGCCTCAGTTTGTCGGTAGAGCTTCAGCTGAATGCAGCGAGCGAGGTACGGCTTTACGTTCTTCTTTTCAGACAAACACGCACAGACATGTAGCTGGGGTCGGGTGGGCTGAGTTGTGTTATGTTGTGTTGCAGTTGAGCAGTTTTATGAAGCCAACTTAGTGGTTTCTTGCTCGACTTGCAGAAATCTAAAAGCTGCTTTCTCTTGTGCGACTCATTTGTGCCTGAGTTATGTGGGTCAGTCTGACCTTCTATCCTGTGTCACTGATCAAACGAGTATGTTATTGTTGAGAAATTAATTTTTTGTGATGTTGTGTGTCTCTTTGTGTGTGTTGAGGTTTGAGTTTTAGATAGTGTGTGTCTTTGAGTGTTTGTTTAACAGAAATCTGTGAGTGTTGATGTTTGCTTTGAGAAGATTCTGTTAGCTCAGTGAACTCTGTCCTACCTGCTTCTCTCACACATATTCACTCAAGCACGTGCACACGCAAATGCACACAAACGCAGATCTGACTCAGTTCTGTGTCCGTTTACAAGCTGCTCGTAGCGTCAATGTGAACTCGGCATAAAAACGCTTATTTTTTACACTGGCGATACATTTCACTATAATGACATCCTTCTTGTTCCTCGGGCTGCTACTTTTTATGATGACAAAAGTGTTGAATATTTCTGAATTCTGTACATTCATGGATTTGTCACACAAAAAGAACACAAACTACCAGTTGGAACTTTTTCCTAGAGCTCAGATATTGACTTTACACTTAAACTGTTATACCATTTCAAAAAAGTCACTATGGTTATAAAGACTTGCAGGCAATATAGATCAGCCCATAATTTTATTACTATTATTTCATCAGATAAAGTCATAGTGTAGCCTCATTGATCAAGACATCAAAGATAATTTCCTCAAAAATAAGATATAAAATGGTTAAAGTTGCCATTCGAAAGTTTGTTTTCATCTCCATTTATTTAATTTAATTTATTTTTATAAATGTTTTTCGCATCGCATTATGGGATGTGGAGTCCCGTAAATTGATGCATAGAAGCGTTTTTACTTAATTCTTACTGTACTTTATTGTGTTTCTTTGCAGTGATTTGCTTGGCACCATATTTAATTACCCGTGATATCACCTCACTCCGCAATAAATTAAATTTTTGTAAGATTCGAATAATGAACATTTGCCATTGTTTCGCCACAAATTTCAGTGTGTGAAAACGCCAGAAAAGTGTTGGAAAGTCACTTTGGCTGAGTTTTTAGGGGAAACACAAGAAATCACAGTAAGAATGAAGTACAAACACTTTTTACCCATGCGTCAGGACTCCACATCCCACAATGCAATGCGTCAAAGTGTTTGCATGGGTTAACATGTAAAACTTTAGAAATTAGAAAATATTTCTGCTGTAAGTGCAGTCAAAATGCTAAAAACCTGGAAGCAGTAAAAATGATAAACAATTACCTGCTTTAGTGGAAAAGCATCTCTGACATGGTCTTGCATAATGCTAGATACAAATATCTGCATGTATGGTTAGTTTTAACTTTTTTCAGTTACTAATAATAACTTTAAACTTCTGTTGGTATTCTACACTATTGATGAGGATTTGCAATAACCTGAGAAATGTAAATCTAGTTTATTAACAGACAGTCTGTCATTTACTTTACAGTAGTAATCAGAGATAAACACGTTATTGTTGGTGGACCACAGTCTTCTTAACAGCTTTGATGTTAAGGTTACAGAACAGATAAAAAATGAATCGGTTCCTGTTAATGTTAAAGACTGTGAAAAGCAAATTCTGACATTTTCTTCAAAACACATTAAATAGGTCATAAATGTCTTCCTTAAAACATGTGCAAATCCATTTAACCATTTAGAATGTAATCGTGGGGCTCGGCTTCAAAAACTGTGTTTCCAATTTCCAGGATTTAATGGGCGGGTCAGAGATCATGGCCGCGTTACGTAATGAGCCCTCATTAGCATAAACCCGACCCTGCTGCTGAAGCACACCAAACATCTGCGGCCTCCAGCGGGCGCAACTCGGCCTCTAATCGAAAACGAACCACATATTCGGACTCGGGGGAATAACACTTTTATACACCACAATTTTTTTTTTTTGGAGGGCACAGTTTTGACTCCGAGCACTTTTGGAAGAAACTATCGACGCTGGAGCCGCTTTCACACTGCTCTCTCCTATAGACACAGTAAGGAGGCGTCACTCTTCCCTTTTTTTTGTTTGACAGGCTGTGCAGCCGCTGTTTCATCTTACAGAAAACTTTACAAGAAAGCTTTACATTTATTGCAGATGTTAAATGTGCTTTCTTCTTCTTCCTGGACTGTTAAAGTAACGTGTTTTGGTTAGCTTGAAAAAATAAAGGCAATAGGCCACACCCATCCTGAACAGTAGCAGAGGCATCTCCTCTTTATGGCAGGAAGTAGTTTTTCTGGATGTGACTGATGTGGTCATCCTGCTTATTTCCATATAAGAATCTCCGTATTTACATGCAGATACTAAAGACCATATACAGTATGTCCGTCATGTCATCTTCATGATCAGACACTGTTTTACTTTTCCCAAAGATGGATATACATCGAGGAAATCTATTTACAGTCTATTAACAGCCACTCTGACATCTAAATATAATTAACCTACATTAGTGTTTAGAAATAAACACATGTTGAAGTTGGTGGTGACTTCACTGTTCAGTTTTAAGTTTGGTCCGTACTGCCATATGTTCAAAACCCAAAGGAATTTTGCGTCATGGCCGTGTCAGTTTACACTTTACATTTCGTTTCCGTTTCATCGTTTCTCCATATAAAGATGGAAACGGGAGGGTTCTACTGAAATCCCCAAAATATGTATTTTTGCAAAACTTTTGACCCTTTGCCATTTTTTACAGTAAACATTTCATGGAAATGTGTGACATGGTCTCAAGACATGTATTGTGAAACCTTTGATTACCACTAATCAGCAAATCCCCCACAGCTGTTTTACCGGAGGTGTAATTGCTTTTGCTGCGACGCGTCACCTGGTAAAATGATCACCAGTTCAGCTAATGCACCGACAGCTATACCAGTACCTTTTCAGGTTTGAAAGCAGTCTAATAATCTGAACCGCTTGTCCATCACAACACTTCAGATGAAGCTCTGAATTCCTTTTCAGTCCCAGGATAACATGATCACTAGTTTAACCGTAACACATAGCGCAAGGTTTTGAAGATAATGAGTTTGTACATATTTGCTACACAAACCATCATTGCTTTGTTTATCTTTAGAGTACTGAGCATTCATACATCTCTGTTTAGGTAGGTAAGGAATGCTATTTTCTTTATTCCTTCAGACTATTTCAACTAGAAAGACCTCTGGTTAGCTAGCTCATTTAAAACATGTAAACGTTTTTGACCATGCCTCTTTAAAAGAATCAGAAATTCTTAGGAAACGGAATCGGAATTGTTCAAATTCAAACGATGCCCGACCGTACTAGCATGGTATTTTCATGTCATATTGGGACCAGATTTTATCCGTGCTAAAGGATGACTTAGCGCTTTGCTCAATGGTCAAAGTCGTGAAACCATCGAACAGATGCAACACAGTGTCTTTCCAACATCAACCCATCAATTGAAAAAGTAGCTTGCCTTCTCATCGCTAGCCGTAGAACTGTGAGCATCCTTTCTCTGAATCAACTAAATCTGACCAATCGATGTTTCCTCTTCTTATATGTTCCTCCCTCTTATTTCTCACTCTCCTCCTTTACCCCCTCCTTCCTTTGGTGGACTGGAGTTCTGCAGGGCTACTGTTCCCCTGTCTCCCCCTCCTCCATATCCACCCCTGCTATTTTTGCTTTTAAACCGACAGTAGAGTATTTTTGTGTGTGATGGTTCTGTCTGCCTGTGTGTGTGTTTCTAAGCAGCTACACTTGGACTAACACTGATGCTGTGACTGTGAGGTTATCTACGTGCGTGTTGAAGGATTTGTTTTTAAAACGGGGTATACAAACCCCTGAGGCTACATGAATAGACCTCGATGAGTGTTTTAGAAATATACATGCATTGAGAATGGCTTTGATTTACTTATAGTCACATAAAGATGGATGTTGAGTTTTATGTTTTATTTGAAAAATAAAATTATTTTGCGTTGGTCAGCTAAAAATATGTCAAATGGAGTGAGAATTACCGGGTTATTGTGTCTGATATTGTGTGTGTGTGTGTGTGTGTGTGTGTGTGTGTGTGTGTGTGTGTGTGTGTGTGTGTGTGTGTGTGTGTGTGTGTGTGTGTGTGTGTGTGTGTGTGTGTGTGTGTGTGTGTGTGTGTGTGTGTGTGTGTGTGTGTGTGTGTGTGTGTGTGTGTGCGTGTGTGTGTGTGCGTGTGTGTGTGTGCGTGTGTGTGTGTGTGTGTGTGTGTGTGTAACAAAGAGTGTTCTGATTGGTACAGTGAGCGTCTTCAGGAGCCAAACAATGACAGCAAATAAAGATCAGGTCAATGCTCTGCAGAGAGATGAACTGCTGATGAAGTCTGATCACTGCAGCTGCTGGCTTCACACACACACACACACATTTGCACAAACACACACACACACACACGCACGCACAAACACACACGGGCTGCAAGTTAAGATTGTTATCATCGTTGATTTGTCTCCAGCTATGAAGATCGTGGCTTCTCCTACATTGTTTACTGTAATAACGTAAAAAAGTGGACACGTCATTTAAATGATAGCATTCCAATTTAGAGGTGATTGTTTATGGGTAATAACACAAACAATAGATGAAACAGATGAAAACATGTCAATTTGTTCATTCAGGGAAAAAAAACACGACATAAGAACCAAACAATTAACCACAGCAAACATAATTATGTAAGGATTCAATGATAAAAAAAATAAAAAATGTAGTTGGTGCTCATGAAAAACATTTACATTATGAAATTACGAACCCGAGTTCTCCATTAAGCTTTTTATAAATATATAAATGAAATAGAAAAAAACATATACACATAGCAGCAGGGCAGGGCTACAGAGCTTGAAAAAGTTCACAAAAATCATCATTACATTGTTCATCTCTACAGTACTGAGCATTCATACATCTTTGTTTTTAATATTTTAACCAACAAAAGAAAGTCCATTCAAAGTATTGCTTATTCCTTTAGTCATTGTTTTGATTTAGTGACTTTTGGGATTGCAGAGAAATATGTACACATTCTTTTAGCATCATGTCCTTCTGTAAATGTTGCTTTTGCACAAAGCTTGTGTCAGATGTTTACCAAATTTTGAGTGTTTTTTATGTGCTGTCATTGAAGGCATTGAGTCAGAATAAAGATGAGGAGGAAAGTTTTTATTGTCCTACAAATCCATGTCTGTTAGGGCGCCCTCTGCTGGCCCTGCTGTCACTGTGTGGTTTGGTGTGTGTGAGGTCATGTGTTTCTGCCTGTGAGGAGGTGAAAACTCATTGAGTTGAAAGCAAGAGGCCTCCTCTCTTTCATCTGAAGCCCCTCCATCCTCCCCCTCAGACCACAACAAAAGAAGGTCCGAGTGCGGCTCCTTTATGGCGCCTACACACACACACACACACACACACACACACACACACACACACAGTCAGGAGTCTCTCTCAATGCTTAGTGAGTTCGTGTTGTTTGTTAGAGATCTGCAGGATGTCTTCAGACTGACAAACTGGGGTCTTTGCGGTCTTCAGGAAGCATTATACTATGTTTGTTCTCTGAAGTTCATGCAGGGTTGGTTTTTTAAAGTGTTTTTCATTAGCATGCTAAGTTAGTCACATTTGACTGTGCAGCTCTGCATTCTTTACCTCTACATGAGCCACTTTGAATGATCTAAAAGCTTACTCGTCTCTTCTAATGACTGTAGTAACTCAGGTTTAAGGTTAAACAGTTCAAATGTCGGTTATGTGTGATTAATCAATCCGGGGTAAGGGTGTCCCAATCCGATATTAATATTGGCTAATGGTCCAGTATCAGCAAAAAAAAATAGACTTTTATTTTGTCGTCCAGCATTTGAAATCTCCAATGTAATATCCATTGTTTTTATTGGATTTGTTCAGGCTATTTTTCAGGACCTTTTAATTTGTATGTAACCCATTGGTTAATAATAAACGGTTCAGTTTTTATCATATCTACTGTTGCTGACGATTGTTCTCTGTAATATCACTTGATTAAGCTTTCTCTAACATTCCGCACACTGCAAAATAAGTAATAAACTGTGTGATCAGTGCTGATATATCGGATCAATATCGTATCGGCCAGTATTCAAGGCAGAAATATCGGTATTGTATCAGAAGTAAATAAGGACACTGCTTTTATTTAATTTATTTTTTTTGGGACAACACTAGTCAAGGGTAGGGATGTAATGATTCACTCAACTCCCGATACGATTCGATTCACGATACTGGGTTCACAATACGATTCTCTCACGATTTGTTTTACAAACTGGGACTGTAGACAAATGATGACAATTCCTGTATTATACTATAATACTGTATTATTTTCCTTTCATTTTTTATTGTCAAAAGAATCCCTTGATAAACTATTCAAAACAATGCAATTTAACTAAAAATAAATCTTGAATGAAATAAATAAAGGAATAATACAAATGAAGAAAAAGCCTATTAATTTAAATTATGGTTCTATAGTAAACAATGCAAAACTGCATAATAGTTCTTTTTCTTTTTAAAAGTGCAACTGAATAGTTTATCAAGGGATTCTTTTGACAATGAAATGTTAAAGGAAAATAGTACAGTTCTTTCCAGGTTTTTTTCCCCAAAAAAATAAAGGAATATTTTCAGTCATCATTTGTCTACAGTCCCATTTTGTAAAATAAATTGTGAGAGAATCGTATCGTGAACCCAGTATCGTGAATCGAATCGTATCGGGAGTTGAGTGAATCGTTACGTACCTATAACATTCTGATGCAACTAAAAAAATATTTTACAATAAGTTTAAATAACAAATACCTGGAACTAAATAGTTTGTTGTCTCAAGTGAAGTGGTTTCCCTGTATTTATGTTAGCGTTTTTTCTTTTGTATGTGTTTCGTCTCTGACCCCCCTTCCCCTCTGTGTGCAGGCGTATGGTTGGGCGTTGGCGGGTATGCGGTTCCTGTCTACGGTCAGCATGGAAGACTGCACACTGCCTGACAAATGCCAGACCGTCATTGGCTGCTTGGAGGACTTCCAGCGTCAGCGCCCGCCTATCAGCGATGCACGCTTCCAGGAGATGAAGGCGATGGCGGGCGAGCTGCGGGGCGAGCAGGGCCTCCGTCACTGGAACTTCGCCTGGTCCAAGTGTCAGGAGACCAAGAGAATGTTGGACCGCAAGATGGAGGCGGCGCTCCGAGCCAGAGACTCCACCCACCGCAACCGCGCTGACTCCGTCTCCAACAGGAGAACCATGCCTTTCAGGAGGACTTTGTCAGAGCTGTGGGGCGTTCAAGAACATCCTTCCTGTTCTCCACAGAAGGATGTAGAATCATCACTAGGTCGGTGTAGCTCCTCAGTTAACACTGCCCCTTCCATGCCCTCCACAACTTCTACACCTTCCACGCCCTGCACATCCTCCACTCCAGGCCTTCCTCAGCATCTTCTCAGCTCCTGGTGTGAAGAGTCCTCAGACCGAGTGGACGCGCTCAGCTTCTCTCCCAGCCTCTCCATCTGCTCCCTGGCCTCCTCCAGCAGGAGGCAGCAGCTCAGGAAGACGCAGAGTTTGGACTGTCCGTCCACGCCCGACGTGTCCCGGTACAGCCCGTCGTCTCGCGCCTTCAGTGAGCCGGTGCGCACGGGAAACACAGGCGTGTTCATCAAAGGGCTGGAGATCAGCAGCACGGAGGCGGCCGATCGCACGCTATTCAACAGGACCCCCTCCCACAACTGGGGGGGGCACTGCCCCAGCCCCAGGACCAGGACTCCAGGGACCCCAAAGACCAGCAGCAGCCCTGCGGCCGACCTCCGGCCCAGAGGGAGGTGGGTCACTAGGTCATTAGGCTGGACGCTTTATTAGCAATAATCAGGAGGTTTCGATTCAATAGAGATGAGTGATAGATGTGTCTGTCTATCTTTAGATTAAATTGTTTAGAATCATTTACTTTCATCACACAACAAAATGTTTACACCCCGGCAAAACTAAAATAGGTGAGATAATCAACCTTCATCATCACAGGCTGCAGAGACTTTTGATTATTTTTAATTAAATGTCATAATTAAGTTTGTTTTTGACTATTGTATCCTGTGTAAAACTTAAAACTGATCAGTCTACAGTATTGTTGAATTTTTGAGCAAGGTGTCTTCGACAACAGATTAAATTTAGGCAGATTTTATTTTGAAAGCTCAACATATTCTAGAAAAGGCAGGTTGCCACATAGTGTAGGAGAGGTTAATCACCTTAATATCCTGATTCAATTCAATACAGATGATTTAAGTCTCGATTCGATTACAAACTGACTTTCAATTATTAACGATTATCGATTGGATTTTTTTCATTATGGCAGATTATTGATTTTCTATTGAACATCAGTCAGCTGCTGATTGTTCACAGCACCTTTAATATTGTATAGTGTAAATAAAATATCCATATTTGGAAAATGTCAAGAATCGATCCTTGGAATTTTAAGAGTTGATTCATAATCGTGAACAATAAAAATTGTAATTAATCGATTATAGATTTTTTTTCGCCATCCCTACATAGTGAGTCTGATAATAACACCCAACGACCGCATCCAATAATCCATTTTTTAACTTATGGTTAATGTGAAATCATCAGATGTGACGTGTATAAACAGTTGGTAATTGGTCCAAAGATGTGTCAATTACAGATAATAAAGCAATGCTAACAAATTAGCATCCAGTGCTGTCAGAAAAAAAGTTTTTTTTCTCAGTATGTAGTCGTTTGTAGCACACTAGAGCTTTAACGGGGTATTTTGTGAATTGTTTGTGTGTTGTGTCTCCCTGACAATTTGAAAACACTGCAATAATATGTGCGTGTGTGTGTGTGCAGTAAGCTGCGTCACATTGTGCAGGAGATGGTGACCACGGAACGTGAGTACGTGCGCTCCCTGTCCTACATCATGGACCAGTACCTGCCAGAGATGGAGCGGGCCGACCTACCCCAGGACCTGAGGGGGAAGCGCTCCGTGGTCTTTGGGAACCTGGAGAAGCTTCTGGACTTCCACAGCCAATTCTTCCTCAGGGAGCTGGAGTCCTGCTGGAGACATCCTCTCAGAGTGTCCCACTGCTTCCTGAGACATGTACGACACACACACACGAACAATCTCTTTTGAAAGTTAAATGTTATTGGATTAGCTCTATCAAAGAGCTTATGTTTTTTTACAACATTATTTTATTTATTTATTTATTTTAACTCAAAAACCAATAAACGGATGTGGATAAAATATACAAAATGAGATAAGGAATAAGTGATTAGATTATATGATCCGGATCAATATATTGATTCTGGATCAGTTTGAAGAATCAATAAATCCCTATGTTCAGCTTTGTGCTGGTTCTACAACACCTCCTGCTGGTGACTTTGCGTATTACATGTCTTAGTCATGTTTCACTTTCTGTTGTGCGCATTTATCAGTCACGTGCTAGACATCACTTAAGTTCTACACCTTTAAAGTGCGAATGATCATAGTACCGTGATCAGGATTATTGATCCAGATAACTGCCAATATCTGACAGAGGATATTTGACGCTTGGTGGAGGTTAGCACTCTCTGAGTGCTCTTGTGTGTGTATGTATATATATATATATACTGTATATAAGCATGCATTCATCACATCCATTTTCAGACCCGCTTTGTCCTATTTCAGAGTCGCAGAATATATATAAGCATATTATATATTATTTATCTAAATTCTTTTTTTATTGAGTAACCACTTAATGTTTCATTTAGTTATTGGTAGAGTGGACAACCTAACAAAAGCCACTTTTTTTTAATAATTTTTTAACAGTTGGTGATAAATCAACAATAAAAACAATCATTAATCACTGTGTGCGCGTGTGTGTGTGAGCAGCAGGAGCAGTTCAGTCTCTACGCTCTCTACAGCAAGAACAAACCAAAGTCTGACTCCCTGCTGGCAAACCACGGGCACTCCTTCTTCAGGGTAAGAGACAAGCCCCTCCCTCTTTGACCTATGACCTCTCTAAGCCCCCCTCACCTCCATCCCTCCCCCTCCTGCAGAGGAAGCAGATGCAGCTTGGTGATAAGATGGACCTGTCGTCCTACCTGCTGAAACCCGTCCAGAGGATGAGCAAATACGCGCTGCTCCTTTCTGACCTCATGAAAGAGGTCGGGCCATCCCATGAGGCGGAGCTTGTCCCGCTCCAGGAAGCCACCAATATGGTGAAGTTCCAGCTTCGCCATGGCAACGACCTGCTGGCCATGGACGCCATCCGAGACTGTGATGTGAGTCAAAGAACTCCCCACCTCAGCGTCAGACGCACAGATGTAGATTTTCGACTGACTTCATGGATTAGATCAGCTTTTCTCAAATGGGGGTACGCGATGGCACTACAGGAGGTACTTGAGAGAGAGAAAGTGGAAAATTTACAAACAAAAATGTTTAATGTTTATTTTTATTTAAAAATGATAATCATAATAATGATAATGAAAATGATTAGAACATAAACTGAAAATATAAAAGTCGGCCTTGGTCGCACACCAGGTGAGAGATGATAAAAACTATAGAAATATATTCATTCAGGAGGCACTAAATACTATTTTATTCTACTTATTTACTATGGGATTCTTTTAAATGCATTCCATCATTATTCTCTATAGTTGTTATTTTTCATAGAATTCTGAGCAAAATGTTGAAGTTGGACAAAGGAGGTACTGAACAACTGGTTTAGATGGTCTTATCAGATGGATTAAAGAAGTAAAGACAGGTGTAAAGAGTGTGATGTGTGTGTGAGCAGGTGAACCTGAAGGAGCAGGGTCAGCTGATCAGGCAGGATGAGTTCACCGTCTGCTCAGGAAGGAGAAAATGCCAGCGACGCATCTTCCTCTTTGAGGAGCTCATCCTCTTCAGCAAACCCAAGAAGGTGGATGGAGGCCTGGACGTCTTCACCTACAAACACTCCTTCAAGGTGGGACACGGTTCTCCTTAAGGTGGTTTAGAGGCTGCGGGTGTTACTGTTCCACTTATGAACATGTTATCTTGTGACTGGTTTCTGAGAGTAGTGCAGATTATAGATATTCTAATACCTAAATACCCCCAGGGGTACACAAATTGTCAGGGGGTGCAGCGTGACAACATTGGAAACTAGAATACAAATAGACTCGTAGTCTCGTAGGGTAATTTTGTAAACGGGTGTCACGGCAGTTCTACAGTTGTCCTCGTTTTAAACCAAATATTTACGCTCTGTGATGAAAGCGTGATGAATTAATAAAAAATGATTTATTTTAAACTAAATAAAAAGGAGTACAAAAGGATTTCTCCTGCACAGGAGGATGCCAGCCAAGCTATAGGAAAAAAACCCAACCAACAATACATTATACCATGCTAGAAATCCCGCCTCCAAGGAAGAACAGAGAAGGCAGGATGATGAAGACTATGGGAGATGGGAATGAGGAAGGCACGAGCGCCACGGTTATCAATGTTATCTTAGTGTGGCCTTGGCAGATCGGTACCAACTGGAATAATATCGTACGGTATGTGTGTTACCATGTCATCATGCCCTTTCCAAGGGAAACGGAGGAAAAACACATCTCAGGAAAGGAATCACAAGCAGGAACACAAATAATGAATATGATACATTAATTTTGCCCCATCACAGGTCAAGTGATAATTCTTTTTTTTAAGTGTGCAGGAGTAGGGGGTACACGGCTTTAGGTTTAAGGGGTACGGGACTGTGAAAAGTTTGGGAGCCACTGTTCTAATAAAACTGTAAATGAATGCATCTCTCAGACAGCTGATGTGGGTTTAACGGAGTCCACGGGAGACTCAGGGCTCCAGTTTGAGATCTGGTTCAGGAGGAGGACATCGAAGAACCAGACTTTCATCCTCCAGGCGAGCTCGGCAGACGTCAGACACGCCTGGACCAGAGACATCGCTCAGATCCTGTGGACGCAAGCCAATAAGAACAAAGGTGAGGAAAGCTACAGACAGAACCAAAGGGTAGGGCAGTGCAGTGGGCTGATGTGTGTGTGTGTGTGTGTGTGCAGAGATGCGGCTGAAGGAAATGGTGTCGATGGGTGTGGGAAACAAACCGTTCCTGGACATCCAGCCGAGCGACGCTGCCATCAGTGACCGAGCCGTGCATTACATCATGAAGAACAGAGGTAACTAGTAACTAGAGGTGTAGAGTACTGATATATCATACTCAAGTACAAGTAAAAAGTAGCTTAATTAAATAGTAATCAAAGTAGTTGTTACTTTCTAGTTACTCGTTTGAACGGGTTGATGTGGTCCAGCACTGGACCTAGTTACTAGTTACTTTCACCCCATGTTTATTTTTGATAATACATTTTGCACAATTAGAACTTCATTTATTTTCTACAAAGGCATCTGTATAAAATAAAAGGTTTGTGAAAATTTACAATTTTTTTTTTTTTTTAATAAAATAACACCAATTAATTCAATTCAAACAAAAAAAAATTCTCAGGCTCTAAGTATTGTATATGTAATATAATTTATGAAATGTAAAACAGTGCCATGTTGTTAACAACATAATAGGTAGAAACGCTAACCTGAACCATAGAAAGATGCTGGACATTGATCAGAAAAGAATTGGTACAACTAAGAACACATTGAACAGACCATGAAACGGAAATGAATAAATAATCACAATAAATAATAATTTACTCAGTAACGGTTGAGTGTAAAAATGTAACAAATGACTTAATTTAAAACCTATTTAAGTACAAGTAAAATGACTGATTTAGAAATATAATTTAAAAAGTATAAGTATCCATAAGAGCAACTCAAATACAGTAACGTGAGTACTTATTCATCCAATCCATAACTTTCACCTCTGACTGTCTCCATGTCCAGGTGCCAGGACGCGGGCGTCCATCGCCGTCTCAGTGCTGGACCACATCAACCCGTTCAAACGAGGAATTCTGTCCTCTGAGTCGGCGCTTTCCTCCTGCAGCCTGCTGGGGTCGCTCAACCTGCACATATTAAGGTAAGATGCTCGGTCACCTGTGGGCTCAGGCCCCGCCCCCTGCTGCTCTCTAACATCCTTCTCATCCTCCTGCAGTCAGAGCCAGAGCTCCTCCCTTCCTGCTGCTGAGACCTCTTTCAGCTCCTCCTGCATCGAGGAGGACGAGCAGGAGCACGAGACCAGCAGCCAGCCCTCCATGAGTGCGTAGCTCCGCCTCCTCAGACAAACATTTCCCATCATGCCACAGAGCGTTACATTTGTGGTCTCTAGGACTTTAAATGTGAAACAATTGATGACAGGTGGACATTTGAGTGACTTCCTGTTTTTGTGCCTCCTTCAGCCACTGAGAGCTCAGGCTCCTCCTCTCGCTGCCTCTCAGGCTCCACAGGCTCAGACAGCGGCTGTGTCTCCTCCCACCTCCAGGAGGCTCTGCCTGAAGACACCAACAAACAGCTCCTCAACAGTAGCTTCATCTCAGCTGTGAGTTCACACACACACACACACATACACAAACAAAAGCTGTGTTGTCACACTTCATACTATGCACTACATACTGAATGAGTATATAATGTCTACTATATACTATAAGTATGATTAATATAGTAATCGTTCCCACTGAAGTATACTTCCAAGTTTCCCAACATACATTTGGAACCTACAAAGTCAAAAACCTGAAGCACACTGAGGCTAGCTTCATGCTGACATTTCAGAAACCATTGTGCTACTGACTAAACTTCCTGTTAACTTCAAAACAAGAGCCCTATTTACAAAACGGTTAAAAAAAATGAATGGAAGACAAGAAGAGATGCTTTTATTTTGAAAAGGGGATGTTTGACTTTCAGCTTAAAGCCGGTCCCAGGACCATTTTACGTTCCACTTACAATGCATCATGGGGCGGTTGAGTATGACTAGTTTGCCCACTGTGCATACATAGAAAATGTCCCCATAGATACATACATCCAGGTATTTCCTCATGTACTTAATCGTTTCATACTGTCTAATGTGAATGCACTACATACTCATTTTGACTTTAGACTTTGTATGAATAGTACGTTAGTATGACATTCCGAACGCAACATGTGAGTTGATGAGTCACATGGAGACCTGATCACATGACCTTTGGTTTCAGGAAGTTTCCCCCGCTTTGAGCCCGGCCACCGTCGTCTGAAAAAAACTTTCACGCCTCAGCTGTGAGTTTGCTCCGCCCACCTGTTCATCATGATGAACTCTACATAATTGTTTATTTGAGCGGCGCTAACAGAAACTAGTCACATGATAGCATGATCACTAGTGGAGCTGTAACACCAATGATAGAGATTTAAATGGTTTCAGGCTGTTAGCTCAGCGCTATGATAACTGTGTTCCTCAGCATCTAATGCAGAGTTTTTAAGCTTTTTTGAGCCAAGCTACATCAAAAATAATCCCATTCCACACCACCAACCAAAAATTAAACTTTGTCGCCTTTATTAACAATATACAGTCATTCTTATCAAAGTGGCTTGAATAGAAATTAAATAAACACAAAAAAATGTTTTTTTTACTCGGAATCAAATGAACAACAAAATCTCTTCTGATTTTTTTTCTTTTTCATTTTGAAATTAATAATATGCAGTAATTCTTATTAAAGTGTATTAAAAACAAATCTAACAAAAAAATAGATTTGATCTTCAGATTTAAAGTGGGAGGGATAAAAGTTAACAAAACATGAAATATGATCAGAATTACAATTGAACTATATTCTGTTAAATGTTGTTTTATACTATATTTTTTAATATTACGTTTAAATAATATATAATACATAGATATATTATTAATAACAATAATAAATAAAACAATGGCATATTTGCAGACAATTATTATTAGTTTAAAAAAAAAGCTTTTTTTAGAACATTTAGGTGACAGTGAATAATTTCCTGCAGCACATTTACAGTGGTGTGTGTGTGTGTGTGTGTGTGTGTGTAGGTTCCTGTTTCTGAAAACCACGTTCCAGCGGTCCAGTTCTTCATCATCTGCTTCATGTTTGTGTTCCAGCTGTGTGTACCCAGTGCCGTTAAAGACACACAGCTGTGTGTTTGTTGCTGACTGTACATGTGTGTAAATAGAGATGTTAACTTTTCTTACTTGAACATTAAACAAGTTTGTGAAATTCTGCGTGTTTGTGTTTATCACAAAACACACAAATCTGACACTACCTAAAGCATTAAAAGATAAATATAGACACAACTCTTTCTAACCACAAAGATAGATAACTGTGATATTAGTGAGTTTGATATTTTCTACTGAATCATTTGCACTTTGAAGAATTTCAACTCAGGAAGAACAACTTGTGATTTTATTTTGAAGGTGCTGTAATTATGCATAATGAAGGCACACCTCTAACTACAGCACGGGTCACCAACCAAAGTTACTGAATCATGTGAAGGGCTATTAGTTTGAACAGAAACTTAAAAAGGTTTATTTCACTTTATTTGTCATAATATATGCAAATTGTTTCACGACCACTTCTGAAACATTTCATAGGAAATAATCATGTGCCTATTTCACCAATTGTAAAATGTACCATGTTTTTACATTTTAACAACTATGTGAGATTTTGTTAAAAATTCACTTTGAGAGATTTTAATCCAAACACTAAAACTGCAGCATTTTTAATGTGTTTAATTAGATTTTAGATGGAACTCAGTGATAAATTGTGCAGTTGTTAGAACAGACCTGAGAGAACCTGACGAGGCCCATGTGGACTACAGTAGTGACCCCTGATCTAGTGTTCACCCACTGGTTTTACTGTTTATTATTCCATGTTTTCTAATGTTGCTCCACTTTAATCTGTATCACAAGTTCAAAATATGACTCCTTTTTTTTTCTCTGTTAAAAAATTTAGAGAATCAGAAATTTTTCTGACGTTTAATACTTCCTAATGATTTCTAAAAGTGGGTATTAATAACTTCTACGTCTCTGACCAGGTTTTATTTACCGGTAACTCATTCTGATATTTTTAGCTTTTGGTTTTCTCCCACAAAATAATAATATTCAGTCTAAGGGGTGTAAGTAAAAATTGATTCTGCGATATATCACAATATTTCACCGTGTGATTATTGTATCGATACAAAAAATGTCCAAATCAATTTTTTAATCATGTTTTTTTTTATGATAAAACAATTTAATTGCGCTAACATATGCATAGCACGTAAATGCCCATTCACTATGTGTGAGTGAACCACATCAGACCTTAGTAAACTCTCACTCCTCAATGCATTTTCATTTGGAAGTTGATTGCACTTTATTTTCATGAAACATACAGAACACTTTTATAGATGTGTGTGGTTACTTTAAAAAAATAAAATAAATTAAGAACTGTAGAAGCAAAATTTTAACTTTCATTTTTTACTAAAATGTAATTTGACAGTTTGATTAACATACCACTTGTTTTTTATATCGGTACTTGAATTACAGTTAGCATTTACTTGTTCTCGCAAGGTAAAAAAAACCAAATTAATTTGCATTCCAGACATTTTGGACATTTAAAAGCGACATTTTGAATTAGTGATATTGTGATGTATTTCGTATTGTTTAGTATCGTATATATCGTGATATGCAAATCGTGAATCGTATCGTCAGATTCACGGCATCGCACAGCCCTAATTCAGACACATTCATTACTATTAAAGAGTAACTGAACCTCAAAACCACTTTTTATCTGCTGAAAACAAACGTATGTGTGTATGAAGTAGTTCTGTTGATTGATTCTGGTCCAATTCTCAACATTTTAGTCACAATCAATTTAGCATATTTCGTTGTAAAATGTCAGTGACTGCCCTCTACGGGTTGAAACCCGGCTATTACAATTGATTTTTGCTTTTGGCAGAGAACAAGTTCATGACGTCACAAACAAGCACTGTTAGTCCCACCCCTTTTATAATAACTAGCACCATATCTACAATCTGTGGTGAGTAGGTTGGACTGAGAGAAGAGTGAATAGAGAGGTATATTGAGTAATGAGTAGCTAGTTAGCATAGCATAGCTTGTTCTATGGAGATTTAATAGTATAAACTGGGCGTGTCTTAACTGCTCCAGGAGCCCCGCCCATAATTAAGGCATTTTTTTGAATTCCCTACTAGTGACAGGTCAGGAGAAAACAGGGGTTTATTTATTCTTCACTAGGACTATCTAATGCTGTTCTTTAGTCTGTGATTATAATTACAGTTTCAGGCTTTCATTCTGTGTGTGTGTGTGTGTATGTACAGAAACAGTGAAGGCCGCGTGTTTTGTTCACAGTGTAGATTTTATATTTGTAGGTCAGTGATGAAGAAAGCAGTAAGACAAAGTAGAAAACAATAAATAAAAAGATCTTTGAACAACTAGTAGCAACCTTGTCCTGCCTATGCTAGTAAATGGCAACAATACAGGAAGCTGCGGCAGGAGTTCCGCCCCCTTTACATTTACCAAGGCTGACAGGAGGAGGGGCTTCTGTCAGCAGCTCTAAAGGCACCACGGTCAGCAAGTGGAGGTGGGGGGTGGGGGTCAAACCCTCAGTCTAGGTCCTGAACACGTCTGCAGATGTCAGCTGTGAACTCTGAACATTTGGAATTTCCTCCCAAATCCTTCGTCAGCACCTGAAAGGACGACACGGGGATGGTGCTTTTATTTTGAAAGGGGATTTGTTTTTAAAGAACAGATTTGCTTGGCAGCCCCTCGTCAGAGACCTGACAGTTGTGAACAATCGACACGTCTCACCTTTTTTTCTCGGATGGTGTCGAAACAGGCCTTCTGGATCTTGTGGGCGTGGTCATGCAGACCCATGTGACGCAGCATCATCACCCCACTCAGCAGCAGAGCTGTGGGATTGGCCAGATCCAGGCCGGCGATGTCAGGGGCGGTACCGTGAACCTGCAAAACACACACACACACACATTACAGCTTACTAATACTAATACTCTTTACTGCAGGTGTTTCAAGTACCTGTACTCGAGTATTTTTCTGACAACTTTTACTTCTAACACTTTCATAAACAACTACAATATCCAACAATAAGTTTAAATAAAAATGTCCATTGTATCATTTTTTTAAATTTAATTTGAGGAAATATTTGTGGAATATTTTCAGGGAAATTGGAGAATTTAGGAAAAATTAGTTTTTTGACCAATTTGAAAGTGAAAAAAAATGTGTAACATTGGCTGAGAACTGCATAATTGTGGACTTAAATTTATTTGTGTATTTAAAGGGACTGAGATCTACAACTGAAACAGTCATTTACTCAACGATTCCTGTTTTTCATTTTTACTTTCTCCTTCGAGCTGAATTAGATGTTCTAAAGCAGTGGCTCCCAAGTAATAGTAAAGTTTTTACCGGTAATAGTAAAGTTTTTACCAGTAACAGTAAAGTTTTATTTAACCAGTAACAGTAAAGTTTTAACCAGTAATAGTAAAGTTTTTACCAGTAATAGTAAAGTTTTTACCAGTCACTGACCGATTCAAATATAGCCACGCCGTTGGCTCCGATGTTCCCACTTGGCGTCACTCCAAGTCCTCCGATCAGTCCAGCACAGAGGTCACTGAAACACAGTCACATGACCTTCAGCTATAGAATGAAGACACTAATGACATTTGACCTTCCACTGACCTCAGGATGTCTCCGTACAGGTTCGGCATCACCAGGACGTCGAACTGAGTCGGATCCTGAACCATCTGCAGATCATAGGAGGACGATCAGCGAGGATGGATGACACAGACGGATACAGACCGACAGAGGGGACAGACAGAAGGAACAGACACAGAGACGTCCAACAGGAAGTGACCACTCACATTAAGGCACACAGTGTCCAGGTACATTTCAGTGAACTTGATGTCTTTGTAGCTTTCAGCAACTTCACGACATTTTCTGAGGAAGAGTCCGTCAGACATCCTCCTACACACACACACACACACATATACACAAACACGGATACACAAGGTTTGTCGGGAGAGGTTTTTATTTTATTTTCCATCCATTAACTCCCACTGCTCACACTCACATGATGTTGGCCTTGTGCACGGCCGTCACGCTGCTCCTCTGGTTGTTTCTGGCGTATTCGAAGGCGTACTCAGCGATTCGTCTGCTGGCGTTTTCTGTGATCAGTTTGATGCTCTGCACGACACCGTCTACGATCTGCAGACACAGGACGAGCAGCTGAGAGCAGGATTTCACACAAACATGAAGTAGGAGGAGAAGGGATTGGTCTGAAAGCAGTCCAACAAGGCCTCTGATTCTCTGTGATCGCGGAAAATGGAATACACGTTCTCTTTATTTAAAATCAGGCTTTAACAAGTCACAGAAATGCCTCACATGCCTGTTTCGGGACAACATCAAGCCTTTACGTACTAGTTTTTACCAGAAATATCCAATTCTGTCCATAACGCTGCTGAAAATCTCTCACTACAACATGGATCTCAAATCTTTTTCTATTGTGGCCCCTTTGAAGAGGGAAAAAGTTTTCAGACAAAAACGTTTATTGAAAAAAGTCAAACTTGCGATTATTATTCTTCAAAACATATTAAAAAACATGAGATGTGCAATCACATACAGTATATTAGAAAAGCGATGATAAAGTAATAAAGCCAAGAAAAAGTTGTGCCTGTTATGACGTCACGCTCTATCTAAATCACTGCACTACGTGTTGTCATGTTATCCTGAGACTGAAATTAAATGCAGAGTTTCATCTAAAGTGTGTTTTTAATGTGTTGCCATTGATAAGTGACAGAGTCTCTCTTTTTGTAAATCGTCTGAAGCTTATAAAATGTAAAATTAACAACAGTAGTTGACTTTATTAACCCTATTTAGCATGTTTGGTATGATTTCAGGATGTTTAACAGCCAGTAGGAGTGTGCATTAGGGGTGTGAAATAAAATCGATTTCACGATATATCGCATTTCTTTGGGTGCCAATTTGAAATAGTTTTTTCTGATGTTTAATCAATATTTTTCTTATTGTATTTTTCACATTTTTGTGTGAAAATTACATGTCACTTGTCACAAATGTCACTTCTCAGCAGAGCAGCTGCACTACTGTTGACCAGCTCCTGTTCCTACATGAAAACATTCAAATGGTAAATGGACTTGATTTTATATAGCGCTTTATCCCCACACTGAAGCAGCCCTAAAGTGCTTTACATATCAGCTCATTCACTCTCACATTCACACACCAGTGGGACAGGACTGCCATGCAAGGCACTAGTCGACCACTGGGAGCAACTTTGGGTTCACTGTCTTGCCCAAGGACACTTTGACACATAGTCAGGTACTGGGATCGAACCCCCAACCTCTCGATCAGAAGACGACCCTCTACCACCTGAGCCACTTCCACACCACCACTCCAGTAGATGGCGCCGTAGATATAATAATAATAATAATAAATAGGATATTTTGAAGGAATTGTTTTGACTCAATTTGTCCTCTGAATGATCAATATCTTCTGATGAACATATACAGAAACTTGATTTTTCATCTCTACATTAGGTTTTGATATTAACTGGGTAGAATATTGCAATATATTGTGAAATCATGATAATACTGTATCGTGACCCCAGTTTCGTGATACGTATCATATTGCAACATCCTTGCCAATACTCACCCCTAGTAATTGCATGTAACGATACGTTACATCCTGATATATTCTGATACTGAACAATACAATATACATCGCAATATAAAAAATTACACATTTCACCTTTACATGTACTACCGGAGTCATGGATTGAGTTTACCTCCATGTTGAGATTATAATCCTAACCCTAACATAATCCAATAAACAAAGGAAACAAGTCCGTTCACTTTGAAAACAAAACTAAACAAAAACTAATTTTTTTTTAGCAGAAATTCATTTTTCGGTTGTGCGTGCATGCACATACATGTGTGTATACAATCTCAGTACATGACACAGGTGTGTGTGTGTGTGTGTGTGTGTGTGTGTGTGTGTGTGAGGGAGAAAGGAGCACTTGGAGAGAGCACTGCGTTTGTTAGCTTTTAACAGATGTTGATTAATCTTTAACAAGTCAAACCAGGCTCTAGTTTTTTTTTTGTTAAAAAACTATTTTAAAAATCTATTTGGACATTTTTTTGGATCGATACGATAATTGAGCAGTTAAATATCGTGATATATCACCAAATCAATTATTTCTGACCCTTAACAGCCAGCAAAGTATCTAAACAGGGGAAAGACGATGACATGATTTAGGGAAGGCCCTACTATCTGCTTCCTTTATGATGAAGAACCTGCACATGGAATGATGAAGAGGGTGATGGTGAGCAGCTGGAACTCACTTGGTGTTCAATGCCGCTGTACTCCCCCTCCGTGTTCTCCCTGATGGTGACCAGGTCCACGTCGGTGTACGGCGTCTTGTAACCTTCGATGGAGATGCATGGACGCACGTTGGCGTAGAGGTCAAAGGTCTTCCTCAACAGCAGGTTCATGGACGGGTGGCCGGCGGCGATCGGCGTCTTCAGAGGTCCTGTGTAGGGGTTGCATCATCAGAGCTGAATCATTGCACATCACACGTGAGAACCGTGGTTGGGGGAACCTTTGAGGCCGATTTTGCTGCGGTCCATGGACTCCTTTGCGTCTGGCGGGATCATCCAGCGTCCCCCGGGTCCTTTAATGGCCGTCACGTTCCTCTCCTCCCAGCTAACGGGAGCCTGTGAGAACAAACTGAGCGTTACACACTGTCGCCCCCTGATGGACAACGCCCCCCAAACCCACACACACACACACACACACACACTCACGTTGGCAGCTTGGAAGATTTTCACTACGGCTGAGGAGATCTCAGGACCGATCCCGTCTCCAGGGATCAGAGTGACTGTCTGCATCTGTGGAAAGAAACAGACAGGTCAGTGTGTGTGTGTGTGTGTGTGTGTGTGTGCGTGTGTGTGTGTGTGTGTGTCCATATTCTGATTTCCAAAAAAAGGACACTTGGGCCAACCTCGGCATATTCATATTACTCAACATTTTCTTGAGTCTACCTTATAATGGCAAAATACAATATAGTGGATACATACATACGTTGTTATTGTCCATACGATTTAAAAATGCATTTTTCTTAATCACATTTATTATGAATTATAATAATCTGTCCTTGAAAAATCTCTCAATCATTTAAACAATGAGAAACATCTCCTCTTAGAAATAATAAAAAAAAACAATGGAAAAAACAACTCAAAGCATTAAACATTAAATAGTCATTAATATACACTTAAATAAATAACTGAAAGTTTACATCACATGGTCCCATGCTGACTATGAGCTTTATTCTGATGGAAAACGTACCTTAACTTCCTACATTTTAAGTTTATCCCAGTGGCTCCTTTATTTTCAAATCTCTCTCTGAACCTCTACAGAGGTTTTATCATCCAGGAGGATTTTCTAATGATATTTTAGAATTAAATCCACTAGTTTTTGGTCTCTTTCAATCCATCTTGGACTTTAGTCTTTTTTCTTCTTTCTTTGTGTGTGAGGATTTCCAGAAACTGCTGGAATTTCTCCAATAGAGGAAATATTAGCAGAGTTAGATTCTTTTAAATTAACGTGTTCCCCTTGTTGCATTCAGGGTCCCTGGGAAACCCGGACATTTTAATGAGTCTCTAAAATCAGGCCGTACAAGGAGTGAATAGAGGAGATGTCCGGGGTAAATCCGGACGTATGGTCACTGTGTGTGTGTGTGTGTGTGTGTGTGTGTGTGTGTGTGTGTGTGTGTTCTCACCCCTTTGGACAGGTGCACAGAGTTCAGAGTGCATCTCCTTACAGTCCCGCCCACAACCTGCGTCAGCTATGAGACACACAACATGAAGGTTAACACACGCACGCACACACACGTGAAGTATCTTGATTTAGACTATTTTTTATTTTTTCACCCAACATTTGCATTGTTGCCACACAGTAGAAAATGTCCAGTATTTATTTGATTTGTCTCAAAAACAGTTTATCTAATATTGTGTAAAGAGAGTAAGAAAAACAAGCTTTAAACCAGAGGTAGGCAACTTTTATCACAGCAGGGCCACAAAAATGTGTTTGATCGAAGGGTCACATGATCAACATTCATGTCAGCATTTATAATAATGAGCAATCTGAGCATTAATACATGAAAAAACTAATAGCTTTTATAGTAATTTTGGGTGTTTTTGTCTCATTCTGTGTATGTTTGTTGTTGTCTTGCTCATTGTGAGGCATTTTGTGCATTTCTGTAGTCTTTGTGTATTTTTCCTGTAAAATACATGTTTTTTTTGTTTTTTTTGGCCATTTTGCATTTTTTTAGAGTGAATGTGTATTTGTTTTTCTTGTTTGTTAGTACTGTGGGTTTGCGGAGTCATTTTTCATGTTTTTCAGGTGTACTTTTTTTTCATTTTCTGTCATTTTGAATTTTTTATTGAGTACATTTGTGTATAACTGTTGTCGTTTTTCATTTTTGTAGTAGTTTTTAGACAATAAAAGGAATTTTACTTGGTGGATGGTGAGAAAAAACAAAAACAAACCAGAAACAGTATAATAATAATAATAATAAATACAGTACACAGGATGAATATAAACATGAACAGATATACAAGTAATGCGGGTCGTACTTTTTGGATATAAAAAAAAACGTAATGTGTGAGCTAAGTATGTATCTATGGCTTTTAAGCTCTTAATTATACTATTTTAATATAATAAGGACATTTGTATCTCATAATGACGTTTTACCTCCTAATCAGGACTTTGTCAAATAATTCATTTTTGAGTTTTCTATTAAATGGTAAAAATGGTAAATGGACTTGATTTTATATAGTGCTTTATTCCCACACTGAAACAGTCTCAAAGCGCTTTACATATCAGCTCATTCACCCAATCACTCTCACATTCACACACCAGTGGGACAGGACTGCCATGCAAGGCGCTAGTCGACCACTGGGAGCAACTTAGGGTTCAGTGACACATAGTCAGGTACTGGGATCGAACCCCCAACCTCTCGATCACAAGACGACCAACTACCACCTGATCCACGGTCCTAATATTTGGTGACGGACTTAACAAAAATTAAATTTAATGTTTTATGTTACAATATTTGTTTTATGGTGAGGACTGGACGTAGGTACGTGACGTCACAGGGCGTGAGCGACCACAGGTGAGACCGTCAGCTGAACCAAATTAACCGTGATTAGCACATAAAGTCCGGCCCTGGACCATGGAGCTCAAATGAGTCCAACCGGGAGGCGACGGCCCGGTAAAAATTTACCAAACCCGGGCCAGACCGTTAGCTGAGGATGCCTGAAGGACACGGAGTTAGCGGGAGGCTAACGTGAGCGTTACATTACACTGTAATAGTAACGACCCACCGTCACCGTGACGCCATTCCGTTAACGTAGCCTGACATCACCGGCCAAACGCTTCGTTACCGGAATAAAACACCGGAAATTGAGTCAAAATCTGATGTTAGCTTACCATTGACCTCCACGCGCTGCCTGCCATTATGCCAAAGATCTGCTCACAATGTTTTACAGCGAGATGATTCACTGCGACCAAAGAAAACATCCGTTACAAAGATCATTGTACAGCAAGATGATTCACTAAGACCAGAGAAACATTGTGGAACAAATATCCTTTAATAATCACAATCATCAATGTAACTATTTTTTAGGACATATTTATAACAAATGTTAGAAGCTGTTCTGTGAGACAAAAATAGAAACTAAACCACATTAGTTTTGTAGCTTTGTGCCTATTTCTACTGAATAGATTGCCTTCATTTGCTTTGTTTTTTTCCGCTATTTTTTTCTTCTGTTTTTTAGAGTTTTTTTTTTTTCTATTAATGCAAAAAAAAAAAAAAAAATCTTTATTTATATATATATATATATATATTTATATATATATTAGGAGGTGGGTTTTGTGCTATTTTTTTTTTTTTTTTCCCTCATTTTAGAGAGCATTTGAAACAACAGATGCATTTCTTTGCATTTCACATAATTTAAACTTTCTAAAAGAAAATACTTTAAAAAAAACAAAAAAAACAAACAAACAAACAAATTGACCTAATATAAACATATATACAGAACATTTCCAAAAAAAATTAAATATCATGGAAAAGTTGTGTAATTTCCATAATTTCATTCAAAAAGTTAAACTGTCACAGATTATAGATTCAGGGCCCACAATTTAAACAATTTCAAGTATTTATTTGTTTATTTTTACATAATTTGAGGTTCCAGCTCATAAAATCCACAAAAACAGGAATTCAAAAAATTAGAAAACTGTGAAGAAATCACCATTTACTTCTCAGTTTTTGCAGAAAAAAAGAGGAGAAGAAGGACTGGACTGTTGGCCAGTGGTCCATGGTCCTCTTTTCTGATGATTCGGGAATCAAGGTCCAAGGGTTTGGAGGAAGATGGTGAGGAACAGAACAGAACATTGCACCCCAAATCATGACTGACTGTGGATATTTCACACTGGACCTCAAGCAGCTTGTGTTCTGTTCCTCACCCGTCTTCCTCCAAACCCTTAATATTTACCATAAGTACACAGATATATATAATTAACAAATACTTTATTTAAGAAAAAGTACCACAACATCACAGTTAGTGATAATTTTACTGTGAGCTACTTCACGTTTCCATATCTGAAGGGCTTCCAGTTGGAAACCACTTCTTATAATTCTACATGTTCAGTTTTATGCTATTTAGAGGCTAAGATAATAATAATAAAGCCTTTAGCAATACCTTAAAGGGTAGGAAATGTTTCAGTTTCAACATGCAACACTTTATTTCTCCTAATTTATACAATTTAATAGATTTTCATGATACATTTCAAAAATCTGTGTGTAAAATGTAGTGCTTACAGTACATCTTTTTTTTTCTGCTAATATTTCAAAAGTTGTGACTAATTAATCAGTGCCATCCATATGGTAGAACATTTGTATATGTACTTTATTAGATTGATATATTTTGGTTAAGGGTAAATAAATATTCTACTTATTATAATTGTATTACTGGCTAGATAGAATATTAATAATTGTTAATGTCGCTGTGCTAATTACGATTAAACTCAGCTTGTCAGGTTAATGAACTAAATAACTGAACTATGTGGTAAAGATCCGTTTTAAATTTGCTGTGACGTTTCAAATAAATGTGGAATTATGTATTAGATTTTTAAAATAGACTTTGATGTGGATTTTTCTTTTTTAAAAGTGTAAATAAATATGTAAATTTAAAAGGACCGATATGTGGTGATGGAATCAGTGTTCGTTGTATTTTCCGAGCAGCACCTGAAAGCTACAGGGAGCTTCCTCTTCTTCTTCCTCTTCCTCCTCTTCCTCTTCCTGGAAGAAGAACCAGCGGTACGGGTCCAGAGCTGAGGCCGGGCTGTGGTGCACTGCGGGCGGCGGAGAGCAGCGGCAGAGTGCTCGGTGTGATGCTGCGGGCTTTGGGCAGCATCCTCCGGCAGGGATGGGCAACAAGCAGACGACCTTCACCGATGAGCAGCTGGAGGCGTTTCAGGTGAGAGCCGAGCCGAACCAGGCCGCGGAAGTCCGGGATTAATCCCGAGGGTTTTACGGTGTCCTTCGGAGCGGAGGAAGGTGAAGATGAGGAGGAGGAGACGCTGATTGGTGGAGCTCAGCCTCTGCTCCGCATCCTGGATGATGTAAACAGATGCTCAGGTGCATGAACCACACCCACCCTGTTTGTTTGTTTGTTTGTTTACAGGACTGCACCTTCTTCACAAGGAAGGAGATCCTGCGGTGAGTTTGTCTCAGACCTAGAGCTGGGTCATGTGGACCAAAACTCATAACTCAATATTTTTTTTGTATATGACTATATACGATATAAGTCCCGATAATTTTAATTCAAATAAAGTCAGACCAGAAAGACAATTCAGCATTAAATTTGCTGATGCAAAATGTCACACACACATTACTAAAGTGGTTGCTCAAAATGTGCAGTTTTTGGCTTTTCCTCATATAAAGGACAGCATGTGTGAGTGAGTTCTGAGTGTGGTTTGTTTAGGGGAAGGTTTGGGTTAGGATGCACTCAGAAATCATCAAATGAGCTTTTCATGCTGTTCTGAGAAGTAGTGAAAGCTGCAACTATTTTTGTCATTTTTTTATAACGCCAAAATAGAAAATAATGTAACCTTTATTAAACATTGTAGTGAACTTCTCTGCATTTTACCCATTTTTCCTTGATTGGGGAGCAGTTGGAATGGGGTTAAGGGACTGGCTCAACATCCCACATTGATAGCCTGGGTGAGATTCTAACCGGTGACCCTTCAATTACAAGCCCGCTTCCTTAACCACTAGGTCACCACTCCCCTAAAACTCACTATATCTTGAATATCGATATATTGCCCAGCTCTACTCAGACCTCGTTAAACTAAACCCACATATTGCAGAGCTGGAAGTCCAGGACTGATTCACACGTGGTTCTGTTCGCAGGTTGCACGCTCGCTTCCGGGAGCTCGCCCCACATCTGGTGCCACTGGACTTCACCAACAACCCCGACGTCAGAGTCCCACCGACACTCGTGGTCACTATGCCAGAGCTTAAGGTATTACATCCAGCTGCAAACACCTGGAAACATGCAACCATACATCTAAAAATTCAACATTAAAGAGCCATTTTAACCCCTCCCACAACACCAGCAGAATCTAATAAATTACGTACGTCTTGCTATAGAAAAGTGGGAGGTTTCGTAGCTTTTTCATGGATGGTTTACATGTGAGCTTTAATTCAGAATATAAGTTAAATCCTCTTTAAACTGACCTTATAAACACTTAATTCCTAATGCAAATTTAATTCTGAATTAAACACATGCGGTGGGCGCCCTCGCCCGGGACAGGCTACTCCAGGCCGGACACCATCTGCCCTCTGAGTGATTGGCTCTGGTGCACCCTCAGGCTACCACTAACCTCGCCAACTGTTCCGTGTGATCAAACCAGCAAAGACTCAATCCACAGGGATGATGTTATCACTTCTAAAATTTCATAGAATTGTCCGCTCTCGGTGGACAATCACTGGCCAGTCAAAATTGTGTTAGAAAACAACCTGCACAATAACAGGAGGATCATCGTGAACACGTCTCTGTGTGGATCTGATGTGACGCTGACAGGAGAGAGAGAATATTTAGACCATGCAATCCTTTCATTTACCGACGACATCCAATAGGAAACATAGAGATGTGTATCAGATTGACTGATGAATTAAAGCAAATCAGCTGATTAAAGCCTGCGTACATCGGGTGCTTTCAGACAAATAAATAAATTCATCCATTTATTCTGTGGTGATGTTGAGAGCCTCAGTCCTATAAAATAATATAAGTATATTCCACCTTATGATGTAGGCTTATCTGTATGAACACAGAGAAGGTAAAAGTGAAACTGATCAGTGTTTTTTTTCTGTTTATAATTTCAATAATTTAATCATTAACACTCATCAATTCCTGCATTTATTACTTTCTGCTTTTAGTTCAGCAACAGTGTTGTTTTTGGTCTGAATTATTGATTTTAATTCATATTTTTAAAGAATTGTTCCTCAATTGTGACGTAAGTTGCTCTACAGTTTTTCTGTGATTGGTCTGACGCTGTAATCTCCTTAGTCACGAGATCACGCATGTAGCCAGGCTGAAATCAAGCGGTTAACATAGCGAGTTTGTAATCATGCTTCTGTCTGACAGACAATGTTTGGTTAGGTGAAGCCTGCTAACAGCGATAAATCCAGGATATAATAACTTAGCTTCGTAGTATAAGCACCTAAAGCCGGCAGGGTTCTAGGTTTGAACAGCACTGATCTAGAACTAAGCCCAGCACTATGATGCAGATTGTCTTTATTTATCAGGAGAATCCGTTCCGGGACCGGATCGTGGCGACCTTCTCTGAGGACGGACTTGGAAATCTGAGTTTCAACGACTTTGTGGACATGTTCTCTGCGCTGTGCGAGCTGTCGCCTCGAGAGCTCAAAACCATCTACGCCTTTAAGATCTACGGTAAGCTAAGCATGTGGATCTCTAACACACAGTCACACACAGAACAGGGTGAGTTTCACACCCCTACCCTGTGTTAAGTATATAATATATAAAGTAATAGCTGGCTCCTCATTGTCTTTGAGTGCTGCAGACTTCAACAGGGACGACTTCATCTGTGAGGACGACCTGCAGCAAACCCTCAACAAGCTGACCAAAGGAGAGCTGACTGCTGAGGAGGTGACGCTGGTCTGTCAGAAGGTGATAGAGGAGGCCGACCTGGACGGAGACCGCAAGCTCTCCTTCTCGGACTTCCAGAACATGATCTCCAAAGCGCCAGACTTCCTCAGGTAACCACACACGTCAACTGCATAATCTAATAAAGAAAAAATACCTTTGGACAGACTGTATTTTCATACACGGATCACCATCTCAACAACACGAAAGCTCTCAACTCTAAGCTTCTTTTCCAACCAACTCAAATCATGGATGTTTGGACGCTCACAACTGACTGTGGCTGGCGTTTGGTCCAGCAGGGGGACTGGGAATAGAAATGAGCTTTGGCTACAAACCTGCATATTCACATGTTTGTTTAGCATTTTCTTGTCTTTAATATGTGTTGTCCCTTGAATAAATAAAGAAATCAAATTTAAAAAATGAATAAAAATATCAATGATAAACAAATAAAATCACGTAAACATTATTGTCTTAACACTAAACGTGATCCGTGAATCAACTTCCTTCCGGTTCATTCTCAGAGCGTACTTGGCAACACCATAGCAATGGGAGAAAGCAGAATGAATGTTAGTCGAAAAGAACAAACTAAAGATTGTATACATAAACCTGAATGGTTACCATGAAAACTGTTGATCAAAATGTTATCTCAATGAAGCTAAAGCCACAAGCTCTCTGAATATACAGCAATTAAAAGAGTCTCTGCCACGTTTTCTTTTTCTCAACGGAGCTGACCTGGTGGTCATGTGACCTGAAATATGCTTCATTGAAAAGACTGAGCAGGGGATGCGTAGTCATTTTAGGCTTTCAGATGCATTTGCATGAATTGGCCACGCTTTGCACAGTGGACAAGCTTGATTACACACTTTAGAGTGAGACTGGTTTAAGGCCACATGCAGGGTGGGTTCCCACTACCAAAGGGCCAGAAAACAGGAGAGAAAATAGTAAGATGCTTTTTTCCTCACTTTTTAAATTTTTACTTGTCAAAAAGTGTTAACATATCAGTGTGTGTCTGTCTGCAGTAACTTCCACATTCGGATCTAAGGGCTGAGGACAAAGATCCTGCAGACCACAGAGGTCTCAATCCTGCCTGCGAGGCTTAGTTTCCTCCTGTGGTCGGAGTGCGATGTGGACTGTGAGGACGTGATGAGGGCTGACTCTGTGCTGAGATGTTTTTTAAAGCACACCTTTAAGGGCCTGCTGCTTTGGAGCTATGCAACATGTGGGCGGCTGCATGACGCGCCCACTGCTTCGAGACAATCACTGTAGAGGGAAGAAGGGCTGTCTGCTGTCCAATGTATGTCTTCTTTTCTGTGTAGTCATAAAATAAACAATTTTACTCTCAAATGCTCCTTCACTTCAATTTATTTCAGCTCCATCTAAAAGTGGGTGGTACAGTCTGGTCCTGGAGAGGTCCTGTCCTGCATCTAACCAGCAATAGTCTCCACTCGCCTGCAGGTGTCGCTCTGAGACAGAAAAAGGTTGTAAAATGCTTGAGATGAATAAGAATGTGACAATAGAAAAATAGAGATGCATATATTTAACTTTTGGTCTTGCTAGAGGAGGTTCTTTATAATATTTCTTAATCTTATTGAACCAAAATCACTGAATCAGATTCAGAATTATTTTATTGAACCCAGGAGAGAAAAACTTTTGCTACGGTGGCTCTAAGTAGAAACTAGACTAGATCTGTATTCACAAGGCGAATATGTATTTGGCAATTAAAAATCTGCAAAAATGACGAGCTCAGTTTTTACTTTTACTTTAGTATTTTTTTAACGTGTACTTTTACTTGTTAAAATTTAAGTAACAGTACTTGTATTTAAATACACATTTTCAGTAGTCATTAATACTGATATTATTAATAATATTGCTGTTATGATAATAATTACTGTTATATTATCAGCATTTATTATTAATAGTAGTCTTTTTATTGAACTAAAGGGAGGTCTTCACTAAATTAAAACTACATTTTAAAGTGTATTTTAGCCAACTTTTAAACATTCATATGTGTGTGTGTGTGTGTGTGTGTGTGTGTGTGCGCACATAAACGGGTTGAATAAGGAGAAACATCTGTGTTTGAGGAAGTATCTGTGGGGGATTTCTGTTGCTCTTGTAAAGTCAGAAATAAACTCACTGAATTGTTGTTTCTAACAACCCAACACTACACAACACGCACACACACACACACACACACACACACACACACACACACACACACACACACACACACCCACCCCAGTGACCCTGTTATAACTGCTGGGGTTAAAGTAGTTGGATCTCATTCATCTGCAGGACATTTGAGGACACTGGGACTCTCCAGCTATTCTGGGAGTAGTGGGAGGTCAAGCTGAACTCAGAGACTTGTTCCCATAAAGCATCTGATCCACCTGCATTAGGCACATCCAGATCCATTCATTGATCAATCAACTAAGCCTTTTTTTTTTTAGAAAGGGAAATTTAAACAGATGAATGCTTTAAAAACCAGTCTGGAACCAGTAGGACGTTTACTGAGCCAATGAACAACTAGAACACTTAAGTAACAATTCCATTTCCAGGTTGTGATCTAAATCAGGACTCGTTCTTGCTTTTATCTCTATATTCAGTTATTCCCACTAATTATCAGAGGTGTAAATAGTACTGATATATTCTACAGCCGTGGTTCTCAGTTCTTATCCTGTGTAAACCCCTTCACATTTTTGTCAAATCATGTGTACCACCTCTTCAAATCAAAACAATGAGTGGAATTTAGTTAAACTACTGTACATGTGATTACTTCAGTAGTAAGTAAATACTAAAAATGTGAAATGTAGCTAACTATAGTTTCCTATTGTCAGACGTCAAAAAATAGCCAAAGAAAGAACTACAAACATTTCCCAATTATTTTTAAATTAATTGTAAATCTTTCTGAGTACACCCTGCAATGTGCTCCTGTACCCCTAGGGGTACACGTTTCCCTGTTTGGGAATCACTGTCCTACTCAAGTAGAAGTACTGTTAATTGATTGAAAGTGTACTCAAGTACAAGTACAAGTAAGTCAAACTCAAGTACAAGTAAAAAGTAGCTCAATTAAATAGTAGCTACTCAAAGTAAGTTACTAGTTTCCTTTCACCGGCTTTCAATGCTTTTTTGGTGCGGTGCATTACATTTAATCTGGTTGGTCGGATATGATGTGATGCATTTGATTGTTGTCTGGTCATGTCATTCTTTGTACTTTCGCAATGTCCGTTGATCATTTTAAAACAAAAACATAGTAATTTACTCAGTAACGTGAGGTGTAGAAATGTAACAAATTACTTCTTTCAAAGCGTACTTTAGTAACTACATGTAAAATTACTGATTTAGAAATATAGACATAAAAGCAACTCAATTACAGTAACATGAGTACTGTATCTGTTACTTTCACCTATGCTAATTATATAAGCTTGATCTGTTCAGATCCTTGGTTTATTCAGCTTTTATATGATTTTTGAGACATGTAATCTAACCGCTGGTTGAGCCGACAGCATTTTATTCCTATTATTTTCTATATTAGATTACAATATACTGTCCCAACCCAGAAGATTTCAATTTAAAAGGTGACTCAGTGCAACTTGAATCTATCTAAATAAAGTGACCTCAACTTTTAAAGTGGGTTTTTGGACCCATTCTCCTGGATTTTTAAGCAACTGCAGGAGCAAAAACAAACTGAGAGGTCAAATATTATTGTAGTGCAGACTAGTCACTCTTTGAACATACATTTTATGATGTAAATGTTGTGCGGTATTGTTAATAAAGTAATGAGAAGAAAACTTAAAGCTACCACTTTACTTCATTCTTACTGAGATTTCTTGTGTTTACCCTTCAAAACTCTGCCATAATGACTTTCCAACATATTTCTGGTGTTTTCACAGATTGATAGTTGGGGCAAAACAATAGCAGATGTTTGTTTTGGGGCTTATACAGAAATATCTGAATCAGGCTAAAAATGGATGATTCCTCCGTTCTTTGTTTACTCCACATTTTGTGAACTGTGTGCTCAGACAAGCTAGTTTTAATTTGTTCCATTTATGACTTCATAAGAGGAATAACTCCTCCCTTTGCCCCTCCCACAGGGAGATGAGCTCCACCCTCACCATTTACTAAGCAGGTGAACAGTCACACAAAAGTGTATTATTCTTCCCCTCAGCTGAGCCTCTCAGGACCCAGAGGATGGATTTTTATCTTTGTCGGTTGTTGCCAAACACATTCCCAAACGTTTGTATGTGTGTGTGACACACATTTCATAGAGGACTGCTTTGAAAACATGGGCCTGTACAGAGCTAGCTTAGCTTAGCTCAAAGACTCTGGGTAAAGGCCGACGCGGTACCAACACTTCATGACTCAAGCACAAACGTGGATGATGTAAGTTAATACCATTTTGTCTTTCTTTCACTGCATAAGGCTAACTAGCATAATAAGCAGCTGGCTGTTAACATGTCAGTGTAGCATTAGCATGGAAGCTAACACTGCTCAGTTACTGCTGCTAACGTTGTGTTCTCCATTAACAGCAATTTCAAGAGAGATTTAACATAAGATGTGTGAGCGACTTTCACAGGCCTTCATTTCATAAATCTAAAAATAAGGCCTTATTTAATATTAAAATGTCATAATGTTTCAAAAGTCTTAATTTTTAACACATAAACAGGATTTTATGATTGTAATTAGTCTCACATTTCAAAATAAATGGTAACATTTGTTTAAAAAATAAAAATAAATAAATAACATGGTAAAATGTCAAATTCATGAAAATTGGCTATTTCTGTAGTCATCTTGTATTTTTTGGAGTGATTTTGATTTTTATTAGTCTGTTTATTTTGTGTATTTTACTCTCATTTTTTGTGTTTACTTTGGGGGCTGCGTCTCGTGTACGTCAGCACTAGACAATAGAAAAAAAAATATCCTAACGCTATTTAACTGATGTGGTGTTTTTGTTCTTAAATCTAATGTCAAATGGCAATAAAAAGTCTTTAATTTGACTAAAGCTGTAGGAACCCTGTTTCAGAAACAGCCTGTTCTGAGAGGAGCTCATGAGAGCAACTTTCTAGACCAGTGTTTCTCAAATGGGGGCGTGTGTACCCCTAGGGGTACAACACTACACTCCACTACAGGGGGTGCTTGAGAGAGAAAGTGGAAAATTAACAAAAACGTTAAAAAGATGAGGTTTTTCAATGTTTATTTTTTATTTAAAAACGATTATCATAATGTTGATGATGAAAATGATCTTGATTAGAAGGTGAACTGAAAATACAACGATCAGTCATGGTCTCACACCAGGTGGGAGATGACCAGAAAAACTATAAAAATATATTTTTTCGGGAGGCACTGAAAACCAATCGCACAGAAAATAAAAATGTCAGGCAATGCGCCGCGCACATTATGCTGAGTCAGCTGAAGTACTAACCTAATAAGTTGAGTCATTGTACTTGTGTTTTACCCTGGGTCTGTCTGTCTGTCTGTCTGTCTGTCTGTGTGTGTGTGCGTCTGTCTGTCACATTATGGGTAGATGTGAGCTGTGCCTGAGCCTGCTCCTTTAAGCGCAGTGGCTTATGGGTAATGTAGTAGTGGTAAGGAAGTGCATTGTGTGTATGTCCCGCCCGTTACTCGTGCTGTAGTCTTTAACGTGTTTGTTAATAAGAATAAATGTGGCACCATTTAAATAAAATGGTGCACTGTGGTTTAATAAATCAGTTGGCGGAGGTCTGCGCTCTCCTCCTGCTTTTCTAGTTTTTCATAGAATTCTGAGCAAAATGTTGAAGTCAGACAAAGGCGGTACTTGGATTCAGAAATAAGAGAAAGGAGGTACTTGAGCCAAATAAACTTGGAGAACCACTGTTCAAGAACACTGAAAATCAGAAAGACAGATGTGTTTGGGGCAATAAACTTCAAATTTTATTTTTGTTGGGCTTCTAAGACCTCTGTGAAATGAAAAGCAGTATAATATGGGACCTTGGGGGAAGGTGATGGAACAAAATAGACCAAAAATATTGTGAAGAGAATCACTGTCCTTCTTGTGTGGCAAAAAAACATAAATCACATGCTTTGTTGAGTTTAAATGGCAGTTAGTTCAGTTTGTCGAATAAAAACTATTTTTTTAATTTAAAGTATAGCACTATTTTCCCACTAAATAAATGTTAACATTTTGCTTGACATCACGCTGGAGAGAATGTGGTGAGGCCTTAGGATCCCCCCTGAGGAGCTGGTGGACTAGGGCTGTCTGGGCTTCCCTGCTTAGGATGTTACCTCGCGTTACGTATAAGCAGAAGACAACAGAACGTTTCCTGTGGCCAGACTATCTAGGGCATGGGTGTCAAACTCATTTTAGTTTAGGTGCCAAATATGGAGCAGTTTGATCTCCAGTGGGTCATAGATTTTATGCAGGAAAACAAGTCATTTCAACATTACTGTACCTAGTTTGCACTGCTACTTATACATAAAATACAAAATATGTAAGAAACCCACAATATACATGCAGATATCAGTCCCAACAGGATCTTCACTTGAAATTTCCTTGATTTTTTTTTTTCCCAATTTTTATTTAATTAGGGGGAATTTTATATAATAATTTGAGGAAAATGAAAGGATATTGAAATATTTAGGTTTTTTTCAGCCGTAAAAATAAAAAAGTAACAATTAAAAATGACTGCTATAATAATAATATTATTATTATTAATAATAATAATAATAATAATAATAATAATAATAATAATGCATTGGATTTTATATAGCACTTTTTCCAATCCAATCCAATCCACTTTATTTATATTGTACATTTAAATAACAAAACATTTCTAAAGTGCTGCACATGAGATCATAAAAACAATAAAACCAAAACAATGCAAAGGAGCTCCACCACTAAATGAGTATAAACAATAAATAAAAACACATTAAAAACAATAAATGGAAATAAAACCGATTTCAAAAATAAATAAAGTGAAATAAAAAATTCATAGACACTCAAAGCATCTTTGCATTGATGTGCATTTTTCTTTCACTCCACATGCGATATACTGTCAGCACCAGGAAAACTGTGAACCCCTGCAAATATTGTTGAATTTTATTTACACAATGATTCACGTTGTTTCTGTAATTTTAGCTTACTCTTGCGGGCCAAATTGGATGATCCAAAGGGCTGGATTTGGCCCCCGGGCCATGAGTTTGACTCATATAATCGAGGGAAAACTAAAATATTTAATGTCAAAGTGACTTTGTTTAGAGAATGATGGTGATTTTGTCAGGATTTGTTGAACTCTGACTGATTTAGCCCCAAAAAGTAGCAGAATGTATTGATCACAGTATCGCTGATGGAGCAAAAACAGAGGATTTGTGTTCCTCTGGCCTTGTTTGGTCAGAAATGGTCAAAAATAACAAATTCCACAGCATGTGAACCATTGTGACGGTTCTGTTTGGATATTCTGTCCTATCTGCACTTTCCCATGGTATCCCAACAGACCACACAGGGTCAGGTCTGATGCAACACACACTCCAGGCTGCAATCCAATCCAAACGGCCATGGCTACAGTTTCAGTATTTCATGACACGGTGTAATTATCAGCTTTAGATGTACAGTATAGCCCAGGGGCAGCTCATCTTCATGTGTCCTGATTTAAGCTTCTCTGCAGCTCCTTGATGATTAAAACCTGACTTTAATAAGTTTACTCAGAGTGTGTATTAGTATCTAACATGTGCTACTGCTCCAACAGCTTGGGACCACCTTTGGTCCCAGTGTGCACGGCTGAACTCCTTTAACCTCCCAGTCTGTTCTGTGGGTGAATGCTTTTCCTTCCTACACAGACACAAGGGAACAATAGAGGAGTGCTAAGGAGAATGAAAACTACCAATTTTTCATCTAATTTTCCCAGTATATAACATCCTTGTCTTTTGTAATCTATTTAACACTCTCCAGTATGTTAGGGTGACCAGATTTTTAAACTCAAAACCGGGACAGTAATTTAAACCAAAGAAAATGACAAATTTTCAGAAGAAACTGTTTGCATACTGTATGTTTTTATTTGTAATAAAAAAAGTTCACATAAGTTAGATTTATTTTTTTCTTCCTTTTGGATGAAATTTATTATTTCAACAGCTGAATCAAATTTAAAGTGGTGGCCATCAGTCAAAAAAAAAAAAGCAACATTTAAAGTGAATATAAAATAGTTTTGAATAATCAAAAAAACTAGGTTTTTTTTTTTTTTTTTTGGCATGTTGAAAGAGGAAGCATAAGAGGAAGCGAACGGGTAATATTGTCATTGTCGTCGACCAATCAGCATGGAGTTACATACGCGTGGAAGACTTTTGAGCTTTTTAATTGGCTTATATTGCAAGTGCTACTATGGCAACTGTTATGATTGACAGCTCACAGTCCACAGAGATCACGTTTTTTTTTTTTTTCAAACTCTTTTTATTTCAGCTTTTAGCAACATTCACGTGCACAAGTACAGCTTGATTGTATGTTTATTATTATTTAAATATTAGCATTGCACTCATCATACCCAGATACAGAAATAATAATAATAAAATAAAAATAAACAAAAACCAATACACATATATGTACACATATAAATACACACATTCATTCATTCATTCTTAAACATACACATGCATACACACATAAAAGGCATGAATAAATAAAAAGGGGAGGGGAGTGAATAAGAAACTGTTTGATATTTTTATTTTATGGGCTAGTTATTGTTATTGAAGTAGTCTATAAAAGGTTGCCAGATTAAATATAAAATGTTTAGCTTTATTTTCTCCACTTGTAGAAGTTTCATGAGTTCTATTGATGCAGACTTCACCCCAAACAATGCGATCAATGAGTCAGGATCAACCCACTTCTGCAGGAAATCATAAAGGGTTTTAAATATCCAGTAATGAGAGGGCAACGCCAAAACATGTGGGCTACTGTAGCAGGTTTAGGACCACCTCTTTCACAAGATGGGTCCACAGCTGGAAACATCTTTGATAATTTAGCCTTTGACAGATGTAAACGATGCAATACTTTGAATTGTATCAATCCATGCCTTACACACATGTAAGAGGAGTGAACAGAGGTTTGGGCATTTGTTCATCGCTCCTCAGTCACAGGCTCTTTTGAAGTGGTCGAGAGTGGTGATATTTCCCAACTCTGACAGTTTACCAGTTTACCTCAAAGACGTTGTCAGGAAGCTGGTTGGGAAAGGATGGGATTGTGGTCTGAACAAAATTTAGAATCTGCAAGTATTTAAAAGAATCTTGTTTGTGTAAATTATATTTTTCTTTTAATTGGTTAAATGAGGGAAATATCTTGTTCACTAACACATTCCTTACAGAATGTAGAGATCACCTTTTAAAGCAAAATGCCCCTCAGATTCTTTTTCTGTCAGCGGCAACAAACAAGACGTACATTTAAACGGGACAAACTGAGCTTGTGAAAAACAGGGACAAATCAATGGTTTGGGGGAAATCTACTGGGACACGGGACGTGACTCTGAAGGACTGTCCCGGTAAATCAGGACATCTGGTCACCCTACTCTATGTGACGCATCATTTTTTTTTATTACCTGCACCAAGGAGCTCATATTTTCACTGAAGTTTATTTGTATGTTTGTCTGTTAGCAGGATTACGTTAAAAGTAATGCATAGATTTTGACAAAATTTTAATCAAAGATAGACCTTAAATTAGACCTGTGTTGTTATTAATGGGGAAACACATTTTTTCCAAGCCTTTAAAGTGTAAATGATCATGGTACCATGATGAAGCTGGGCCCCTCAGTTTAGGGCCCCCCTAGTGGCTCATGAGGCTCTATGCATTTGCATTGTCTGCATTATAGCAGAAATGGCTCAGAAAGTAAAGCTTAGTTAAAAGGCGATAAACTATTGTTTTATCTACTAAAATAGATTTCAGAGCATGCAGAGATGAGCAACTTGTATCACATTGGGGGCCACAAACACGTGATTTGTCTGATCTAAGGGCCACATGATCAACATTGATGTCAGCATTTAGAAAAATCACAAATCTGAACATCATAACAGTAAAGAACACAGGGTTTGTGTACTTTTTGTTGTAATTTTATATATTTTTCTCTCATTTTATGTATTTTTGTCATTTTGTATATTTATTTTTTCTCTCATTTTGTGCATTTGTGTTGTTTTTTGTGCATTTTTGGAGACATTTTGTGTATTTTAGTTTTGTCCGATTGCATGTTTTTCTGTCTTTTTGTGTATTTTGTTGTCTTTTTTATATTCTTCTCTCATTTTGTGTATTTTTGTTGTTTTCTATGTTTTTCTCTCATTTTGTATATTTTTGTTGTCTTTTTCTATATCATTCTGTCCTTTTGTGTATTTTGTTCTCATTTTATGTGCTTTGTGAGTAATTGTGTGCATTTTTCTTTGTATACCGTGTTTTTGAACTCATGCTTGTGTATTTTTTGGCGCGTTGAATACATTTCTATCACTTTGTGTATTTTTGTTGTCACAGTGTGTGTTTATGGAGTCAGTTTGTATATTTTTTGCTGTTGTATAATGCATTTTTCAGTTTGTGTGTTCTGGAGTTATTTTTTGCATTTATCTTGGGGGCCACACAAACTTAAGTGTTTGACTTTGAATGAGCTTTTCTCTGAAAGCAAAGATCTGAGTTGTTATTTGTTGCATGGTCTGTGTCTGTTTTCGCTTGAATGCTTTTTTTTTTAAAAAAATGTTCTTTTTATTGTTTTTTAACTCGCGGTGCCGATCCATCCTGTCTTTTTTCTGACATTGATATTTAGAATAAAAGCAATTGCATGTGTTTTAACCATTTCCTCTTATGTTGCAATAGCTTTGATGTGTCAAAACCATTTTAGTTTAGATTCCACATAAAACCCAGTTTCATCCCAAGTGGGATGAAAACAGGAAATTCCTGCCTTTTTTTTAAGATTAAAAATTTGAGAGGACAAGAGTACAATTTTATTGTGACTGTGTCCTCATTTGAACAACTTCCACATTTAAAGGACTCTACATTATTCACTCAGGCTAAAGCATTCAGCTGCACATATTAAGAAATGATCAGCTGTACTCCATGTGCATTTTAATAGATACACTTTAAATGTAATGCTTTGATCATGTTGCTTATTTGTAGTCTGTGCTTTCTCCTTTCTGTGCTTTCCTTCACATATCCTTGTGATGAAACTCATGGTTTCTAAGTACCTCACAATACGATACGATACGCGATACAAATCTCACGATATGACGATATTGCCATTATTGATATATTGGTCCGAAATCAATCTACGATAATCTATGACATAACAAGAAAAAAAAAAGAATAAGTAAAAAAAATACAATATTTATTTTAAATCTCTGAAAGACAATAAATTAAAAAAGTGTCCTATGAACAGTGACACTATTTTAGTGCAATATTTCTGTAAATAAGTGTCAACATATCAATGTAAACGAATAAATATCTCCAATAGTGATTTCTGTAAACAAAAAATAGGGTCTTTCTTACCAGTGACACCAGTATAGTGCAATATTCCAGTAAACAATATATTGGTTCCTTCAACAAACAGTGACAACATTTCTGTGAAGACCATGGGGCGACCGTGGATCAGGTGGTAGAAGGTTGTCTTCTGATCGAGAGGTTGGGGGTTCGATCCCAGTACCTGACCATGTGTCGAAATGTCCTTGGGCAAGACACTGAACCCTAAGTTGCTCCCAGTGGTCGACTAGTGCCTTGCATGGCAGTCCTGTCCCACTGGTGTGTGAATGTGAGAGTGATTGGGTGAATGAGCTGATATGTAAAGCGCTTTGAGACTGTTTCAGTGTGGTGATAAAGCGCTATAAATCAAGTCCATTTACCTACCTGCACATTTTAGTGAAAAAGCAAAAAAGTTTTACAAAAATTAAAAAATTGATACTTAGCGCGAGCATATCGATAATCGATCTTGCAGAAAAATATTGCGATATATCGCCGTATGGAGATATTGTCACACTCCTAGTCAGACCTGCAGTGGGATGGGACTGTGCAGACTCAGGTGCAAAAGAAAATGGGGGCAGGCACACAATTTGTTCCTGAACAAAAGTTCATTCAATAAAAAAAGGAATCAAGAGTACAAACCAAAGCTTATCCAGGAACAAAAACACTAAAATTTCAGAACACAAACATGATCAGCTGAGGATGACTAATCAATGGCAGAGTACCCATTCCCTGCTCGAACCTTGTGTTTGAATAGAGCTTTACATAGTGCAGGGAGGTAATCAGAAAAAATGTAAATGTTGAATCTAAATGTCACAGGTGAAACTAAATATTTAGCTAATATGCACATTCACCGTTTAGATTTAGTTTTTAAAATGTAAAATCTAAATGTTGCATATAAATGTAAATGTTGAATCTAAATGTCACGGGTGAAAGTAAATATTTAGCTAATATGCACATTCACCTTTTAGATTTAGTTTTTAAAATGTTAAATCTAAATGTTACATATAAATGTAAATGTTGAATCTAAATGTCACAGGTGAAACTTAATATTTAGCTAATATGCACATTCATCGTTTAGATTTAGTTTTTAACATTTAACATTTAACATTTAGATTAACATTTAGATTTACAATACATTTACCATTTTGATTTAACATTTAGATTTAAATTTAACACATGTCTTTATGAGAGAAAAAAAATCACACATTTTTTTAGCAACAAACCACATTTTTTTAAACGTGGTTTGTTGCTAATTGTTGCAAAAAGTTGCTGTTTATTTTGTCACGCGCAACTTTACAATCGACGCCTCATAACATACTTTTTACTTATTTACTTTTAAAAAGCTGCTTAGGTTCAATAACAAAGTATTTTTACTTTGTTACTGAACCTCATACTCCATCACACTGGAAGAACTGGCAGGAAAATACATGAAATATTGTAGAAACATTCATGATTTCTCACCCACAGGCCAACACAGGAAATAAACCAAACAATCAACAGACCACGACATGTTTTAATTTGACACTTGATTAATATTTGTGTTTTTTCTGTTGATCTCGTAAAGTTTAAGCATTTGTGCAGACGATACTTGTCTTGGCTCAGATCTCACCTTCCTTTCATCAGAGGTTTGATGTGCACATGCAGCTGTTACAGCATTTAAAATAAAAAAATCAAATAAAATCTGTTTTTTGCTCCTCCTATGATACCAGAAGGATAATGTGAAGCTGTACGCTGCAGTAATCCTGCAGAATCTTACATTCATTTTTTTTTAACTGATTGTTTTATATATTTTCATCATTTATATGAAACCTTAGTGAGCCGCATCGATCCATTTTAAATTGGGTCCTGGCGTCTTAACATCCTGCTTTATTTTAGAGCAGAAATGTCCTTTTGATTTATCAGTGTCATGAAAATAAGAGCTTGTTACCACTGAATAGACTCAGTCATTGAGGGACACTAGGGGGCGCAGGCAACATGGCTGTGTTTGGAGGCTTTTTCATGCTTTATTCAAACAAACAATAATCACATTAACAAAAGAAAAAGGAGGAAACATGCAAAATAATTCAGGTGAAGTAATAAGTAATGGAAAAGCCAGGAATTAAGGCAGGTACAACACAGAGGGAAAATATCATATGAAATATTTATTTAGTAAAGATGTCAAAAAAAGGGGTCTCATTTTGATGTGTTCTTTCATTTTTATCCCAAACATAATTATTTAGATTTATGAATATTGGATGGAATATTTGTGTGTTATTTTTAAAATAAATATGCTAAAATTCACTTGATTTAATCATGGAGGAGGAGGGAGAGAATCATCACTGACATCTGCTGTGTTAACGTCTAAAACAGACATGGGGCATTAGATAAAATTGACAAAACATGTTTTTTTGTTGTTGTTTTTTTGTTTTGTTTTTAGAAAATACCTAAAAAATATACAGAATGACAAAAAAAAAAAAAAAAAAAAAATTACTCAAAAAAACAAAAACAAAAAACAAAAAAAAAAACAACAATAAAGACCAAATAAATCAAAACATAAACAAAACAAAAAATAAAATACAGAAAATTACACTAAATTGAAGAAGAAAAACAGAGAGCATAACCCTCCTCCAAGCACCAAATATGTGGTGCTCTGGCACCAGATGTGCTACGTTATAGGTTTATTTCAGGCCAGAGAAGAAGATCACGTTTTTGAGCAGAAGGATGGAGTCTTATCCTTTGTTTGGATTGTATTTTTTTTTATTTATTTGTTGGCAGCCAGTGAAACTAATATGGAATCCTGATACAAAGTGGGACTGTGAGCTTCTCCTGTAGCTGTACGTGTAGTAAGATGACCTTTATTATTAATCCCACAAAGGGGAAAAGTGCAGTGTTTCAGCACGTAGCAGCAGATAAATCAACAGTGAAATAAAAAAAAATGGAAGATCTATACAAACACATGACCATGGGCCATGTACACAGTACAGAGAGAAAGAGGGAAGGCAATGGTGCAAGAAAGGACATTGGACAATAAAAACTAGTGAACTAGTCAGCCATCATTTGTTAACCTAAAGCCTGGATCATTGAATAATTGACAGAAAATTCCAATGTTTTGAAACTAGAGCCTTTATGAACAACCAAAAAAATAAAAATAAAAATATTCATTTACATTTTTGAGTTTTCATTTGTATTATACTTGATACATCCAGTCTCAATGTTTAAATACCATTTATTTATTTATTTATTTATTTATTTATTTTTGTTTTTTACCAAGAAAAACATAATAAATGACATGTCAACAAATTGGTAATTTCATAAATATACATAAGAAGATTTTTTAGTGCTACTTTCATGCATCAATGAGGACTGGCATGGTGACGTCTATTTCATATAACATTTCACTTATTTTTCCTCATTTTATAGTTGACAAACTTTTTATTTTGCATGTTGGTGTAAAGCCTGAAAACAGTTCCTGTCCTTGTTCAGATAGAGATGCACTGAGCATATCTCACAGTACACATGGTAAAAGTGGCCTGCACAGTGCTTGGAAACATCTCAGTCTGCTTCCCATGTTAGTTTCCAAATTATGCAATTTAAACATTTATTTAATTCCTTGAAAAATAAAAAAAGACTTTGTTAACTGTTAACTACGTATGTGAAAGTCATAGAACTGTAACATGGTTCCACAGGTTTGCGTTGAAGTTGTAATTGACAGTTCTTATAGAATTTCCATAGCAATTAAAATTACAAAGTCAATTATCTGAACTCAATTACAAATCAATTATGAATACAACAACAGACTCTTAAATTACAATTATAATTACATCATAATTGTAATGAAAGGTCCAGTATGATGCTTTTTTAAGAACCCCAAAAACATAGTATTTTCCCAAACTCACCTGTTTTCTGGAGTTTTAGCCCTCTGAAAAATCAGTTTAATGACGCTTCTAAAAACAGGCTGTTTTGGGGCCTTCATGCATATTCATGAGTGGGCGTGTCTGGAGACGCTCACGCCACACAACAGCTGATCACTATAGTGATTTTCTTTTGCAATCCACACACTCTTGTTATTGTTTTCAGCCAAAAAACTGCTCATTACAGTAAAACACATGGCTATTTAAGCGGCTATTGTGATTGTGAGTCAGACAAACGCTGCTCCACGGTGTGTTTATCACATCAGCAGCAGAGTCAGTCAGCTGTTTCAAACACTCACCAGAGCTGCTAGTCCCTTGAATAGTCCCTTTATGGTGATAGTCCACTGTTTTATCCAGCCGCTGCGTTGCATTGGGTCACAAACACGTCGGATCATCTCAAAGGCGATATAACGGCTACTAAAAATGGAACTGATTCTAACTTCTCCCTGAGCGCTACACCGTTGCTTCCCACTGCTCCTCAGGGAGGGGTTGAATGCAGAGAACACTTTTCGTGGATGTAGCTTTACATATATACTTTATATATATATATATATATATATATATACTTTATACATATATATATATATATATATATACATATATAGTATAATGTATATTCTATATTAAACCGCAGTGTTTGTTTTAGCTGTGAGGTAGTTTAAGCGGGAGGAGCTTACATTCTTATATAGGGTAGGAGGAGCCTGGATTGTCAGGAGGAGGAGTTTCTGTGATGTGACGTCACATAACGAGAAAAATCCAACTCGCCCGTTTGGAGCTGATTTTTTTTACTAAATGTGGAATAACAAGGTAGGGAGGAAACAGAACTTTTTCAACTTTGGCCCTCTGAATGACGCTAAAGGGATGTATATCACTGTAGCAAAACCATTATAAAGTGAATTTTTCATAAGACTGCCCCTTTAAATATCAATTACGCGATCACAATTATAATTGACCCCAATGCTGGAGAGTAATGGAAAAGTTATCATGGATTATTGAGCAAAATAAAAAGGCAAGAAAATGAGTTTTTAATTTAGGAAATCACTGAAGCTCACATTCCAAAAATCATGAATAAACTGTTATGAAACAATAGATGATAAACCATTCACTGTCGGGAACTATAAAAGTCTTTTAACAAGGACTGAAACAATGGGATTTCTTTACACAGGGATGATGAAACCCATCAGTGGCGTACAGTAACATGAGCACAAACGTTAAAGCTCCTCAGGCTTATCTTCAGTTACTCTGTGTTCTATTGTCGCTGGGCGTTTTTTTTTTTTTTTTTTTTTCAGTTGAGATGGTTTAAGCATGACTTCAATGTGTGTGTTTTTTTATTTATTGACGTTTTATTTAATTCCAACATGGGTGAGGATTACATCTCAAACACCTGGGGGGAGTTTTGTCTCTGATGTGTCGAGCACAGCTTCACTTTGTTTGTTACTCAGACAATTAGTGAACCACATGTTGGTTCAGATCTGTAGCAGCAGAAGCAGAACCTTGTGTTGGCGCGCTGCTAATTTGACTTCTTCCTCTCCAATAAAACATCCTGAACAGACGCACAGAGAAGCTTTTTCCCTTTGTCATCATTCAGCCTGTCATCAGGCACCAAAACACCTCAATCCTTCTGCATCAAACAACACTGGAAAGAGTTTGCTGCAGATTTTAGTTTATTTATTTTGGCTCGATGTTGTTCCCATGTGTTTAAACTCAACCCTGTGTGTTTTTTTTATTATTATATAAAGCTGTTACCAGAGTTGGGGTTAAATACATTTTTGACATTTTCAATTACCTATGTTCAATGTTAATTCAATTACGATTACATTGAGCTGCATTATTTCCAATGAAAATTAAACAATTATTTTTATTATTATTATTTTTTCATCCTTAGAAAGTCAATTACAATTACGTTCTCAATTACTACAGTTTAATTCCAATCAATCACAATTAATGAGCTGAAATAAATAACCTAATAAAGGTTAGCCTTCCTCTTGTGTTAGCTTTCTGTTAGCATCTCTTATGCTAACGGGTCCTAAATAAGCTGTAAAATACAATAAAAGAAACATATTATCTATTGGTTTTTTAGTGGTAAAATGCCTGATATAAAACAGATTTTAATAATTGTTAACTACTTATGTGTACAACTGTACATAGAAATGTAACACGGTTCCCCAGTTTTGTGTTAAATTATATTTGACAATTTTTATAGAATTTTCATGGCAATTCCAATTACAAAGAAAATTATCTAAACTCAATTACAATTTAATTATGATTATGACAGCAACAGATTTTCAAAATTACAATTAAAATTATAATTATGACATAATTGTAATTAATTATCAATTACGCAATTACAAATATACGTAATTGACCCCAACCCTGGCAGTTACCCCTGATCATTTTTTATTAGATAAAGTCATAGTAGATGCCTGATAGACAGAGACGTATAGAGCACTGATATATCCGACTCATGTAAAAGTACTCTTACTTGAAAATTGTACTCAAATACAAGAACAAGTAAGACATACATACAATACGCAAGTATAAGTAGCTCAATACTCAAAGTACAAGTTACGTTACTTTCACCCTCACGTTTATTTTTGGTGTTAAATCAAAACATCTCATGTATAAACTTAAAACTTGCACAAATGGAACTTCATTTATTTTCCACAAAAGCATCTGTATAAAATAAAAAGTTTGTCAAAATGTACAATTATTTTTATAAAAATAAAATAACACCAATGAATTCAATTCAAAATAGTATAGCTAAATTTATGAACTCTAAAACAGTGCCATGCCAAATAACAATAATTTACTCAGTAACAGTTGAGTGTAGAAATGTGATCAGAATCAGAATCAGAAATGTTTTAATGGCCAAGTACAGTTTTTAGGACAGTACAAGGAATTTGTCTTGGTAGTCGGTGCACGAAACAAAAAACAAAGAAAACAAAGAACAAAGAAACAACCCAGCAACAATAATAATAATAATAATGATAAATATAAAGGATGAGGGATAAATAAAGGATAGATAGAGAATAAAGGATAAATAGGATAAATATAAATATATATATATATATACAGTGCAGCAGATAATGTCATCATGGAGGTGGTGATCGGGTGGGGGGGGGTTCAGTGGGTGACTTGGGGTGTGTTCATGTGGATGGTGGCAGAGGGAAAGAAGCTGTTTTTGTGTCTGGAGGTTCTGGTCCTGATGGACCGAAACCTCCTTCCAGAAGGGAGAGATGGAAACAGTTTATGACCGGGGTGGGAGGGGTCGGCCACAATATTTCCTGCACGCCTCAGAATCCTGGAGGCGTACAGGTCCTGGAGGGAGGGCAGATTGCAGACAATGACCTTCTCTGCAGAGTGGATGATACGCTGCAGTCTGGCCTTGTCCTTGGCCGTAGCTGCAGCGTACCAGATGGTGATGGAGGAGCAGAGGATGGACTGGATGATGGAGCTGTAGAAGTTCACCATCATCTTTGTTGGCAGACTGAACTTCTTCAGCTGCCGCAGGAAGTACATCCTCTGCTGAGCTTTTTTGATAAGGGAGCTGATGTTCAGCTCCCACTTGAGGTCCTGAGTGATGATGGTCCCCAGGAAGCAGAAGTACTCCACAGAGCTCACTGTAGAGTCTCCCAGGGTGAGGGGGGTGAGGGGGGCTGGGTTCTTCCTGAAGTCTGCTATCATCTCCACTGTCTTTAAAGCGTTGAGCTCCAGGTTGTTCTGTCTGCACCAGGACACCAGCCGGTCTGTCTCCCACCTGTAGTCAGACTCGTCTCCATCAGAGATGAGACCGATGATGGTCGTGTCGTCTGCAAACTTCAGGAGTTTGACCGACTGGTGAGAGGAGGTGCAGCTGTTGGTGTACAGGGAGAAGAGCAGAGGAGAAAGAACACAGCCCTGAGGAGATCCAGTGCTGATGGTCCGGGGAGCAGAGATGGTTTTTCCCAGCTTCACGTGCTGCCTCCTGTCAGACAGGAAGTCTGTGATCCACCTGCAGGTGGAGTGTGTCACGTTCAGCTGGGAAAGCTTGTTCTGAAGGAGAGCTGGGATTATTGTATTAAAAGCAGAGCTGAAGTCCACAAACAGACCTGTTGGATCTATAAGCAAACTGCAGGGGGTCCAGGTGGGGGTCGGTGATGTCCTTGATGTGGGAGAGCATGAGGCGTTCAAAGGACTTCATGACCACAGATGTCAGAGCGATGGGTCTGGAGTCATTAAGTCCTGTGATCCTCAGCTTTTTAGGGACAGGAACGATGGTGGAGGCCTTAAAACAGGCAAATTTCACATCTGATACAGTGATTAATATAGTAAGTTGAATCACTTTAGATTGAAACCAATTCTGAACATCACTCCAAAAACTCTGTCAAATATCAAAATGAAATGCAATATTTCCACGACTTCACATCCCACAATGCAATGCGTGAAAATATCAACGAACGGAAAGTTTACGGTAGAGATGAAAACAAACTTTCAAGCATCAGTTTTTGACCTTTTACCTTTCTTATTTTGAACAAAATGTTTGATTCATTGATCTATGAGACAAACTATGATTCTATATAATAAACAATTATCAGGGGTAGCTGCTTTGAGTATTTTATCATTTGACTATATATGTGACTTACGAAAGGTGGGGAAGACAACTTCGCCATGCAATCATCACTCCATCATTATCGCTCAGCTTTAAGCTATGTACATAGACTGTTTAAATCTCTAATGATTTGTCACATATATGCATTGGTTCTTGGTTGACAATCCAAAAAAACACTTTTTTAAATTATCTTCATTGGCCCCTAACTACTTATGGGAATGTTAAAAAAAATCAGATTTCTGTTTTAATTTATAGTATAAAGATTACTCTTTCTTGTGAACTATTTTTCCTTATGCAATGTCTTCATTTTTATTTTGGAACCCAACTTTGGGTTATTTCACCACTTGTGAATGTTGAAAATCCTTTACATGAGGCCATTGTTGCTTGCCTCTGTGTCTTATATTCATTTATTTGTTTTTCACTATTAACATAAACAAATATAAATGTAGTGTAGTTCCTGAGATATTGGAAGCTGAAAATGGAAGAAAAATTAGGACGCGTGAAAATCAACACATACACCCCTCACAAAATTGTCCATAACTCCAAAAAAAATTATTCCGATCAAACTAAACATTTATAGGGCCTTATAAGATTTGCGTTAACGGAAACGCAGACGGAGTCACGTAATCGACCAATGAAAACGGTTAAACATAGAAATGGACAGAATCGACATGAAACGTCACCGTGAGGCTAGGAACATTGTATTACGAGGAAATGTTCCAGGGAGCGCTCATTAGGTGCACCGCCCTCTCCCCTCCTGTCCTGGCTGCATTAAACACCACCTAAACCACCCCAAACACCGTCTAAACTGCCAAAAAACTATGCAAATCATCACTGACTCCTAAATACAGAGCCACCAGTGCCCGCTTAACTTTGCTGTGCCTGTAAAACTTTGTTCATTTCTTGTGTAGTGCAGCAGCACTCCGTGAAAACGTGATCAGCTTCTATCAGTTTCACCTGCTCAGAGCGTTTGATCAACATCTAATCAGAGCTGCAGAAGATCTGTGGGAAAAGTTGTTCTGTTATTGTGGACGAGACCATCGATGCCAGGGACTGTAGAGTCTTAAACATCGTAGGTTAATGATAACTTCTGTTACTGTCAGATATTCTGGCCCCTAGTGGTGAAATAACAGATGTGTCCTTGTGTCCATTTATTTTTGTGTAATCATAATGGTCTGGAATGATGTCATCAGGATCATTTAAATTAAGTTGATCAAAACTTAAACAATAAACCTGCTCAGATTCAGTAAACCATTGATCCCAGAGGGGGAATTAGTGTTCTAATACATTTTTATATGACATAAATAATTAAAAAGGAGCAGTCAGAATAATCCATGTCACTACAACTCATATCTACCTTTTTATTGTAACTTACTTAATTTTTGACATACATTTTTGGTTTTTTATTTATTAGTATTTATTTCGTTTACTCACAGGAGTTAAAAACTAATATTTTCAGAAAAAAATGATTAATATTTTTTTTTTAAAAATGGAATTTTAAAAAAGTGGAAGACACGGTATTTGGGAAAAAATAAAACCGATTTAATGGGGCCCTACATTTACAGTGTGCCTATTGAATAATCACGGAAAAATTGGTAAAATTTGAGACTGAAGTGCATGAGCCATTTGTTGAAAAGATGTACTGTATGTGTGTGAGCATGCTGAGGCTGAGTGTGTGTGTCTCTCTGTGTAGTATTGCCTGTTCACAGCGTGTGCCAGTGTTCCTGTTGGGTTTAATAGTTGAGGTATTTTGGACATGTCGATGTCTGATTTAACTCAGCTGGGCACGTCTGCGTTTAAAGCACCGATGTGGGAAAGGGGGGACGGTGGGGGCTACACCAGACCAGAGCAGACCAAAGCAGACCTCCCATGCAGTCTAACCGACCCATCCAGATTGGCTTGCTGCGTAGGACACAATGTTCCCCCTACAAGAGGCACAACCACATGTTTGTATCACCTCATCACATTCACAAGAAGGCTGAGTTTATTGCAACCACACCAGGATTGTGTGTTTGCCTGTTTGTCTTGGACTTTCACAATACCCAGAAATGCAGTGCTAAGAATTATTCTAGGAACAAGGATGAGCTGGAGAGAGAATGGGCTGACCATCTCGTCTTCCTGCCGACCCATCCTTTCTCTTTTGGAAAAGAATTTTCTGAGGACAACTTGTGCTAGTTTCCCAGAGACCTGCGATCCGTGTGGTTTTAAACACACGGGCTGCAGTCCAGCTGCTCTCAGCTCTGCAGCTGTTCAGCCTTCTGATGATGATAGTGAAGATGATGATAATGATGTCAATGATGATATATTCACTCTGGGGATGATGACATCCCAGATGGTTTCTCTGTGATAGTTTGGAAAGCCTAAAAGTGTTTTTTTTCCTGACGTTTTTTTTTCAACATAAAGCTGCAAACTGCTGCATTCTGACTCTACAATGTGCAGTGCTAACCTCAGCTCAAAGGGTTAATGGTGAAAACCACTTCTTCACGACCATGATGCAGGTACACAGGCATGGGCAACAAGAGGCCAGCGAGACATAAGGGACCCTCAGTTTGATTTTGTGTGGCCCCTAAAACAAATGCGCAAAATGACTCCAAAAACAGCCTGCAAAACGACAAGAAAAAAGGGACTCCAAATACACACAAAAAGATTTAAAAAAAAACACACACAAATGTATCCAAAAAAGACACACCAAATTACTCCACACATGCAAAACAACAACAGAAATAAACACCAACACAAAAACATGCAAAACAACAACAGAAATAAACACCAACACAAAAACATGCAAAACAATATCAAAAATACACAATATCACAACAAAAACAAACAAAAGGGCAACCAAAAATACACAGAACAAAACAATAAAAGGAGGAGACCAGCGGGACACACAGGACCCTTAGTCTAATTTTGTGTGGCCTCCAAAATAAATGACTCCAAAAATACATTGCAAAACGTCAAGAAAAATGCACATAAGTAACTCCAAATATACACAAAATGATCCAAAAAAGGCACACTTAGGGGGTATGCTATGAATCTAGATTACCCCTTATCACGCTAACTTCTGGGATTTAATCAGTGTGTGCTGGACTACGAAGCTCGCTGGAGCTTAATCACTATGACAATTAATGCTGAATGGCTAACCTGGTCGGCAGCAGGTTTAGCTCTGGCTTGGATGTTAGCGAGTCCTAAAGCCACGCCTCCTGACCAATCAGATCTCTTAGAAAACGACCTGCCAGTTGTTAGATGATCCTGGTTGGTGCAGATCTGACAGCTAAGTTTAGGAAAGATCACAACACGCTAATTTAAGCCAAGTGATTACAGCCTCGCTACGTGCGCGTGCACATGAAAGGGGTGGAGATTGCGGCGTCTGACCAATCAATGGAGAGAACTGGGTCTTTACAATGAATGGAGGAACAGCTTATGATCTTAAACAAATATAATGAATATAAATCCATGATGACAGTGAAGAGCAACAGTGAATTAGTGCAGCGCACAGCAGGAGGCGGAGCTTTTATACTCGCTCAGATCTGATCCACTTCATAACTTGGTACCGACCACGTTGCTAAAGTTTAAATTATGAATATTTAAAATCCATAATTCAGACCAAAGACAACCTTGTTGTTACAAAAAAAGGCAGGAAGTTGCTGACACTGTGAATGCGTAAAAGTGCGAGATTATTTATGATATTAATCCATTGGATGATAAACGGACAGCGCTCGCAATTAAACTTTATTACAGCACACACGTGTCTCTATTCAAGTAGACCTCTATTAGACACACTGGAATGAGAGCACATTGTGCAGGTTCCTGCTGATAATGTCAGCCCCAGCTTATGAATGAATGAATGAATGAATGAATGAATGACTTCAGCCGTCCGCATACACGGATCGACACAGGCTTCATCAGCTGACTGTAGATCAGTCCATTAGATATAAATCTAAATCTTTCCTAAAGGATGTCATCGGTAAATGAGAGGGTTGCATTTATAATTAATAATCTTCTTTCCTAAACTTAGCTGTCAGATCTGCACCAACCAGGATCATCTAACAACTGGCAGGTCGTTTTCTAAGAGATCTGATTGGTCAGGAGGCGGGGCTTTAGGACTCGCTAACATCCAAGCCAGAGCTAAACCTGCTGCCAACCAGGTTAGTAGTTCAGCATTAATTGCCATAGTGATTAAGCTCCAGCGAGCTTCGTAGTGCAGCACACACTGAATAAATCCCGGAAGTTAGCGCGATAAGAGGTAATCTAGATTCATAGTAGACCCCCAAAATATTAACTCATGTTCACAATCCCACAGCAGCTGTACTACGAAAGCTGGTTATAAGAGCAAACGTACTTGTGTCACAATTGAGGAACGAGTATAAAAAATATGAAGAATTAAAATTAATGGCAGGAAGGGAAATTGCAGACTGGAAATGCGTACATTTGTGAGATTATAAAACAACAATTCATTGGACGGAATAATTAACGGTCATTCTCTGATCAGTTTCACTTTATTACAGCACAGAGGTGTTTCTAATCACCTATCCGCCTCATTTTGTGGGCATTCTGTCTGTGGCTCCGACTCTGCATTCATAACACTCAGTCAGTCTATATCATAAGGTGGAGATTATTTATATTTTATACACCCTGTATTACCTTAGGGTTCTCACACGTTTTTGCCTCAAGTACCCCCTTTCTCTTAATTCTAAATCCATGTACTTTGTCCGACTACAATATTTTGCTCAGAATACTATGAAAAAACAACTATAGAGCATAATAATGGAAGAAATCAGAGATAACACACATTTTAAAGAATCTCAATCAGTGTAATGAAACAGTAAAAAGAAATTGGTCTGATTTGAGTTGAACGGCACAGCCGAGCCAACACTGCTGCATGTTTACACAACAAACCAGTCAGAGTATAAGACAGCTACTGGTAAATGGATGTGTTCTCTAGCTAAAACAGCCTTTGACATTAAGGGTCAAGTCTCCATCTGTAATGGCCGCGCTAGGGCGTGATGCTGCCAACATATTGGGCATTTGCGTGTTTCCCGCTAATGGAACAATCTGAGTGTCACACAGTGACTTTTTCCACACACTTAAATCTGAGGGTTTAGGTCACTCTGTCTTTTGGAAAAGGTCCTGTTCAATCCCGCTAAAGCTGTCTGCTATCTTTACACGCCGCCTTCGTGTGGCAAAGCTGCAAGCCAATCAGATTAGCAGCTCAGGTCGCACTCTGCAGTAAGAACATTTAGAGTACAAACGCTGCGGTGTTTACATCGTGGGTCAAAACAACATGAGAAGACTTTATGTAACGCTAAGCGCTGTAATCGAAACACAGATTATTCTCTGATGACGGAGAAAGGTCAATAATCACTGACCTGGGATTATTAGTTACTGTTATGTAGTGGTGTCTGAGGACGTGTGAGGAAGTGATGTGGGTACTGAGCTGAAAAAAGTGGCATGTTAAGAGATGACATTGCAAATGGTGAATAAAGTGAAGTAACCACGACTAGGGTGACCATATTTTGATTTCCTAAAAAGAGGACATTTGGGCCGACCTCGGCATACTCAAAGTACTCAATGTTTTCTCAAATCTACTTTGTAACAGCAAAATACTATTTAATAAATGAATAGGTTGTTATTGTCCATAAGGTTTAAAAATTAATTTCTGACTTTAAAAAAAATCTGAAATCAATGGTAACTCAAGTCAATCACCTGTATTATGCATTTTAACAATCTGTTCTTCAAAATGCTCACATATGCCTTCTTAAAATCTCTCAATCATTAAAACAATGAGAATAATGGTAAATAGATAGTCAATTAACCTTTAGTTAATAGTTATTTACTGTTAAAAAACAATGAAATTATAGTTAATAATGTTTTTTAATGATTTGTTATGCTATATTTGATGTTAACCTAACAGTTTATTGATGCACACGTTATAACATTTTATACACTTTATAAAGTGTTCGTTAATAATTAACAGAGGATTAATAAACCTTGATGATGTTTATTAAACATCTATTACAGTAGTAATAGATGTTTAATATTCTCTATTAGTTGTAAATATTACACTAATTAGTTGCAACTTTATAATATCATTATTAATTCATTAACATATATTGAAATGGTTTATAAATCATGTGTAAAGCAATTGTTGAAATTCTATTAACATCAATTCAACTTTATAATGACCATCCAACTAATGTTTATGGATGCTCTCATCTACACAGTATTTATTAACCATTTACAAAGTATTATCAACATCTGTTCCAACTTTACAATAACCATCCAGATAATTATTGCAACCATTAGTAAAGTATTAATTACCTATCTAAAACATTTTTATGAATGCTTTATAAAGCATCATTTAGGGATACTAAAGGATAGAGCAAATATTAGCTGAGTTCTGGTATTTTAACACACACACACGCACGCACGCACGCACACACACACACACACACACACACACACACACACACACACACACACACACACACACACACACACACACACACACACACACACACACACACACACACACACACACACACACAACCAACATTCCACAATCACAGTAGTATAGTTGGTCGGGTCACCAATAGGTCAACCTTTTCACCATGCTCAGACAGCACCATAATTATTATTTTGAAGCCTGAGGCCGTTTCATTTCAATGAAACGTTTCATTTCACAACGTTTCATTTGACAGATGATTTACTGACAGAAGTTCTTTTGATCTGATAAATTACAGAGGTTTTCCTGATACCTCATACCTCACTCTGACGCCTGAGCATGTCCTAAAAAAAGTACACCTTCCTCTAGTGTTTTGTTCTTCTTATTATTATCATCATATACTAAAGCAGGGGTTCTCAACTGGTCTCACCCTGGGACCCACATTTTGCCACGGTCATTAAATCGCATCCCACTTTTTTTTAGAACTCAACCAACCAAACTGAGTTTTTCAAAAATAGCCGTTGAAATCAGAATCAGAATCAGAATTCCTTTATTAATCCCAGGGGGAAATTTCTTTTGTTACAGCCACTTTATGAAATAAAAGAATAAAACGTTTAACCAAGACGAAAGAACGAATAAATGTTAAATGAGTGTATAATTAAGTAAAAGACTGTCAAAAATAAGGATCAGATACACACACATTACAGTAGTAAAAATAATGTAAGATAGATAATACTAATAATAATAATTCAAATATACAAATTATATACAAATATGATTCAGATATTTACAACAATCAAGCTATGAGGTTACAGTGATGAATTATACAGTTTGATTGACACAGGCAAAACACACATATATAATATTTTTTGAAACATAAATCTATATATTTTCCTGTGCAAAATGCCTGTCAATACAAAAGTTTCTTTCAAAATAAAAGACTGTCCAACATTAGAGATATGAAGTTTTTTTTTAATATTCGATCTGCTGTCTACCCACCCAGTACAGGTACGCAACCCACTTTTGGGTCCTGACCCACCAGTTGAGAATCGCTGTACTAACATATATTGGACAGATATTATGTAACGATGTATCGGAATATTAAAACGTCACAACACAAGATGCTTCGTCGAGGGTACGAGTGGTATCGCGAGGCGGGTGGGGAACCCGATACAAAATAATAATCCACACAATATATTTATTTTTAGATTCCAATTGAGTTGAAAAGGACATAGAAAATGGTTATTTTTCAACTGCAGATTTATTTCCAAAAAATATTGCATAACTGTGAGCCCATTATTGTCTATTGTATCGTATTGTGAACATAATAATATCTTATCTACTGGTGGTGAAAATAACATATAGATAAAGTATAATTTATCTAAAATAAATGAGATAAAGGATCCCTTAAACAAAAATCATTCTCTTTGAAAAGCTAAAAAAACAAAATCTGAACTGTTACATTATCTCCTGTCACTGTGCATGTTTACCTGCTTTCTATTTGTAAGTCTTGCCCTTTTAATAAATGACCTAGACCTGAACCTGGACCTATTCCAGTCCTGCTGCTGCTGCTGCTGCTGCTGCCAGGAGATGTCCCTGCTGTTTAACCCTCTTAGTCTTTTGACCCGCTTCAGTGAAACGTGACGGCAGACGACTGAGGTGATCTTCATTTTCCCTCAGGAGGATTACCTCTGTTCCCTCTCTGTTAAGGATCTCCTCAGTTATAATCCGGATCTTGACTGTGGAAAACGTCCTGTTGGAAAATCTCAATAACTTTTCACATGATCCGTTTCATTCATCAAACAAACACCGTCCCTCAGAGCTCTGCTGGACTGAAAGTGGGTGGGACAATCAATCACTGAGATCTTTGTCGTTTGTCTCACAGCCGCTGATTTTTCACTGTTACCGTGACGACACAGGTCCTAACAACACAAAGATTTGGACACTTACTCACAAAAACCATCACCACACTCAGTCAGTTTACATATTAACATGCACACGGCTATCTAGCTATGCTCTCATGTCCCTTAAAGAGTTACTAAACCCCAAAAACTAAACTAAAACAAATGTATGTGTGTAAGAAGTAGAGCTGTTGATTGATTCTTGTCCAACTCTTGATGTTTCAGTCAAGTATTTTAATTTGGCATTTTCTGTTGTAAAAATGTAAGAGTGACTGCCCTCTATGGGTTGAAACCGGCATTACAATAACATTTTGCTATTGCCTGAGAATGGTGGTTTGTAACATTTTAGTGGCTTCTTACGTCACCGTTGGCTCCGCCCCTCCTATAAAAACGATTACCTGTGGACTCTGCAATCTCTGGCGAATAGGTTGGATAGAGAGAATTGTGAACAGAGAGGTATAGTGAGTATCGAGTACGTTGTTAAGCATAGCATAGAGTGTTTTTTGGAGCTTTGATAGTATAGACTGGGCGTGTCTTAACTGCTCAAAGATTCCCACCCATAATCGAGGCATTTTTTAAATTTCTCCCTTAGTGGCACATCAGCCGAAAGGTTGATGTGCCAGGACCTCTCATCTTGTCTAAAGGCGAGCATACACTGTTGCTCAAATAAACTAAACTGAATGTAAATCAGAATCAGAATCAGAATCAGAATCATCTTTATTCGCCAAGTGTATGTTGTACACACGAGGAATTTGACTCGGTCAACTGTGCTCTCTCAAATGTAACTGTTGTACTCATTTGCAGAGTCCGAATATTTACAACTTACGATTCAAGTTCTCACACAATACGGACTAACGCTCTGACTCGACCTGACTGCTCACACTGTACGCCCATACACGACATGTCAAAGTCTTGTATCTGGCAATGCAACGTAAAAAAAACGTTGCCGTTAAAACAGAAGAAAAAGAAAAACCCAGGAGTGGATAGACATTTGCGATGTTAAGCAAAAAGAAACGCGCTGCCTTGGCAACTTATGCCATTTTCTGCGGAGAAGCTTCAAAAAAGAAAAGGTGGCGATGTGTGTGGAAGTATGGTCCGTAAGTTCTACAACGGTACAGTGTTGGCGCATGCGCAGTGTGAGACTTTGAGGTAAACTATTCCTGGCACTGCTTCAACAATGCGATACCCTCACGAAGAGCGACCAGAATTTCAAACAGGTTGGATTTTCTTGCTGAACGGTAGCTGGTTGTGAGGTGTTAATCGCTTCTCGTAACCCCATGTATACTACACCATATATATTACCCTATCTATACTACACAATGCATGACACACAATTTAGCCGAGACTATGCCTGATCCCAAAAACAGTAGCATGAGTGAAAAATCGGCTCAAAATAGACCAAAAATTGCACAGCGTATGCCTGCCTTCATTGTACATGCAGGAGAGAAAAACAAACTCCATCTGACTCTGTCTCCATAGGTGATGCTGCATCTTTTACAAAACAGTGCATATTGATGTCGTTTTGTGTGGACATTGTACTTTAAGTTGATTAGCTTTTCCTTGTGAGTTTTTTTCTTATGCGCCATCAATCTCCTTCTTGTTCAGGGGAGAAAAAGTGATGCATGGGTTCCAATATTTAACATTGATAAATGTTTAGAATTTAGTCACATCTGCTAACATTCACAGCTTTAATTGAATACAGATGTTTTTGTGGGGTCACATTTGGAAAGAATAGCTTAATGAACTAAAATAAAGCCTTTTGACTTCTGTTAATTTGTTTTGGTTATTTTTTTATTCTCTTATTCATTCATTCATTCGAGGAAAAGCAATCAAAATAATCCACAGCCTTATCAGTTTCAGCAGGACTTTGGTTGCCTCTGGTCCTGACAGTAAAATTATGGTCCTTGAACCGACTGTACAGAGTGAATCTTGGAGGTTATAAATGAGTTGAGTCCTTGGGACATTATGATAAGCATGATTGTGGTCTAAGAACAGCATTTTGGTTTGGTACAGGTATTAGTGTTCTGTCATGGACACTAATGGCCTCAAGCCTCTTCAGAGGCTTTGGATGCAGCTACTGCCAGCAGTCTACAGATTATCTATTGAGTCATCCGATTTCTCACCCCATTGGTCCCATATAATAGATTTGGTGTGTATAAGTCTACGTTTTCATCCACAATTCCCAAGTGAGAAGAGCGTTGGTGGACAAAGTGAATGAGAAGCATTTTATTTAGTACCTTGGATAGTCATGCTAGTTTTTCCTCTTATATGTTTTTGGTCATTGTCTTGATGACGATAGGTCAAAATATCTCCATAAAGTACTTTGAGTTGTCTCACTAAAATTTCACATTTTAAAAATAAATAAATGGATTGAGAGTCACTACTGTATTGTCATATACACTTCAGTGCACATGGCCAGGGTCTGTAACGCACAGACATCATCATTAGTGGTGGGGACGGGGCGTTTGTCTGCAGAAACTTCCTGGTGATAGATAGATGAGACAGCCTTGGATAGCTGACTTTGGGAGCCAAAAGAAGATAAGCAATGTGTTTTCGATTCAGGCTAGGTCAATTTCAATAGCCTTGTGTCCCGGTTCTCTTTGCATTAATCCAATAAAACGGCCTTAACTTGCAAGCCAGACACTCATCTTCTCCAAGTTGGTTTAAATTCTGCATAAACGATCCTAAAGCAGCCTCCTGCTTGCTTTTGAGATCATTCATCACATGAGTCTGAGTATTGAGAGCCCTGCCCCATCCTTCATAAATGACTGGCAGCCTTCCCAAAACAGTTGCCAACGTAATACAGACTTTGCGCTAGGTCAGAAAGCTGCCAGCATGCCTGCTACCATAATTCCAATCATGTAGATGTCTTCCACGTCCTCCATGGAAGACGTGGAACACAGTCACACAACTCGCCACTTGTTCCAAGGGTCCAGTGCATATCCAGCCGCAAACGTCGCGCTTGGATATGCGGGTTCACCACTGCCTGATATTTTTGTCGATAAAATTTGATTGATTGCATCGAGAGACCAACTGATCACTTCCATAATTCCAGTTTGGGATGAGATGCAAAGAGAGGCTCCTATTAGATTCACAAGACCAGACAAAACAAAAGCAGCAGCAAGGACAGATACAGGTGGGATGAGAGGGAGCAAAGAAAAATGACACCGCCTTCGTCGAGTTGCAGAAGAGAATTAAGTCCAAAATACACGTAATGGCCTACGTGTGTCAAAATAATTTCCCAAAATATTCATAAGGAAATTATAAATTGGGCAAAATATTTTTTAATTGGCTTCATTTTTTTTTTTTAATTATTATTATTATTGACCGAACATGACAATATTTGTCTGATGGCTTTTGCTTTAGGAAACAATCAGTCATTTTTCCTTTCCATTAAAGCTGAACATCACTGAAAACCTCTCTTCCTGGTAGTAAAGTTCCCTGGAATCCCTTATACTAACTGACAATAGCAAACCGATAAGCTTTTTCAGCCTGATTCACCATGTTGTTAAACACACACACAGACAGTATTATAATGTATAAGATTTGTAAATATTGTCTATAGCCTATGGTATGGCCTTTTTTCTGTAATTGTCTCTAGAAAGGAAAAAAGAGGAAATAACAAAGAATTATTGATTAATCAGCAGTGCACAAAGTAATTTATGTGCTGTAGTTCATGTTGTATAATAAAACACGCCAGTTAAAAAAAATGAAAATATATATATTTTATAAGTCTCCCTCTCGCCACTTGGGGGCTCTGCAACACCCCTAGCACCCCCACCTCCCGCAGCCCTGTCAAAGATGTTCATTTCAAATTACCATACAGTCTAGGCTCATGTTTTTACTCATATTTGAGCCCATAAATGAGCTTTCAGGGACTCGTTGGTGGTTGTTGGCTAAGCTAATGCTATTTGCTGATCTGGTGTTCCTGACAGCACAGTAACTTCTATTTGTAAAACAAAACATATTTGTTTTTGAAGCATGCTGTAGTTGTTTGATAGGTACATTTCTTATTTGCCAAACAAAACACACTAATTTTTAAAACCACAAATTGTTGGGTGTGTAAAACATTGTTTTTTTGTGTTTATAACACATGAAAAAGACCAATGGAACTGGTGTTGCCAGTCTAAAATTGCAATACCAGTTGACACTGGCCCCTGATTTTACTTTAGGATGCGTCTATCACTCTGTGTCATTCTCTGTCTTGGCTTGACACTTAACTCTGACCATGGTCCTAAACATGACCCTGATATTTAACTGGCCTCTGGTCTCCTGTATGATTGTTAAAAGAGAGACCGGGCTCACACGGAGCGTGTTGTGTTTACTGTGAGGCTCTGATTGGTAAATGAGGCTTAGAGGCCAAGCTATTGTTACTGTTCCTGTTTACTATGGACATGTTTGTCTTCGCTGGTGGTCTTGGTGTCACGCCATCCCCTAATGAGAGCCCATGAACCACACGTTGGTCCCGCAGCAGCATCTCCTCTTTCACAAAGACCTTCATTCTCTCCCACTGACTCCACTACGTGACGGAGGGCTGGCATCAGCCCCCCGTTCACATGCTCCCCTCAATTACGCAACAACTCACCAAAATAAGGTCAGAATGTTCAGAGACCAGCTTGGGATCCCCCGTTTACCACCCCCCTGCCCCTCCCTCCCAGCTCCTGCACCACCTCTATGTATTTACACTACATTGAGCTGTTTCTTCTCTTGTGTTTACATGGACCCTCTTTACATAATTATTAACTGTTTCACATCAACTTTTACTAATTTCAACCAGCCGGAAGAACCAAATCAGGAGCAACCGGAGGAGGTTTACAGGCTGCAGGCTTTTTTGATGCTGATTAAAGTCATTTTGTTATCTGTTTACACCCATCAACAGATCAGAGGTCACACATCCAACATTCATATAAAACCATTCATAGACAACCACATGCCTTATGCAATATGCATAAAAGAAATATAAAGTTTATGGGGCTCAAAGTTCAAAAGGGAAGTTGTGTATTGAAGAAGGAATACAAGGTGTTTAACAAGCTACTGAGTTTGTGGCATAGTGTCTAATATAATAGTAATGACCAATATGACATACATCATTGGTCTATTCAATCTCCATTAACTTTATTTACTTAATGCAAGTAAACAATAAAAAATACAACCACCAACCAACTAACCTACCAATGATCTGATCATACAACCAACCAACCAACCAGTTAATTTTTCCACCATCCAACAAGCTTATTATCATTACACTCACCAAGCAAGAAAGCAACCAACCTACTAAACTACTAGCTAATTGTTGAGCCTAGCCAAAATAACGTTTCTTAGTTAGAAGTGTTGCGTTAGCTTGAAAGCACAATTGCAATACTTTGTATCAGTATCTTTATAACTGTTCTCACTTCTGATCAAAATGTCCTTAAAATTCAGAAAACATGACAAAGGCATTTATTTCACAAGGCTAATTAGTTGTAAGTGTTATTGTGTTGCTGTATAATCCGATAAAGCACAATAAAATCAAGACCTGTTTTGAGTCATTACCCCGGTAACTGATGCTCAGGACCTGCTCTAAAGGTTTTTTGCTCTACATACAAACTTGATACTTTATTTTCACACAACCTTGAACAAAATGTAATTTTAGAACATTTCCTGGCAAAATATAGATACAACTTTGTTTCCAGTTAAACTGGGGTTAAACATTTTATATGAATGTGCAGGTGTTCAGCTTAGTATATTCAGAGAATACTTTTCTCTTTTCAATTTACAAGGAATAAGAAAACGTCCCTAACAACATAAAATGTCACGCTCTCAGCAACATGACCAACTCCAGTGTGCAGCAGTAACGCTGTAACAAGATGTCTCTGGTTTAGACTGATATTCCCTCAAGAATAATATTACCCAACAGAACACAGCAGCTTTTATCGGGACGTCCCATCCTTCCCGCTTTGTCTGCCTGTGGTGATGAGTCCAAAGGACAGAGAATCACATTGATGATCCTACTGTTCAGTGGCGTCACATCGATGGTTGAACGTTTAACCTCTCATCAGGTGACCTGAAGCCCTGCACGGGATCGCAGCCAACAAACCATGACAGAGACAGAAAACAGTTTCAAAGACTAAGAGAATAGAACATACAACATGTGATGTTGTTTTTCAATATGAAGTACGTGAGCTATAACACAACAACAATTGATCATGACAGGGTTTAATAAACACAGCCACTGTTCATTGTTCTCATGCTATCTGTTCCGTAGGATCGAATGGAAAGCTCCAAGTGGGATCATTTCAGACAGTTTCAGTTCAGTCTATAAGAATGCAAGGTATATAGCTGCATGTTATCTGCAACACGAGTAAGGAGGTCTTAAGCCTAAAAGAGCTTTATAAACTAAGGTCAGCCAATGTGCATATCAGCTTGCACTCAGACAAGGGACGTTCAATTTCATATACAATTCACAATTAAGGTAAATGTAGATTATTCATTTGTTTTCAAAATATTGTTGTCTGCTATATTAAATTTTTTTAAAAAAAGTTTTAATGTTGATCACAGTGTCAAGACAACATACCAATACTATAACTCTGAGGTTGTGTGCGTGTGTGTGTATGCGTGCGTGTGCGCGTCATCAATAGTTTACTTCCATTGTCCTACCCGGACTCCCTCTTCCCTTCCCCCTCACCAAGGTGTACCACTGCCCTCTCTTTTTATATTCTCCCTTATTTAAACGTTTTTCTTACCCTTCCCTAGGGAGGACTGAGATGGTCACATTTATGCAATAAAATAAAATGATTAATTAAAAAAATTCAGGGCCAAATCAGAACTGACCATTAATCTTAGTCCTGGTTTCTCGACCCCAACAGATGTTTGTTGATGAATGTAGACAGAAAGACTTCACCTGAGACTGCTTTTAATGTTAAACCCAGGATCATGTGTCATTAAAGTAAGTCCTCCATCTTCATACCGAGGATTCCCTGATGCACTTGTCAGGTCCGTTTTCCCTGACAACTCCCAGCTGATGACATTCCTGTAAAACCACATGAAGCACTGATGCAAAGCAGATGTTTCACTCAGCTGCTTTGTTTTGACTTTGACCTCCCACATTATCTCTGTTGTTACAGAAGGCACCAATCAGAGGAGGGGGGGAAACACCTGAGCAATGCAAAGCAAGTCTTTGGCACACCGACCTCCTTCTGCAGGTCTTTGTTTACTCAGACTTGGTAATTGGAGTGGATCAGAGCAGTCACATGACTTCTCCAGCAGGAGGACTCTAGATTATCTTGTTAAAACAGCTTTCAACAAATCTTTTTGATCATCTTAAGAACTAATTCAAATGACAAATTACATTGAATTAAACTATTGTCCAAAAAATTAAACATTTCAACCTTTTCTTCATCAATGTAATTTTAAAATGTTTTAGGACATCCTTTACCTTAGATTGGATGGATGGATGGTGCAGTCTTTTTATTATATTAGACCAATTTGATTTGTGTAGCTCAATGAATGCACAAAGCAACTGGTGTGTATCTGTGTGATCAAAGACCGTCTCCACTCACAATCATGAGTTCAGATTTCAGAGCAATGATGCTGACTCATTTGCCTCTTTAACTTTTTACTGGGCTGTAAACCACAGGGATTCAGGGCTGAGGAGCACTGTGAAACCATTTGATAGGGGTGTGTGTGTGTGCGTGTGTGTGTGTGTGTGTGACTTTGCTCTTTATTTTTCTGATCAACATTCCCCTTAGTTTTCTCCTAAAGTGGTTTTTTCAGAACGGTGTGAACAAGCCTTTAGTACTGCAATATACTCACTAAACATCCCCCAAACCTTAGCTGAATTATGTCATATGATTTAAGGAGCTGCATGCCAAGATTGACAAATTAATTAGAGTCAAATTAATTATATATTAAAGGAGCATATAGGCAGGATCAAGAAACAAGACTCCATAGTGACACGATGACAGTTAAGGTAACTGCGTTAGTGTAACTGCAGTCATCAGCCGACTCAGGAGCGTGCGTGAACTCTTCAAAGCATTGTTTGTCATGTTGCCTCTATCCGTGTTTTTCTGTAAACACCTAAAGCAGTGAGCGTTAGGTGTTTGTGTCTGTCTGTCTGTGTGCGTCTCCCTGTTGGTTTATGTCCGTTTTTGATCTGTGTGCATCTTCCTGTCTGTCGCTGCATGTCTCCATGTGTTCAGTTCTGTCTCGTCTGTCCCCTGCGTGTGTGGCTCTAGTGTAGTGTGCGCGTTTGTGTGGATGCTGCGTACCGTGAGTATGTTCGTGCAACTGAGTGTGCTTAAGTTTGTTTTCTGGAACATACGGTTGGGCGGTGCTTGCATTCCGCGGTCAGAGGTGTAGTAGCATTGTGTGAAGGTTGTACGTGTGTATGAGCGTTAGGTTAGAAGTGTGTGTGGGTTTGAGAATGTACGTGTGCACTAGTTTTAGGTGTAATCTGATGAGGGTAATGTTTATATGGGTTTGGAGATGCACTTGTGTGTGCCGCACGGGTGGTGCAATCTGTGGTTGGTTCATTTTCAGTGTTGCCATCAGTTCTTGGTCGGAAGTTTAAGTTCTCGTCAATTAGTCAGCCTTTTGGTTTAACCTGTTGTGTGTGGAGGAGTGTGTGTCTGGAACCATGGTTTGAGAAAGTGTGACACCAGAGAGACTGCTGCCGGCTTCCAAGCCTGTGAGTGCGGAAGAACAGACATTCAGTGTCATTTGACGTCTTTTCCAAATGAATGCACGGGAAAGTCGGCCCCAGAGTAGCATAAAAAAAATGCATCACACTGTTCAAGGCAATAGGGAGATATGTGTGTTAGCTCATTCTTTGTGGTTTTGAATGCTTCGTCGTCCATGAGCATTAAAAGACTTAAAATGCATATTTATTGTTTTCACAAATCTTGCCCTATGCTTTTTTTTAAATATAAATTTATATGCAAGGTAATTCTTCACTGTGATATGATTATGGTGTGTGATGCATAGTTGAATACTGTATGTACTTCTTTATAGATGATCTGCGACGTATGATGTAAATTGTGAGTGGATTAGCCATAGTTGTGCAGAATCACCTGATGTATTGGAGGTTGCAGTGGACTGTGAATAGTTGTACTGTTAGTATTGTTGTGAGGGTGATGAAGAACCCTCTTTAGTTTCACTGCTAAATGTAAAAATACAACATAAAAACATTCACTTTAAAGATAATAAAACAGTAGGCTGTGTTACAGGAGTGTGGAAGGAACACAGTTGCTCCAAAAACAGTTCATGGTATCCTTATTTAAAGGAGACATATCATGCATTTAAATCCTTCCTTTTTTACATATAAATCATACAGTTGTGGTCTATATAAAGCGGAACTGCAATGCTTGGGTCTGAATTCCTCATTATTATAGCTCCACCCCTTTTCTACCCCTTTTCTGATGTGCTTCTGAGAGCAACTCGTTTTGGTGCGGTCTCTTTAAATGCAAATGAGACACTTCATACCCCGCCCCCTCTCAGGTTGCAGAGGTGACACTCGGTTCAACTCCACCCTGTTCAGCCATTTTTGTAGTTTGATAGAAGAGATACGATTATTTAGCGGCGCAGAAAAAGTTTATTCACACGTTATTTACACAATGTCAACAACGGAATACTTGTCCATCCAGCCTTACATGTTTTAGCCAGAGTCTGACCCGGGAGATGAAAATGAAGATGATGAACCTGCAGAACCCTAACAAGTGAGCTAACACAAGCACCAAGCTAACGCTCGCGCCAAGCTAACGTCACGAAATGCATTTTAATACAGTCTTTTCAAAGACAAAAACGGCAAAATGAAATGACTAATGAAAACTTTAGACTTAAATTAAATCACGTAGGCCATATCATCAAGGATCTAAAACGAGCACACAGCGCTAACATATGAGACGGTGCAACTGCTAATGCTAACAAAACAATGACAGGGACGTCTTATCATCACACTTTTTAGCATTATTTACAGCTTACCGAAGTGCTCTGTTCGTCGTCTTCAAAGATAGAAGGAATTGACCCCTCAATCAGACGAAGTCTTTCGACAAATCCTTCTTTATACTGGCGGAGGTTGCAGAAGCAGTCATCCTTGAAGTGCTTCACACACACAAAAATGACCTTACCCACAGATGTGGGTACATTTCCGTGAAAAATAAACCTCAACCAGGCACTTCGAAAAGGTTCTGATCCTGGGGGACGATGTAATGAAGCGTGTGGGTTACTACAGCCAACAACTGAACATTTTGATTTATCCTCTCATAACTTCGGCATCCTTGAGCTTGGACTACAAAATAAAAACGAGAAATAAAGATGGCGGATTGCTCGAAGTGTTGGGCCTTGAGTCGATGTCTTAATTTGGCAGTTCCGCTGCAAATACTGTGACGTTATTGTTCAAGAAACGTAATAGAGAATAGAAAAATCGAAACAGATTGAAAAATATGACCAAAACAGAATATAAAGATATCTACGGAGAACCTGAACAGACTAATTTGAACTTTTCTGTACTTCTAAACACTCTAAATATACAACAAAATGCATTTAAGGGCTAAAAAAGCAGATTTAGCATGATATGTCCCCTTTAAGGCCTTAGCAGAATTCATAAAAGGTGGTTCAAAATAAGTTCAATGATGAGAGCACCTTGAGCAGGAATTGAACTGACGTTCTCTTGGAGAACTTCCAACATGTCCACATTTAGGGGCAGTAAGCAGTTCAGTTTATGGGGGCAGAGACAAGGAGACATGACGAGAGGCGTTTACCAATCAGGCGAGAAGTGAGTTTTCTATAAGGCTTGTATACTGGGTAGATAACTAATGCCAGGTCTCTAAAAATATCCACAATGTTGGCATGAAATGTGTATACGCAAGTTCAATGGATCAAATGGCCACATGTTGATATTCTACTTGGTCACTTTCTTGCTTAAAATGCTTTCAGAAATGTCAAAGGTGGAGAGTCAATAGAGAGTCTCAGTAAGCTTCAGGTTTTTGTCGTTGTAGGTTAAAAATGCATCTTGGAAACTTGGAAGTATACTTCAGTGAGAACGATCACCATTGGTCATCCTCCTAATCACACTTTTAGTATATAATAGACCATTTTGTACACTACAAACTCAATAGTAGTGTAGTGTACAGTATACTGAGTGGGTCATTTCAAACACAGCCAGTGACAGTCTGTTTAGGAATATCTGCTTCAAAGGAAAAGAGGAGGCTCAGCCCCTTTTACGGACTGTAAACTTGGACTGGAGCCTGGCTCAACAATTCTGCCCATAAAGCTTTTAGTGGATGGGAGACAGGAGACCATCCCACTTTGAGTTCACCTCACCAACTGGGGCACGTCCAACAACTTTTGTTCACATGGAGTACAATGACCTAAATTCTTGACGCTGTACTTTAGACACAAACAGGGCGTCCTTTGAAATAGAATAGTAAATCTCACGCACCGGGGTTCCCTGTGAACAGAGACACTTAGGTCACCTTGATGTGGTCCTCGAAAGCCACCATGTGACCCGTGTCCTCTGAGGGCCAAAACAAACAGCTCATGGTGTCATGTCCCGGGTTTGCACCATTTTCTGGAACGGTTGTTCCTGGAGCTGCGGAGCTAGCAGGAGGCTGTTGGCTTGGTGCTTGACGCTCCATAATGAGCTGGAAGCGTGTATGGCAGGATGTCCCAAAATACCCATGGCAGACCCCAAAACAAGAGGCCATTACATAAAGCGCAGTTCATCTAATGTCTCTGTAACAATCACATTCACCGAGACCTGGACACAAACAAGGGTTTGCACTACAGGGAAAGGTCACTTCCTGTAAATCCTGTCATTTTTGTATTTCATAATCTGTCATTGAGACATTTACGTGGAATACTTTTTTATGGCGCTAACTTTCTGTATTTATTCTTTATTTACGTTTTTTCTTATGCGTTCTTGTCTGGTTTCATGAGCTTGATGCAACACAATATATTTTATAATGCACATTGGGGAATGTTTGTTTTAAATGACAAGTAATGATATATTCTATTCTATACAGACAAAACACCCTCGCCTTCATCAAAAGAGTAACCGAGAACTCGGTTTCTGTTAATAATAAAAAATATTTAATGATACACTGCATATAAACAAAATTCAAAGAATATCATCTCAACTTTAAAAAAAAAAAAAAAAAAAATCATATGATATTCATACACAGTCAAAGAAGACACATGATGATGATGATGATGATGATGATCAATCTGTGTTTGTTGACCATCTTCCAGCAAGCAAGCACAACTTTATCAATAGCACGTCACACAATCGGACACAATAGAAGGTGCAATAAAAGCAAACAAATAAAATAGAAATATTATTTCTTGACAAAGGTCAGGTTTTTAATTATACTTCAGATCCAGGTTTGCATATGTTTGACCCTCTTTATGCCAGTTTTTGGGTTAGGGTTTGTCCCTCAGGCTGTGCAGAAGTTTCTACAGCTGAAAGCTTTTACACCCTGCTGCCTGAAGATTGCCACCATCCATTCTTGATTTTTCTTAGAGTTTTTACTTTTTTAACAGAAACGTTTGAGTAAAGCATAAAACAAAGTTCACATAATGCACACTTTACTCATTCTCACTTTTGACTCTCCTCTCTCTGACTTTGACACTCTTAAAGGGGGTATTATGTAAAATCGACTTTTTCAAAATTGACATCATGTTACTATGTCATTCCCTCATTAAAAACATGTCTGGAGTCTTACCTTGGCTCATTCATGTATGTTTGGGTAAAAACTCTGACAGCTTCCATTTTAGGTGTAGATTCGCCTGAGTCCTCCAAGGAACGCCCCCACCTCCTGGAAACGCCTCTCACCTTTCGTCACCGCCCACCGCAGAGTGCCCCTGCCCCGCATCTTGAGCAGGCAGCAGCGCAGCGTTTTATTGCAAAACATAGCTTCATAATGATGTATGCGACTTCATAGCAACATGTAGCTTTATAATGTAACATAACTGTTCATAGCCAAACATCCTTGTTCACAAAGTGATAAAGTGTAGCTCCTTTCCAATAGTAATATTAAAATGCACCGAAGATCGATGGTAGTTTCAATGCGTGTGGAGGAGATGCAGTAATGTTGCGATGACGCCACAGAACTGGTGGGAGCTTCTTAAAGAGACAGAGGCCTATTTCAAGGCGTTTGATACAGCCATGTGAGAGCAAATTTATTCAAGGCAGTTAATTTAATTTACTGTATTTACAGACCAACATACGGTTGCATCATCATTGTAGTGTGCAATAGAATGTTACTATGTGATTGAAAAAAGCACAATACCCCCCCCCTTTAACACCTGACCTGACAAAATCCTGTTGTGCTACCTACTGTCCCCACTGCCAAGGATCAGTATTTAAAAGACTGTAATTGTGTTTACATTGCTGACACAGACAATGCCAATCATTCATTGTCTTAATATTTTCAAAACAATTAAATGAAAATTTCTCAAAAATACATAAGTCTATATATTTACCTGTGCAACATGCATTTCACAGCATGCCTGTCAAAAGAAAAGTTTCTTTCAAAATAAAAGACAAGTCCAACATGAGAAACAATAAGTATTTATTTATTTTTGACCAGCTGTGTGCGAATCTCCAAGTACAGATTTGCAACCCACCATTTGAGAATCGCTGCTCTATGATTAATTTGCACAGATAGTCCGCCTCGTTTGGGCTGTGTGAACATGCAAATTAAGTTGCGGATCAAACCAGTGAATCCAAGAGCGATTGTTTCTGTCGGTCTCGGAGTGTTTCCAATCTAAGCCTAGAGCGATTAGGAGTGCCATGAACACAACCGATCTCAGAGCGATAAGTAAGTCTTATTATTATTATTTTTTATAAGGGGATTGGTGCATTCTGAAGCCAGGCCAGTTCAGAACTACTGCCAATGAGAATGTATGGGATGTGGTATTGTCAAGAGGACGATGAGAGGCAGAAGAGCCAATGATAACTAACGGTCAAAGACAAAGTTATTCAGGTTTTTGTAGAGGATATCTAAATTGGGAGTTGAATTTTTTGGGATACAAAGCATGTGCCATTTAAGATGTTGACATGGGAGCCAAAACAATTTGGGTCAGACCTTGGTTCAGGAAATCCTCTTTCTGACTCAGAAAACTGTAACTGCTGAAAGGTGATGAACCACTCTGTGTCCTACAGCTTTCTAAGTCAAATTTCTCTATCAGCCCCAGTTTGAACATCATGGATCAACTTTTGTGATATTTTAAACTGTTGGATTTAAAGTACAAGTCAAACATTCAATCCTCAGAGTGGTTTATAGGCGTGTCTTTGCTCCAACCCTCATGATTACAGTGAATGTTTCAACATACTTCTTAAAAACAGAAAACTTAGTTCTCTCTTCCACATTTGAAATAAAAAAAATTATGTGAGTTTGTCCTCTCTTTGATTTTGGTCGTCTCTTCTTTTTCCCCACACATCTTCTGAAATAATATAATTCTGCAGGCTTTGTGTGGGAGTCGATATGTGATTGGTTAGAGAGCTGCGTGAATTTCTGATCACGTTGCTGATTGTGCACCTCATGTTCTGTAATGAATGCATAACACTCTTCTGAAGTGTGTTCAATTGTTTTGTGAGCCAATAAAGTGTTCAGATGAATCTAAACATTTATTGACAGCCTTTTTCTCCTGCGACGAGTAAACAGCAATAATGATTACCACACCAAATAGGTAAAATGCTCATTGTACATTAGCTTTTATCTTATCCACGTTATTACAACACATAGTCTTCCCCAGAGTTTCCAGCATGTTCTTTTCCTCGATCAGCTGATGTTTTGTCCTTGCCTTAAAGCTCAGGTATCGGATCTTAACTGTTCTCACCTCAGTTCTATAACAGTATGTACTGTCACGGCCTAATACAATTTGTTCTTTTCATCTCAAGGGCATAAACTTGTTGTGACGAAGGCTAAATTAGTTCCTCTTGAGGCCTTTGACAGAGATGTATGATGATTGGATGTGTACAGAGGTGTAAAGAGTACTGATACATCCCACTCAAGTAGAAATACTGTTACTTGTTTGAAAGTACAAGTAAGTCATACATAAAATACTCAAGTAAAAGTAAAAAGTTGCTCAAGTAAATAGTACTCAAAGTAAAAGTTACTAGTTACTTTCACACCCCACCTTTACTTTTGGTATTACATCTCGCCAAGGTTCCCTTGCATACAGTAAACATCTCATATATAAACTTAGAAAGAAAGAGAAATCATGCACAATTGGAACATCATTAATTTTCCACAAAGGCATCTGTATAAAATAAAAGGTTTGTCAAAATGATTTAAAAAAAAAAAAAAAACACCAATGAATTCAATTCAAAATAAAAAAAAATTCTAACAAACGTGTACAAAGGTCAATAAACAGTAAATATAGAATGAATAGAATCATGGGGACACATTTTATTTAATTTAGTCTTCAAAATCATTTTTTTTCAAATAATTTTATTTCCAATCAAGATTTAACGTGCAACAGGAATGTGCCAGCAATTAAATGCGTGAGAGTGCACATAGGTTATTTCAAATGGAATCAAATATTTCCAAGAAAAAGATGAGTGTTTTAAAGCTTACCTCTGAAGAATTGAGTAAGCAGCTGCTTTCCCTCATTTCACCTGCTCTCCCTCTCCTTTTTTTCCTTTCTTGAGGAAAGGCATGCATGGTATCTTTGTACCAGTGATGTGCAGTCAGGTAGGCAAGGTAGGCAGTGCCTACCCAAGGGTGAACTGATATTTTGATTATTTGTTTTAATTATAATATAATTACAAATTATTTATTTTTCAATTTCTTATAGCCTACAGTACCTATAAGTTTGAAAGTGTCAGCATTTTGTGCTTTTCATAGCCCAAATGACTAAACATCGCTATTTCCTGGTACAGCAGAGACCCTGCACAGTCTCACTCCGCTGTAAGGCAGGAGGAGGACACACCCACTCCCAAAAGCACGTTGCTGCTCTGCCTCTGTTTCCATAGCGTGTTTTTACTTGTTTGCGCATGCGCAGTCAGTTCCCCAAGATGAAAACCATTTAGGTAAAAAAGCAGCTCTACGCTGCCTTTGGACGTAACCGTGCTATGCTAAATGCTATACGTACGTTCAGAGTGCATTAGTGAATTGATAGAGCGTGGCTGCTGCTGCTACGTTCTCTAGCGAGATAACACTACAGTCAGGATGACAGCGCTAGAGACGATAGGAAAAACAACAGCTTTTAAAAGACCTTCAGCAAAGGTAAGGTCAGAAAATGTTTCATACTTTCCACAGTGAATGGAACAAAAGGAAGGATTGGCTTTGTGGATGCTCCTCACTGAGGCTGTTCTGAGCTGTTGCTGTTGTTGTTGTTGTCATTTTTCTGTGTTTCCAACACAAACAACGGATGCGCTGCCATGTCATGAGATACATATATCTTGTTAGGAGTGGCAGAGTATGGAGGCTATATTAAATAATTGTTTATGTTTCTTTAATGGTGTTTTACGATGTTGATTTTGTTAGATGGCTAAATGCTTGTTCATGTGGGTTTTTTTATGATTTGATAAGTACATTGAGAGGACTTTGTTGTAAATTGCTCTATACAAATAAAGTTGAATTGGACTGAATCTAATTAACACATGCCAGCAGAAACCTATGGAATTGTCATTGGTGTTGACATTGGTGGTCTCGATTTGTAACTCCCTGCCTACCCAACCCTATTGCTCACGGCACATAACTGCTCGGTACCCTTTACCCTCTTCCTCAAAAAAGTGCAAGCACTTGAGTACTTGTAATATGTTACTTTCTCCTCTGGATGTGTGTGGGCTTCAAAGTGGTCTTTGTAATTTGAGAGATTGGTTTTAGCAGTAGAGGAGGATTTGAACATCCCTCGGACGGGAAAGATGTCCTCCTGTGGGCGCCTTCTCTGAGGTCACTGATGATACCACGTCCATGGATCCCTGAAGGCAGATGAGGTCACTGCAGATCGAGGTCATCAGATAATGACGGATTGAAGGCCTCAACGCAGCTTGAGGATCAATCCATTCTGCACACAGTTCTCCTTCAAAGTTAAAGGAAAGGCCACCAGGAGACGAGACAAGGCTCTATGACTCAGCAGCTCCATCAGGCGCCACCTGCACGATGCCTGATGGTGTCCTCACCGCTGATCCCACCAAACAGCTCACCGCTATAATCAGATAAGGAGGTTGAGCTCTGCTGCAGCTGCTACAGAAGGATTTAGCTGCTCCATCACTGAACATTTGATCACGTTATGATGACCCAAAAGAAGCAGATAAAGGTTTGAGTCTAGGGCTATCTTTGGCCATCAGTCTGAGAGTGTAAAACTGTTTGCAACAAAGATCTGGATCAGGGAAAGCTGAGGCCCGTTCTGTCCCACTTAAAATTTAAAGAAATAATCTGGATCAGGAGAGCGAAAGCTTCCTCGATCTTGATTTTCAGTTTAAATACAGATCGTGGAAGCAGATTTTCACAATCCATCCTTCTGACTTTTGGGATTTTAAGCAGGAAGTTTTAGAAAAGTTACCAAACCTTTTTAAATCGGGAACATAAAGTAGGGTTAGACCATCATACGACAGGTCAGTTTTACCCGACTGGTGTTTTTTAACAGAAGTAATAATCAAGCCAAGACTTGTTGCCATCAGATCGGTTAAATTTCAAAGTTTGTGATCAGACTAAAACTGCAGACCTCAACTTATGCAGTTATGCACACGTGTGTGCCAGTGTTGGTCAAGTTACTTGGAAATAGTAATTAGTTATTGATTAGTGATTACTCCTCCAAGGAAATAATCCAGTTACTTTACTGATTACTTGTTTTCAAAAATAACTAGGTACTTTAATTACTCTACTAAATAGAATTAAGTTACTTTTCAAAAATGTGTTGCACAAAATATTAATCAGTAGACCTTTCAGCCTAGTTCTATTCTTTTGGCACGTTCCACATTCAAAATGGGATAAAATGAAACAGTCTCTTTTATATCTTGTTTTATAAATAACACGGTGCACATTGCATCAAGAAAATCAAAAAAAATTGTCGAACATTTGTTACTTATTTACTGCACATTCCACCAATTTTTTATAAAAAAACCAACTCTTTTTTCTATTAACTTAAATTTCTGCTTATTCCAGCATATTACATACAAATATTTCTTCATTTAAATAGATAAATATAAAGTAAATAAAATAGTAGTAAAGTAATAGTAAATCTTTCAGAATTTGCTTGATTGAGTTTACGTGCTGAGAGGTTCCAGTGGGACACGAGAGCCACAGACTGTGGGACAGACAGGATGCCAGTAGGCCAGATTAAGGGAAAGGGGTTAGAGCTCCAGTGCAAGCATGAAGTCGAGCCGACAGGTGAGAGCGCTCATCGTGTGCCGCTGACCCAATCCCTCAAGTCTCACACTAAAGTCTGCCAGCAGGTGGATTGGCAATCAGTAAAGGGAGAACAAGACTGACAACTGCATAATAAAATACAATCACTGTACTGTTCACTATTGTACAGGGAACGTTTACAGAACAACTGGCTTTACAGCCAGGCGTCACTAACTGACTTATTAATGTAAAAATTTTTTTGGATGATTCAAATAAGATACCCAAGTATTTTTCAAACCCCATTAACAACAAAACACTTTACTTGAAGTTTTATACATAATGCTGACATTCCGCTGTCATTGTTACGAGATGACACCTGTCATTATCATGAATAAGGTGTCATGAAGGCTCTCATGAAGTGTCATTCGTTACCCTAACCCCTAACCTTAACCCTAACCGTAACCCTAACCCTAAACACTAACCCCACTAGATCCCTCCACCTAACCCAAAAATGCCAAGATACCTCCAAAGGTGTCATAATTTAGTGAACAACACTTAATGTCAGCCATCATGACAACTTATTCATGCTAATGACAGCGTAATGTCAGCCTTATGTATAAAACTTCAAGTAAAGTGTGACAGATTTAAATACATTGGTCATTTATGACTTTTTTTTTTCAAAGTCAAACAAAACCAAAAAAAATAGCTTTCTTTTAACTTGTAGATAAGAACATAATGCAGTAGTTTCACATAGAGTTCTGCAGTAATCTACACCTTTAAGCATAAAACGCCTTTTTAAGACATAACGTCATTGCCAGACGACAGTTGGGGCCTAAAGGTGACCAATTGTAACTAAAACCAAGCCTGGAAGTGACGTCTACACTGGACCATGCATACTGTTTACAGCAAGTGGCTGTGTTCATTAGTAAAATATTCTAAAGCTCACAGTGTTTCAGTCTTTCAGCTCGTCTGCGATTGATCAGCCTTTTCGAGTCCGAATGTGATTTGATTGGTTCATCTCCAGGAACGAATGCCTTCTTCTGTCGCAATGTTTTGTTCAACGCATGGTACATTTTAATGTGCATGTGATTGCATGAGTACATACTAAAATGGCCTTTGACTGGTGCACTTAAAGCTGCTGAGGATGATAAATAACATGACGTCAAACGAGTCTCTGTCTTCCATTTCTGGCAAAGAAATACATTAATATCACATCTTTGCATTTTTCTACAGGGCGTCCAAATCCCACAATGCAATAGGTGAAATGTTTCCGAAGTTCAAGTTGCATGACCGTTTCACAACAACCCCATTGTTCATGGTGGATTCAATAACAAACTTTCGAGCAAAAATTTAAACTTTTGTGAGTACATTTTCTCGATTTTCTGAATAAATACCCTCGATTTATTGATCTTTGAGCCCTACACTATATCTCTGTGTTCTAAAAAAAAAAGTGTTAGTTATCGTCCCCAGCAGCTTTCATACGTCACTATATTAAAAAAAATTAAAGAAGTTCCTATAGCAGCCAATATGTCAGCGTCTATTGTAAAACAAAATAAAAAATAAATTTTATAATATGTTTAGGTTTCATTTATTCAGACAACATTTTTCAGGAAATGATGACACCTTTGGAGCTATGTTGACATTTTTTGGGTTAGGTGGAGGCATCTAGTGGGGAAAGGTAGGGGTAGGGTTAGGCTTACTTTTTAATCTCCTTACATGTTTTGACAGCCAACTGTCAGTCTTCCTCACAGGCATCTACCGATTGCTTTGATCTATCCCTATGAGTTATTTCTGGGTGTGGCCAACCTGAGAGAAAAAGAAGACAAAATGAACTTGCTGGAATTACATTCATTTTGTGCTTGTAGAATTGTGCTGAACTACATTTATTTAAATTAAAAAGAAATATATTTTGTGGCTTTGAATAGAATAGAGTAGAATATCTTTTTTGTCATTGTAACCAATTAAATAATTATTATTACATTAATTATTGGGTAAAGAAACATAAAAAATGCTTTTCTTCCTACTGTCAGTTTGCATCCATAATTACCATGGATTTATTCAGACATTCCCAGAGATCTCTCAACAGGGTCGTCAAACTTATTTATGTTCTCCCGCTGTGCTTGGCTCAGTTAGATTTGAATTGTTTCATGCTTTTTTTCTTCTTCCTGTTTTAAAGAAATAATTGCACCTCAAACCATGATTGTTCTTTTTTAAACCCAGTTCATCACGTGTTGTTATAAGTTGCTGCCAGCAGATCAAAGAGAAGTACGCAAAAACCTCTGGAACTCAACTTAATGGAGTCCTTGAGTTTGGTTTAGAACAACAGTAAATCAACATTTAAACTGGTGTTAACTCCCTTCTCATATTTCACATTGTTGGCTTCACCTGTTCTTCAAGCAGGTGGATTTATTTTAGAAATACATAAAATGTATTCTTCTTTTTTTGTTTGTTTTGCAGAGATTTGGAAATCTCTAAACTGAACACGTGTGGTTGTGGAGTGTGGGAAGAAGAAGCTGGAGAGAACCAACCCTCACATCTAAATCCAATCATTGAAAGAAAACACACAATGAACCACCAGCTGATCAACACACTGAGGTTCCAGGTATAGCTAAAGAGATTAAGATTACATTTATTTACAGAAACAAAAGATTGTTTTAAGGTTTGGGGTTAATTTAGGTTCATCTGAGACAGAGTTGGATTGGTTCGTTTAAACTTCAGCGCATGTAGACGTTTGTCTTTCTGTTTTCTGCATAATAATAAATCTTACATCACTGCTGTACATGTGATGGTTTCAGCTTGCACCCGGGTCCATTAATATTGTTACACAAAAGTTACACAGTGTGCCTTTAAGTAACATAATGATAGCTGACAAGTACTCACGATACTAAATCAGTCATTTTACTTGTACTTAAGTACATTTTAATAGAAGTAAAGTAATACATTTCTACACCCAACCATTACTGAGTAAATTATTATTTTTTCTTTTAAATTTAACAACGGACATTGTGAAACTACAAAAAATAACCAGACATCAATCACATGCATCACATCATAGCCAACCAATCAGATTAAATGTAATGCACGGCACCAAAATAGCATTGAATGGAGATTATTTTCATAAATGTATCTCTACTCAGAGCCTGAATTGTATTATTTTTAATTGAGTTAATTTGTGTTATTTTATTTAAAAAAAGAATGGTTCATTTTGACAAACCTTTTATTTTACACAGACGCTTTTGAGGAACATAAATTAAGTTTCAATTGTGCAAGATTTGGTCTCTTCCTATTTAAGTTTATACATGAGATGTTTACTGTATGATAGGGAAACGTGCCAAGATTTATTACCAGCAAGTTAATTTTGTCTTTGTTTTTTAAATAATATGTTAAGGTTTCATTTATTGAGACAACTTTTTTCAGGAAATTTACTTTGATCTCCTGACATGTTTCGACTGCCAACTGTCAGTCTTCCTCAGAGGCATCTACTGATTGCTTTGATTTGTCCTTACAAGTTGTTTTCACAGGAAAGCATCTACATCTTGCATCGTGGCAAGATTTATTACCAAAAAAAAAAAAAAACGTGGGGGCTGAAAGTAATTAGTAACTTTTACTTTGAGTACTATTTCATTGAGCTACTTTTTACTTGTACTTGAGTATTTTATGTATGACTTACTTGTACTTGTACTTGAGTACAATTTCAATCAAGTAGCAGTACTTCTATATTTGAGTAGGATATATCAGTACTATTTATACCTCTGCACAATTATATGTGTGTTCTAAGCTTTTGGGGACACAAACTTTGAGAGTTTGAGTTAAGATTGGGTAAATCTGAAATGGACGAAGGAGATAGAATTAATTAAATCAGATTTAGGATCACACACACATCAATGCTGTGTGTGTGTGTTTCAGATTAGATGTACTGCAGCCTGAAGTCCCTCCTCCTTTGGCTCCTCTATATATTCAGAGGGATAGTTGGAGCAAAGCAGCAGGACGAGCTCTGCAGTGGCTGCTCAATCTCTGACACACTCACTCACTCACTCACACACACACACACACACACTCACACACTCACACACACACTGTGTGAGGGGGGAGTGTGTTCAGGGCAAACTAAGAGACCTCCACTGATTGAAGGGCCTGAAGCAGCACGTCTGAAACCAGGTGACACCAGGTGACCCCTGCTGCGTCTTTGTGGAGATGATGGACAAATCTGCTGTGTCCATCTGGATGTATGCTGGCATGCTGGCCATGTTTGTGGGCGGGGCCATGAAGTGGCACCTGAGTGGGTCTCTGGGTCTGCTTCCATGGCTGGGGGCCTCCATGCTCCTGGAGCGTCTTTGGACACTTCCGGCCATTCTTCTTCTGCTGGTCATTGCTGCCACATTTTTCCTCACGGCTCGTATCAGATCGTCACCTGAAGCCCTGAGCGCCTGTGGGAAGGCGGTATTCATCACAGGTGAGGCTCCTCCCACTCCCACAGGTGTGTTTGTGTGCTCAGTTTAATATTATCCAAACCAACTACAGGGTTCAGGGTCAGGATCCTCCTCTCTGTTTATGTTACTCTTTGCTGTGTGGGAATAAAGAAGTTAATGAACGATAGGTGGCTGCATGATAGGACAGAAATGTGGAGGTGTTCTCTTTCACAATAAAAGCCACAGTGAGTGAGCGCGTGTTTGCTCATGATGATTATTTGTATATAGATTCTATTTTTTCTAGGGCTGGGCGATATATTGATACTCAAGACGTATTGAGTTTTCTACTTTGGCAATATAGAAAATTATAATATACTTATATTTATAGATTATTTTGTATCAAAAATACTTGTTTTAGGAGTCACTGCTTTCACTACTTCTCAGACCAGCATGAAAAGCAGTAGATGGATTTCTAAATTCATCCTAACCCAGCCCTTTCCCTCACTCACACATGCTGTCCCTTAGTGGAGAGAAGGCCAAAAATGTCACATATTGTACAAGTGTAGTATTTTGCATCAGCAAATTTAACCCAAAAATTTCTTTCTGGTAAGATGTAATTTGAATTCAAATTAACAAGATTTATATTGTATATCGCCATTTTGAGGAAAGATATCAAGATGTTAATTTTGGTCCATATTGCCCAGCCCTATGTTCTCCTCGTAGCATATCCTTACACTGTCATTATTATGACATTAAACCTGTCATTAGCATGAATAAGGCGTCATAAAGGCTGTTATTAAGTGTAGTTTGTTACCCTAACCTCACTAGGTCCCTTCACCTAACCCAAAAATTGCCAACATAGCTCTAAATGTGTCACATATTAGTGAACAACACTTAATCACAGCCTTCATGACACCTTATTTATGCTAATGATTAATATTGACAGCATAATGTCAGCCTTATGTTAAGTGATACCGTGAAGTAAAATGTGAATTGCCAATGGCATGGATGATCAGCATGTGATTGGTCCTGTGAATGAATGCAAACTTTATCCCTCAGAGTCACACATGCGCTCACTCTCACATGTGAAGGTGTAGCCAACATGGGACTGCGGGTCAGTGGTGTACCACAGAGATTCAGTATTTGACACATGAAATTACAGCAGAGCATAAAGACCGCACACATGGAGCTACAAACATTCACAACACGTCATCAACAACAGTGTGGGTTCCCAAAGACTAAGATAATTAGCTCCTAACGCTGTGTTCACAACATTAAAAATAACTACTTGGATTTCAATAGTGTGTTCACCTCATTTACCCTTTCAGCTTCCAGTGAAATCATGAGGATCCACTTGTTTTTATTACTTGATGTTTGTGTGTCAGCACAAATCTAAATCTTATCTTATTACCAGTGCAACACCAACTCCTCCTTTATATATTTCTGATGTTTTGGCTGTTCAAGAATCTGAAACTTTACATTTAAATGTAAGGATTCCCCAATCCCAATCCAATATTGATAATGGATATTGGTCTGATCTGATAAAAAAATATTTGTATTAGCCTGCATCTAAAACCTCTGATAATATATAGTTTTTATTGGATATATTGAGGTTATTCTTTTTATCTATTTTTTAATCATAGAATATTCTTATGTTTGAGGTTAAAATGAATGTATCCCTTTGGTTAATAACAAATGGGTCATTGTTCAAAAACCTAGTGTTGCTGACTATTGTTCTCTGTTTGAGTAGAAAAACTCGATTAAGCCTTTTCTATCAGTTCACACTACAAAATATGAAACAAAAGTATGAACGATTCGTGCTGAAATCACATCGGATCGATATCGGTCAATAATCAAGGCTGCAATATCAGTTTCATATTGGAAGTGAAAAAATGGTATCGGGACATCCCTATTTAAATGTCTGTCAAAATAATAACAAATGAGTTGGAAAAATGATTGGGTTCTTACGTACTTTGTTTAGGAAGAACCTCAAGTGTCTTGAAAAATTGTGGTGTTGTTTTGTGAATTATTTCTTAGAAATGTTTCTACAAACCAGTGACTCTGGAGCCACGTGTGGCTCTTTGGCTCCTTTGATTTGGCTTCACTCTGCAGAGCCCTGCAACCTCATCCCATTTTTGACCAATAGTGGTGTCAATGGATTATTGTTGCTAAAAAAAAACCTCCATTACGGTGTTGATGGAGTAATACTCTGTTGTATATTGCAGTTAAAAACAAGCTAAACCTGCAATAAGAGCGCTTAGTAAAGTTTTGTCTTCCTCCTAAATGAGTCAACAATGAGGTCATGTGACACATCTGCATCCTGTCCAGGGTGTACCTCACCGTGCAAACCCTGCAACTAATTCACCCATTTACACTAACACCAACTGCAACAGTGCTGCCATATGCACCCAAAGAAGTAATCCTCCAGTGGGATTAACTCAGCTTTTAGTGTCAAAGAACACTTTAACACATGCTTAGCCTTGGAATCAAACCTACAACCTTTAGAAGAAGTCTCCTACATCCACACTTTAATTCTGAGCGGTTGTTTTTTGTTTCACAAAGCTTGTCAGTCCATTTCTCTAGACTAGAGTTAAAGGTTACTTGTTGTGCTCAGGGCTTTTTTTAAAATGGAGATCAAAACCCTGTTTATGTTTATTTTGTATTGTCAGTGAAACATACATATTTGAACTTTGTTAAAAAAAAGAAAAAAAAAAACACTTTACCATTACATATTCGGAGAGGCTGATGATCTGTGACAGTAAACATGAATTCAGATCCTCAAATGAAAAGTTGTTAGTTTCTCTATTTACTGCTTTAGATGAAGCTCTCTGTCAACACAAACTTTCGAGTGGCAAGTTGATCATCTTTTATTTATTGATCTTTGAGGCCTATGCTAGTCTGTCTTTATCTGAAAAAAACCCAACAACATTACTGTCATTAGTAGCTTTAATTTTGTCTAATTGAAGTTGATGTCATTTGCTAACTTTTCCATATCACCAGTTTGTAGAAATAAAGCTAGGAAAAAAAAGATACGAACACTGATAAAAAGGTGTTAATATGCTTATGTTTTGTATGCACCCATCTATCCTTTTAACTTTGTACTAGAATGCAGGACAGGAATATGTTTCTTTTTCACTTTATAGATTGGATAAACCAAGGTCACTTTAAAACAGCATCACATCTCAGTAGCTTCAGCATCTGGATTAAAGCTTGTAATCTCGAAAACATTCTGACCGTCCAGCAGATGTTACACACCTTCGTCAGGAACCATCAGCAAAGCTGTCATGATGACCTCCTGCCCCACTTCCTGCTTCAACAGCAGTGCGTCCTTATCAGAGAGTCAAACTCTGGTTGAAGTCAGTGCAGCGTCCGCAGGGCGAGGTCTCTTTCTCTTTCTCCCTCTACTATAGAGCTTACCTGCTCCACCTGCTCCATGTTGGCTCACTTTCAATTTAGGCGTGGTCTGGATTGAAAGGAGATGTAATCAGCAGGAAACCAAACTGGGTCACAAAAACACAGGAAAACGGAGCAGCAATATCCTGCTGGGAATAAAAAGTCAGTTTTACTCAAGCTGCTCCACCCTGATTTCCATGGGATAATTGTAACTACCTTCATCAGATCCAAAGGACTCATGGTGTCTGACCTGGGCGATGTTCTTCCCGTTCTGTAGATGCTTTCTGGGATTTTAAGACACTCTTATTTGAACAAATTCATATATTTCAAATACCTCTCCGAACATTTGAGTTTGTGGGGGTTAAGAAAGTCAGTCCAGCTCTTGTGAATTAGTTCTGAGAGTCTAAGAACAGTTTGTTTTATCTGTGACGGCCCACAGACCTTCACATTCTGTACCTAGTGCCTACACATTAATGCTTCATATGCTGAAGTCCTGTGTCGGTCAGGGTAAACAGCAGGAATTTATCTGAGTTTGGATTATAGTCTGGCCTCCAATCTGTACCCCAAAGAGCAGCTTAAGAGCAGGACCAGACCTCCATCTGCATCTTGCTGCTAATTGGCTTTGCTGAAGCTACTGGAGCTCAGTCTGGGGTCAACTTGCCAATCAAGGGTTAGCTGGTGAAAAAGGACTAAGTAAAGCTCTTATAACACTCAACTAATTACTTCACGCAGAGGCCAAGAATAAAATCTGAAGATTTACAGACACGAATCCAGGTTTGAAAGACTGAGACTGATTCTGAGCTTGGGATAAGGACGGGGAACCAGTTGACAATAAGGTTTAAAGCCTATGTTGATTCTGGAAGTAAATACGACCTGTGGTGGTAAGCACTAAAGCCTCGGTTGGTGGTTAGCTTTTCTGTGTAGAGTTTGCATGTTCCTCCCACAATAAAAGAGCATGTTTTCTGGGTTAATTAGTAGATGAAGTTACCCGTGGGAGTGAATAATTGTGTGAATGGTTAGTTCTTGCTCTGTGCCCTATAGACATACTGGAAAACTCTGCAGACTTCAGAATAAACCCTGTGGTTTGTTGGAAAAGAACAATCAAGATAAAACTCCAAATCTTTCTCATATTTTTGCGAGTGGTTTCACATTTGAGCAGAAGTTTCCTGCTGTTAATTTAAATTCACCTTTGTTCTTTGTTTTAAATTATTCCTTGACTCACAGACTGGACTAGAGTGTTGAACCTTCCTACATCCACCCGCTTTGACTGAACAAAATTCCTCAAAGTTCAGAAACTTTCGGGCCCAAATCAAGGTAATAGTGGTCTGAAAACAACCACTTTAATCCTGAGCAGGTGAGATCCCAAAGAAATAGGTTGCTGAGACCATCGTAGTTCATTTTTATGAATGTTATCATATCATGGTCAGCTTTGGAACATGTACAGCACCACTTTACAATTTAAACCTGGTTCTTTCCCTTTAAACATTACCCGTCTGCGGTAAAGTCTTGCTCCAAGTCTCCTTCTTTCCCCTAACTTGGACTGTCCATCATTCCTACTGTCTATTACCACTGCAGAAAGTTCATACATGTTCGTATCAACCTACAGGATTTACTCTTATTTAGTGCATTTCCAATGAGTACGGGCGACAAACACCGACATTGTGGTTAAAACCAGTATTCACAGTGGGACAGTACTGCTGCTGTTTGTGTGCCAGTATTGATGGTGTTAATAATCCGTTGGTCCTTGAACTTTGAGGTGGAAGTGAAACTTTTTGCATTGGTCAAGAGTATTGACGAAGTTGCTGACTTAACATCCCAAATACAACTGAGTGGTCTTCTCTCATTTCCTGTGTCAAATAATGAACTCATCTTATCAGTAAATATGTTCTCCTGAAGTTTTATAAATGTAAATATAAAACTAATTACTAATTTAGGCGCTTGTGCTACTTCATTGTATCAGTAAGAATTATTTGGTGAAGGTTTTTAGTTTCTTTTCTCAGTCTTGACTCCGTCTTTTCCCTCCCTAGCTCATATATTTAGTTACATTCTCCCCTCTCCTGCAGTCTTTGTGCTATTTTTACAACCTTAACATTTCATTCTCTCGCTATCTCGTCCATCATCTCTCCTCCTCCTCCCCTCCTGCCTTAAGTAAACACACTGATGAGTTTACGTTTCCCTGATCTCGACCGCTTTGAAGGTTTCTGATTGCTGTTTTTGTAACAACTCGTTCAATGCTAATGGTTGTTTAACTGTTATATAGCACTTTGATCACATGACCACACATGTTCACGTACCGGAACATGCAGATGGATAACATAGATCCCACTCAAAGAACACTATTGATTAGACATTTAAACTCGCTATGACGAAGGCGATAAACCACATGTGCTGGTTGTTTTGATTCTCTATCTGAAGGTTTGATCAAAATCAACTATGAATCTATGTTGTGTGACCTATTAGATTTGTGGTTTCAAAAGAGTTGCCACTGGGGTTATTTCCTCTTTTCAGAATAAAAGCATCTGATAAAGATTTAAAGAGAGCAACAATCAATGTTTATGAGATCTTTACTCTTTATTTGAGTGTCAGAGCTCCACCTCCATAGGTAACCAAAGTTCAGAGTGTAAATCTGCCTGTTAGAGCTCCTCCTGCTGTCAGCTCTGATTCCACGAGCTGGAGCAGATGGTGAGGCCTCCACCCTCGGACAGATGTGTGACCTGCCTTCATCTCCCAGTGGTGCTGCTCCTCCTCCTCCCCCTCCCCATCCATTGCTCTCCTGTTTATTTCTCCATCTGAGGGGCCCTGTTACATAAGCGTTCACCCTCTCTACCACCTCCTGCTCCTCATGCAGACCCCGGCCATTCCCACAGAACGTAGTCCTACGTAGAATACACGAGTAGACTCTGACATCAAAACATCTACTCACTTTCACAATAAAATATGTGATGTTGATTGGTAGAATATGACAAAATTAGTTTCTCAGTTTCTTCAGTGATTTGCACCCATCGAAGCACAAGAACAAAATGATTATTAATTGTCAACATCACTATTTTCTTTTTAAGGCCAATTTCTGGGCAAATTTACTCCAGGCTTACGATTTGTTTTCATAAGATTCTCTGAAAGCAAAAAATTTCAATTTAAGGCCAAAATGTCAAGAATACATGAATTAAATAACTTAAACTGTTGCTCCTTACAGAAGATCTCAAGACGTGGACTCAAAAGGGAGTCGAGGATCTGTTTTCATCGTATTAAATTTATCAAATTAGTTCATTTGAATGGAATTTATTTCATTTTAATGTAATAGTCTTTAATATGTCAGAGGTAGAATTCCCACAAAGATTTTGTACATTTATGTATTTTTTCAGTATTCACTCTTGGATAATAGATAAACAGCATGAAATAAATATGAAGTGGGCCCTTACGATAAAGAGAGAAATGCACACATGATTTGACAAAAATGCTAAGGAAGAATGTAGGAAAAAATAAGGACCATTGGAAAATAACATGCACGTGTAGTGTGTATACAGTTTATGGCTGAGGTTTGCATCCCCGCAGGGTTTCATGTCTCTGTGCAGATGAAAATGACTCAAACGACAATGAGAATCATGTTAATATCAGAACTGATGCTGAGTGCTTCCCTTGTGCTCTGTGCAGGCTGTGATTCTGGTTTTGGAAAAGCAACTGCAAAACACATGGATTCCCTTGGCTTTGAAGTCTTTGCCACGGTGTTGGATCTGAGAGGAGAAGGAGCGCGGGAGCTGCAGAGGAGCTGCTCTTCACGCCTCACTCTGCTCAGGGTGGACATCACACAGCCACAGGAAGTGCAGCAGGCTCTGCTGGACACAAAGGCCAAGCTGGGCCCACGAGGTAGGTAGTCCAGTTCCTGAATGGTCTTTGACCTACAACAAAGTCTGGTCTCTGTCTAATCCTGGACTAGTTGCTGGTTTGGTTGTAGTTGTTGATCTTAAATAGGTTGATGGGTCGCCTGCTCCAGTGTGGCCTCCTGTGTCCTCACTGTGATTCATCTGACTGTGTTGATCAGTTTGTTATCAGAACATAAAGATTTCTACAAACGTCATGAAAACAGAAACTTTGTTCCCCTGAAGTTGTTTCCCAAAATAGCCTAACCCCCCTCACCCCCACCCCCACCCCCAGATAGGATGTCAGTCTATCGCAGGGACTGAAAGGGACAAGTTTGAACAAGCAGGTTGTGAACCCACTATCTTTACACTAAAGGCAACAATGCTCATCAGTGACCGCTCCTGTGAGGCCCTGAGGATAATATGATGTCATAGGGCTGGACGATATGCCTGAAAAATGTATCACCTTGTAAGTTTTTCACATCAATCGATATCGATAATTATTGATCTGTTTTTTTTTTTTAACCTATTCAAAATAAGAACTACAGTAGAAGAAAAAAGGTCAAATAGAAATACTTAAAGAGGTCAACAAAACTATGGGGGGAAAAAACAAAAAAATAAACTGTTCAATGTGAAAATATAAAGATTAAATAAATTTTTCATCAAACAAAATGTAAAACGCATTTTGTAAATAGTAAATCAGTGCACACCTGAGGTAGAACTAACATCTGTGACATGAAATGAACACCAGTAATATGTCAGTACATGTTACATGTTGGCACGCCTTCAGCACTGACCATGGCGTTTGCTTAGGTCATCATTTCAGGTGGTGAAACATGAAACTACTTATGTACACCGCTACTATGGAGAGGCTCAAGCCGTTAATCTGCCTCCATCTCCCAGAATGCCTTGCGGGGGCTGTTGCTGGTTTTTTTTAAACGGAGTTCAATGAAATTATCGAATATTTTATCGTACAAATTTTCTATTAATATTGATTACATCTCTATCGCGATATATGTCATTATTGTTTTATCGCCCAGACCTATGATGTTAATTTGTTTCCTACTCACACTCTGAAATGATCTTTGTTCTTCCAAATCTTGAAAAACGAGAAATGTAAAGAAGTTGCGCGATTGTTAGTGTTGTTTTATTCTTGGTATAATTATCATACTTGTGTGCTTCATTGCAGAATGAACATTGTGACGTGCTGCATGCAGTATTTAAAATGATCTGCCGACATCTGAAATAGTGAAAATTAGGCTCTTTAACATTTTTTTGTATCTTCAAAATCAGGAAGATTCTAACCTTTGATCGCATTAGTCAGTTGTATGAGTTACGGTTATGAATGTTGCGAGTGAACATGTTATTCTGTGACTAGTTTCTGACAGAGTCGGTGGTTGTACTGACAAATGTCTGTTCTTCTAAAGTTTGTCGCAAGCATTTTTACAAGCAGGACTTTACCAACGATGAATGACACTTCTATACATGATCAGTCCAAACTCAAAAGGGAATTTTCTAATTATATATAAATGCAAGGTTAAAAACACTAAAGAAATACTAAAAACGGACTCAATATTACACAATGACACACAAGATGCAACGTATCTGCAGGTCGTGACAGTCCTTGTGACTGAGCATTGGCCTGAGAGGGTTTTGAGTCTAATGAACTCCGTGTGTGTTTCAGGTTTGTGGGGGCTGGTGAATAACGCAGGCATCTGTGTCAACTTCGGAGATGCTGAACTCTCTCTGATGTCCACCTTTCGTGGCTGCATGGAGGTGAACTTTTTCGGCACGTTGAGCGTCACAAGGAGCTTCCTGCCACTTCTACGACAATCCCGAGGACGCATCGTCACTGTCTCCAGCCCTGCTGGTAGGTGTGTGTGTGTGTGCGTGTGCTAGTTTGTGAACCTAAAAGTGTCCGTGCGCTGAAGATCTGAAAATGTGAAAGAATTCCCAATTTCTAAAACACTTTTCGTCATTGTTTCATCAAGTGACAATAACTAGACTATTACTAATTTAGAAAAAGACAAGCTAACAAAATCTATTTATATTTTCCTCGACTAATGAAAATGAAACTATATTTTTGTCACATGGGACGAAATCCAATTAGAACTTGTGATCATTTATTTATTTTATTTATTATTTTTATTTAAGTAGGGAAGGTACATATCAATGAACATTCAACAAATGTAAATATGTCAGATTATAGCCATAGGCTAATTTTAGTCATGTGGTCTTACGCATTGATCACATCTTTCTGTGTGTGCATTTACAAACATTAACACCATCCCATTACAGGATGATTTGTGAGAATGAAATATTTTAAAATTATTAAACTCTTATCCTGTATATTTTAGTCTTCTATATCTGTAATGTAATTAGTTGACTATATTATTAATGTTATTTAGTTAACTAACAATATGCTAAAAATAGTCCCGATAAAGAAAATTTCACTAAAACTATATTGTATTTTAGTCAAAAGACTGTATGGCTAAAACTAAATCAAAAAAGCTTGCGTGCGTAAATGTACTGCTCCTGACCAATGAGATTCTACGATGGTTCATGGCAGAATTGAAAGGAATATCAGAGGCCACAAAAAGAAGTATTTATTTGGTGTTCACAGTAGAGGCATCACTAATAAATAAAAAATAAAGTAATTCACATTTTACGGTTCACATACATGCATTTATTTTCATTCTTAGCCTTGATATGAACATATTTACACAGATGGACCTTATGGTTCACTAAAGGAACACATCTATACACTGCAGAATGCACATTCTCATGCTGCGTTCATTTTCTATTCATTTACAAACATCTCTCAGTTCCCATTTTGTGCGTGTGCAATGCTTTAGAAACAAGGCCTCTGATCTGTGTTGTATCTGATCAGGTGACCAACCCTTCCCCTGTTTGGCTGCATATGGATCCTCCAAAGCTGCTCTGAATCTTCTCACCGACACGCTAAGACATGAACTCCTGCCCTGGGGCGTCCATGTGTCCACCGTGCTGCCGTCCTCCTACAAGACAGGTTAGCTCAAGACAACAGAAGCCGCCACATTCACATGTTCACCTTACACACCTCCTTTAAAAAAATGACTTTTACCAAATTTTGCTCACATATGTACAAAGGATATAGATTAGTTGCTCCTGTCAACATTATATGATCTAATCTACAAACTCGAGCAAAAGAAAATCTATTTAGGCACATGTCAACAGGTATTGATTAACAGAAAAGAAGAGAACTGCAATAAAAGATGTTTTTGAGGCTGAAAAACAACCGTCTATGCCAACACAGCAGCTTTATCAAATGCTGTTTTTCTCTTTGTTGATGAAAACTTAGAAGATGTTTCAAGCAAAGAGTATACTGTGGCAATAGCTCATGCATGACCCCGAGGCCATGATCAGAGGGGCGGAGCCATGAAAATGGGTCGAATTATTGGTTTAAATTGTCTCATACGACAAAATGTGTTTAAAGTCTAAGTACACCCTCAGATTTTTGCTGATCTGCCACGAGGGAGACATTTTAAAAAATGCTTTGATTATGAGTGTTGCTCCTAGAGTAGTTAAGACACGCCCAGTCACAGCAGCCCCGCCCCAACAGCGCTGCATAGTTCCACATGAAGCTGTCAATCAATGCTCGTTGAAGACGGTGATGGAGGAAACCATTCTTCTTCTTCTTCTGTGTAGTTTTATGGTGGTTGGCAACCAAGGCAAGAAACCAGTCCCTCCGCCCATCTTTTATAGGAGGGGCGGGGCCAACAGTGACGTTAGTGACGTCACCGATCTAATCTCAGCCAATAGCAAAATTCCATTGCAATAGCAGGCATTCACCCATAGAGGGCAGTCACTCTGACTTTTTACAACTAAAAACTCTAAATTTAAATACTTTGACTAAAATGTGAAGACTGGGACTAGGATTAATAAACTACAAATGACTTCATACCTAATCATTAATGTATTCAGCAGAAAAAAGTGGTTTCAGCGTGTACTTACACTTTGCCATTATTATTAAAAAGTTATCAACTTTATTATTGGCGTTCACCCCTAACTCTGAACTTTGTGTCCTGGTAAATATATCTGAAGATGATAAATGGCATGGGTGATGAGGTTGTCATAGTAACCTCTTGTTGTTGGGACCAGGTCATTGCAGTAATCGCACATACTGGGAGCAGCAGCACAGGGATCTGCTTCAGAATCTACCCATGGATCTGCTGGAGGACTACGGCGAGGACTACGTCAACGAGACCAAGGACCTTTTCCACCGCTACTCTAGCCAGGCCAACCCAGACCTCAGCCCCGTGGTGGACGCCATCGTCCGGGCGCTGCTGGAACCGCAGCCCCGGGCGCGTTATTACGCCGGACCAGGCGTGGGACTCATGTACTTCATCCACAGCTACTGTCCGTTCAGCATCAGCAACCGCTTCCTGCAGAGACTGTTTGTGAGTAAGGCAGTGATGCCACGCGCTCTGAGGCAGTGCTCCAACTACGACCTGAACCTCAGCCTCCATAACAATAACAACAATGAGGAGAAGTTGAAGTAGCACTGAGGTCTACTCCTGTCCTGCCCCTCCCCCCCCCACGTCTGTCCTTAAGCCCCCTGAGAGGGGGCAGAGCCCAGTTTGAGCAGCGGTCCACTACATGCCTTGAGCTCATCATGTGCTTTAGTCACTATGAGGAGAAGCTACGTCACTGGCTGGACCAGTGACGTAGAGGAGTTTGTTGCTCCTCTCCAAACTGTAGAGGAGCAACTCTCCAAACTGTAATCTGATTACACAGAGGTGTAAAGAGTACTGATATATCCTACTCAAGTAGAAGTACTGTTACTTCATTGAAATTGTACTCAAGCACAAGTACAAGTCATACATAAAATACTCAAGTACAAGTAAAAAGTAGCTCAATTAAATAGTACTCAAAGTAAAAGTTACTAATTACTTTCACCCCCCACGTTTATTGTTTTAAATCTTGCCAAGGTTCCCGTGCATACAGTAAACATCTCATGTATAAACTTAAAAAGGAAGAGACCAAATCTTGCACATTTCAAACTTAATTCATTTTCCACAAAGAATTCTGTATAAAATAAAAGGTTTGTCAAAATCTACAATTCATACAATAAAATAACACCAGTTAATTCAATTCAAAAATGTAAAAAAAAAAAGAAAATTCTCAGGCTACAGGAAAAGCTACATTTATGAACTGTAGAACGATGCCATGCCAAATGTGCCACGTGGGTAACAATACACTAGGTAGAAGCCACACCCTGAACTAAAGAAAGTGGCTGAATGTCGATCAGAAATATAAGAACATATGGATTATGTTCAAACCATAAAAGAGAAATGCAAAAATAATCACAAAAAAATAATAATAATTTACTCAGTAACGGTTGGGTGTAGAAATGTAGTGATATGCTTTGCTTTTTTAAAATCATACAGAACAAGTACGAATTACTGATTTATAAATATACTCAAAAAAGTACAAGTACCCATAAAAGCAACTCAATTATAGTAACGTGAGTACTTGTAATCCATTACTTTCACCTTTGCTGACTACTGTCACTGGCGGTCAAAACAGTCTGCTGTCAGGTTATGTAATCAGATTACAGTTAGCTGTAAATGCAATCAGATTACAATTACTTGCTTCTTGTAACTACAATGTTTTTGTTTGTGAGCTTTGTTTTTGTTTATTCTGAAATAACCTACGAACACTTCCTGGGTTCAGTTAAATAGTGCTGATGGAAGTGTGTTTATATCTGAACCTCCACAATAAAAGCACCACAGCTTGACATATTTCGACTTGAAATGATCACGTAAAGAAAAAAAAAAGCCATATCAGCATTTTTTCAACAGAAAGCAAGATTTTATTCTTTTTCCTTACAAAAATGAACAGCATCTGTTTGTGTGTGAGTGTGTGCGGATGTGTGTGTCCAAATGTGTGCGTGTGTGTTTGGTAAACTGTGAATTGTGTATGAAACATGATATTTTTTGAAGGAATAAAGTCATTTTTTCAGACAATCACTTTATTCTGTGAGTGATCTGTGCTGCATTCAGGAACACTTTGGGAAAAGTCAAGAGAAAAGAAGAAAATGAAAGAAAAGTGAGTGTAAAGGGAGTTTTTATAGAGACTTTTATAATAGACTCAACCAAGAGTTTACCAGCCTCTATAAACTGTGCACATGTGTGGTCATGTATTTATTTACCTTTACATGAGGTCGAACAGATGTTGCAGTCTCTACATGAAAAAAAGAGACAAAAATGAACAGGTGTAAGTCTCTTACATTAACAGCAGAGATATCAACACCCATAAAACACTGAGTTCAGACCAAAGCAACAGAGTTTCAGAGCCTATCAGACAAACATGAAGAAATACAGAAATAATCCTTTTACATGCGAGTGTGTCTTTTTAACTGTAGTAGAAAGTGTCAAAGACAATTGTTAAATATGGGCTGTATTGATTGTTCTAGTTATATGTTTTAAAAAACGTAAAGATTCCTTTTTTTTCCCCAAAGAATGTCATGATGACGACGCGTATGGGATGTTGAATGTAAAAACTGGGTCACTTTTTCATAGCCCACATATTTTGAATATTATCTCACTTTCCTCACATTTTGCTAATTTTTCTTTCATTTGAGACAGAAATTCATGTAAAACAGCATCTTTTATACCATTAATAAAAACATGTACACATGAAAAATAAATCTAAATGTAAAGGTTAAATATAAATATAAATGTTTTGTTTATATTAATTCTTTGTTAGATTGGGGTGGGGTTCAATGAGTTTTTTTTCTCCCACTCCATTTCAAGCATCAGTGTATGTGATTATTATTGTGTAGCTTATACTTTGTTTTGTTCTTGCCACACTATTCACTTGAAATAAATGAAAATGAATGAATGAATGTTAATTATAAAAATAAATGTTAAATTGGTCTCCAAAATCCCCGCGACCCTGTTAAACGGGAATAAGCGGGTAAGAAAATGGATGGATGGATGGTCTCCAAAATGTAAAGATAAATGTTTAGAAATTATACAAAGGGAACTGGTCGATCACGCAGCCAATTTAACATTTAGATTTAGATTTTTATTTAGATTTAACATTTATATTTACATTTAACATTCACATTTATATATATATATATTCATGTGTACACGTTTTTAACAGTGATATACATGCTGTTTTACATTAATTTCTCTCTCAAAGAAAAATCAACTAAATGTTCAAAATATGTAAGTGACGCCCCATACTTGCGCATGCGCACAGCTGATGGTAAACATACTCAGCTGATGGAGGTAGCACGTGTTTCTCACCTCAGTAAGGTAAGGCAACTCAAAGTTCCTAAAGACGTACAAATAGATGACTTTTTGTTATTATTATTATTATAGAATCACCTTCGCGCCGCTAATAAAATATTAAATAGGCAGAAATATGTAGAAAAGTCAATGCACTGAAAACCATGTGTGAACGGCTTTAATGAGAGATACACGCAGGACACTGTTATGGTTGTGTCGCCGTCTTGTGGTTAGAAAAATGAAGCACACTTTACCAGTCCTAGGGGTCACCAACACGGGGTCCGTGGGCCCCCGGTAGCCTGCATGGACCATGTGAGGTGCCCTTAGGAGCTCTAGTCACCAATGAGCTCCATCTAAAACCGGATTAACTTACTCACAAAGATAAATATGTACATATGAGAGGTGTAGTTAGTACTTACTGCTTATTAAGATTTAGTATTAAATTAAACATTTTTAAATGTTTATTTTCACTGAAACATTGTTACAAATATGTTGCAGATCTGGTGTGTGGACAGTGGTATGTTATATATAATATGATATACTGTATAATGTAAATTATATTATTTTATAAACGCAAGGTGGATATTCTATAAAATGTAATGAAATTGAAACAATTGCATAAATTAGGAGAAATAAAGTGTTTCATGTTGAAACCTCAACATTTCCTACCTTTTCAAGTTTTTATTATCGTACCCTCAACTTGAAAATGTAGTATATTTACAGTAAGAAGTGCTTTTCTAACTGGTAGCCCTTCAGACCATAGGTTGGTGACCCTGATCCAGACAATGTGAAGTTTGCATGTTCTCCCTGTGCCTATGTGGCTTTTCATTGTCTGTCAACATTTGTTGGTTCCTAGGGAAGACTCATTTTGTGACCTAAGCCAGATGTAACGCAGTGGTTCCCAAACTGGAGGTTGCACCCCATCGGGGAGGCGCAAGAGGAAGTACTTTCATTAATCTTTCATTCAACAGAAAAAGATCGAGTACCAATGCTGTAAAGAGATGAACTGAGCACCGAAGCAAAATTCAATTTTCATTTGAATAATTTAAAAGTTAGACGACAGCCAATTCTGAAACTTTTGTAGTTTGAACTCAACAACAACATAAACAGATTAGCCTAATGATGAGTTCTTATGTGTAACACAGTACACTACCTCTGCTCCATCCCAACATCCTCTGTCGTTGATGACGATCAATAAAAATTGATTTTCAGATACTTTATCTGTTCAATCACTCACACACTCCCATTTACTCCTAATTAAAATGACATGTTTTTAGATGAGAAAACTCATGCAAACTCCCTAATCCTGCAAAGGCTGCTAAGTGCAAATACATATAATGAAATAGAAAACCATTTTTGGATCAACTAGACCTACAGTATGTCTTACATACTGATGGAAATTATTATGGAAGCGTAAAACATTCATAATGTAATAAATAAAAACATTTTGAAATGAATACCATTTTGATAAATAACAGACAAATGAAATAATAAATTATGAAATAAAAAATGCCCATTGTTGAAAAGGACATTAACTAAAAATTTACTTTATTTTATGAAATCTTGGAAGATAAATAAAAAGTCATTATTTTAAAAAGTATGACATTGTTAAAATAATCATTATGGCATATTTAATTATAATAAAAAGAATTATAGTTAGATTTTAAAGAATAAAAAAAAGAAATCATAATAATATGACCTTATTTTACAATTTAATGGTCATATTATTTGTTTATTATGTTAAAATGTTGTTTTTTATATATTTAATTATAAATATTTTGGGTTTCCATAAAAATTAACTTAATTCCTTAGTAATTTTATCTTTCAGAGCTTAAAAAAAAATATATATATATATATATTTATCAACATGCAGCATTATGTGTGTAAATTACAATACATTGTGTAGTCGGAATTTATGGAACATTCATGAAATGTGTTTTACCTTCAGTTTTTCTCACAGACAACAAACTGGGACACGACGTTTGGTGTACAGTAAACCATCATCAGCCACTGTTGATGCAAAGTTACCAGTCAGTCTTCCACAAACGGTGAAGGTTTGTACACTTTCATAAAATCATTCTTTATTAGCAATTACAGACATTTATTGGGCTTTTGTCCTGCATTGCTTGATCACAGATATCTGAGACGAAACATTGATGAGTCATGATTCTGTTTAGCTGTACAAACACAGACCGGACCCAAAAAGCACCCTGTTGTTACTTCAGTGTCTAGATTCAGAGCGAAACATCAAATGAATGATTCAGTCATTGTTGGCCTCCTCCAGGAAGGCGAGAGCAGCCATGGAACAGTAATGGATGATTTTTGTTCACTGGTGTGAGGAATCTGACCTGCAAATAAACACGACCAAAAACTAAGGACATGGCCATTGATTTCAGGAGGAAAGCTAATGAGCTCCAGGGTACTTTGATCGAAGGTCGTGGAGTCGTACGAATATCTCTGGGGCCATCATTGACTGGAAGCTGAAATTTGAACAGAAGGTTCATTGTTCCAAAATGTAGGACTCATAGACTCAAAAACAGCTTCATTCCTGCTGCTGTTCCAGCACTGAACCCATAGCACGTTGTTGCACATAAGTTATTTATTTATTTGCTCTTATCTGTTTTTTTCTGTATATTTATCTTTGTCTTTTATATATCTTTAATCCTCATTTGTGGAACCAAAGGTATTTTAACCTATATATGGCTTGCCCGAACCCCCCACTCTCCCATGGGGGATGCAGGGGATGGGACACCCGCACTTTCATAAAAACAAAAAACACATCCCCCTCGCTTTTTACTGAGAGATTATATATATGAAAACATATTGGCCAGTTAGATTGATTGAATGGTGATCGAGCCAATCACAGCCAGCCATTTTACAAAGCCGCCGTTCCAAGAAGGTAAACCAAGAGTTAACTGAGATGAGTAAAGTGTAAGTGAAGTGACACAAAATGAGTAACAGGTGGCTAAAAGTTGTCAAAAAGGGGCAAAAATGTGGCAAGAAAAGAGTGAAATCAAGAGTGGCAAAAGGTAGCTTAAATCGGCGAAAATGTGGCAAACGATAGTGAAAAAGATCCAAAAAATGTGGAACAAAAAGAAAAAAATATGAAACAAAAAGAAAAATTATGTAGGGGAAAAAGGAAAGAAGTGTTCTTTTTTGGGCAAAAGGTATGGCTTATTTGGATATATTGTGGCATAAAAATGGTCATAGAATGGACAAAAATTGGATAAAAGTGTGACAAAAATTAGGAAAAAGCAGTATTTGTTGGCAAAAAAAGCTAAAATCTGATAAAACAAAAAAAGTGTCAAAATGGGACAAAAAAAATTTGCAAAATGGCCAAAAAAAAATGTAAAAAGGGGTTAGAAAGTTTCCCCCTTTTAAGGTTTTCTGGGGAAATAATAATTAAAGTTAAGACATAACATGTTGAGTATCACTGACTTAATAACAGCTTTATTGTGGTTTTAGTAAATTAAATAAATACCTAAGAGTAAAAATAAAGTAACCTGAACTTGAACCTGAAATGACAGAGCTCATATTCTGCATTTTCTGAGCTGTTAAATGCCAACATTGATCCCACGTGTGCGTCCTGATCCCCAGGCTTCCTGTCTACTCTGTGCAGGCTCCGTCACACTTGATGTGATACTGTCTGAGGTATTCCCTGAGCTGAGGAGGCAGAGGCAGAGTGTCTACGCCCCGGTAGGTGGTGCAGCTGCAGATCACCGCCCTGCACAGGTGCTGCAGGGTGAACGGGAAGTTCCGTGGCAAAGGTCGCGAAAGCAGCGGCTCGAAGAAGAGGCACGTGGCGGGATCGCTGTAGTGCCTCAGGAGTCCCGTCACGCTGGGGTCGCGGTACATGCACGGGTCGCGCACATCAAAGCTGAAACGTTTGCCGTTTTGCTCGATTCGCGCGTGCAAAGAGCGACTGTATCGACGGAAGCTAACGGAGAACAGGAACTCGTCCTGCGCGGAGTCCCGAAGCAGGAAGGTTCCCTCTGGTTGGCCCTCCAGGAGCTCCTCGGCCTCGAAGCGGTTCAACACGCCCCAGTAACACGGGCTGTTGTTTATCTGCAGCAGATCAGGAACCAGGATGTAGTCGGTGTGGCCACAGCGGCCCTCCGCTCCGCCATGAGGACAGGACGGGTCCCAGTCCTCTAGGCTGGTGCTTCCAGGTCCAGGAGAGCAGCAGATGTCATCCCAGGATAGAGGCGTGTCCGGTGGGGAAGAAGAAGACGAAACACTGGCTTTAAGAGGAGTCTCCATGTCCGTGAGAGCACGTGAATGTGTGGCGTGGCTCTTTATGAGGTGCCAGCACCGAGCCATTTCAGACTTAGGAGAGAACGGACATCTGTCCTGCATCAGCTCAGACACGTGGATCTTGCGTTTGGACCAGAAAAGCACAGAGAAGGGCCGTGAGGAACTGGATGGATGGTGATGATGATGGTGGTGGTGGTGGTGGTGGGAACGCAGAGGTAAACATTGACCCACAGCGTCTTGAAACTTCTGCCTCAGAGAGCGACGGGAAAAAGCCTTCAAACACACGCCGTCGACATCTGCAGACGTCAGGGCTTCGCTCAGAGTGCAGCTGCATTTCCTCTCTCTGCGACGCCGAGGACACGACGTCGAGCGCACGTCCAGTTCCTCCAAACCATCAGAGTCCATCCCGCCGGGGCTCGAACCATTGCGAGAACTCCTCGAGCGTTTCTTTCCTCGCCAAACGTAGCTGTCCGCACTCCAGCTACGAAGGCCAGATTTGGGACGAGTATCGGATCCTCGAGGCTTCTTCTCCGACATGACTGCGTGATTCTCGCCTGAAACCAACTGTAACCAATAGAAATTAGATGATAGATATTAGTTTTTAGTGTATTTTACAGCTGATTTAGGACCCGTTATCGTAAGAGATGCTAAGAGAAAGCTAACACAAGAGGAAGGTTAACTTTTGTTAGGTTATTTATTTCAACCTCAGCAATTGTGATTAATTGTAATTCAACTTTAGTAATTGAGAACGTAATTGTAATTCACTTTCTGAGGATAAATAAATTTTTGTAATTTAATTGTAATTGGGAAAAAATTCTGGTAACTGAAATCGTAATTGAATTGTAATTTAAGATGGGTAATTGAAAATGTAATTGTAACTGAAAAATGTAATTGACCCCAACCCTGCCAATTTTTATCCATCAGTGCTACGATGCCATTATTAAAACCATAAAGTAGGGCTGGGAGATATATCAAGATTCAAGATATATCGAGTTTTCTATTTTGGCAATACAGAAAATAACAAATATCACCAATAATTATTTATTTTCATTTTATAGTTTCTTTTGTTTTGAAATACTTCTTTTAACAGTCACTGCTTTAACTATTTCTCAGAAGAGCATGAAAAAAATGATGGATTTCTGAGTGCGTCCTAACCCAGACCTTCCACTAAAAGTACACACCAAAGAACTCACTCACACGTGCTGTCTCTTATAGGAGAAAAAGCCAAAAATGGCACATTTTCTGCAACTGTTTGTTAATAAATGTGCCTGTGTTGCATTTGTCATCAGTAAATTGAACCCACAATTGTCTCTCTGTTAAGACTTCATTTGAATTAATATGATCAACATTTGTAACGTACATATCGGCATTTGGAGAAAAATTATTGAGATTTTTGGTCCATATCGCCCAGCCCTACCTTAAAGAATGGCTACAATTATTTGAATTAGAGACGTTTAACATTTTAGCTTTCTTAAATGTGTGTGTCCATATTACACAGGCATGGAGTCCTTAGCTATAAGTAAGTTTCATAAAACAACAACAAAGTAGTTTTCTACTCTTTCTCTTGAATCCAACTAAGTGCTACTGAAGCATCGTCCCACTTTAATCTTTGGGTTTTTATGTTTTTATTAATGGTCAGACACAATACAGATCTACCAAAGATAAGGAATAAAGAAAGTTTACAGATCTGTTTGAAATAAAACAATATTTTACCTTCCAAAGAGTGTCAGAGGTGAAGCTCTTCGTCCATGCTTTGTCCAAGCTGTTCCATGCTGGGAGCAGCCTGCTGCCTTGCTCTCCTCCTCTGGCAGACGCTGACTGCTCTGCTTCCTATATAATTATGATGCCACGTCCCAGAGGGGACAGCAGTTTCCTCTTTGCCAGGGCCGGCCCTGAATGAATGAATGGATGAATGAACGAGGGGAGGCGGAGGGCGGGATCAACCAAATGGCAGCAGGACATCCTCTTTTTACACATTCATTGATGTCCAAAAAAGAGCAGCTATAGTGCTTTTTTTTATCCTTACAGTGGATTATTTCAGCCCGTAATTTGATTTGGCTGTTCTGACTCCAGTCATTTTAACTTCATCAGGGCAGGAGTTTAACTCAGAGCACCAGAGGATGGAGAGATTTGAGTCAATCAGCTGAGGATGCACAACAATGGCGTATTCCTCAGTCCAGTTAGTATTAGTGCCATGTGTATGAAGTGTGTTTGTTTGTTATTAGGATGCCCATTAGCTTAAACCTGCTATCCGGAGTTTCTGAGAGAACGTCTCTATGTCCCGCCCCAAACAGCTCTACTTCCTCCCGTGCCTCTGCCAATCTACCAGAAGCTACGCCTCTACATTTGTGCACGCGCAAAACATAAAAAAGTCGCATAACTACAAAAACTACACATTTATAGATAATAGATGGATATCAGCTTTAAAGACGGAGTTTCGGAGAAATCTGTGTTTATGTATCATTCTTTTGAAATGCAAAAAAATACCTAACTACTCTTTCACTATGTTCTATTGCCGGTGGTCATTTATATACATTAATGTATGTAAGTCCTGCCTTCGTCCTATAGACCCCTATACAAATGCAAGAAAGCGCCGACTTTGCCCAGCCAAAAGGCTTTGACTTCCTGGAGCGAGCCACTGTCAATCACAGTGAATGCGTGTGCACCGTCACATCAGCAAACATGTATTCTGAGCAGCATAGCGTCATGGAGGAGCGCTCCAAAACTCCGGTTACCCATTCCACGATTGCCAATGTATAAAACTTCTACTAAAAAGAAAAGAAAAGAAAAGTCTGCGTACAAAGCTTGTGGATAAACGTCTTCGTGACAGCAACAGAATTTATCTCTGAGCTGCTTTTCAAAGGTGGAGGGACTTGCTGCTTTTAAAAGGATTTCTAACGGACCAGGATTTGGCGACATTTCTCATGGACAGGTAATAAACATGTTTTAATAAAAAGTTATGACACTCTAACAATAAATGTGTAGTTTTTGTAGTTATGCGACTTTGTTATGTTTCGCAATGCGCGTGTACAAACGTAGAGGCGTAGCTTCTGGTAGATTGGCAGAGGCAGGGGAGGAAGTAGAGCTGCTGGAGGCGGGACATCGAGACATTCTCTCCGGATAGCAGCTTTAAGCATTACATAAGCTATAAGGTATTCTTCCTGGCATCCACAGATTACACAATGACAGTCATCACAACATGGCATTTAATCTCATAGCATCTCATCTTCCTCTGATTTTATCTCATACCAAATTGTCTCACCATCTTTTTGTTTTATTGCATCTCATTTTACCTAATCCCATCTAATCTCATAGCATTTCACTCTAAATTACTCATCATCTTCTCATCTCATCACAATCTCATCCCAAAACGTATCACCATATTCTTATTTTATCTTATCTTGTTTTATCTAATCTCATCTCATAGCATCTAACCCCATATTTCTCATCTTCTAGTTTTCTTATCTTATCTCACCATTTCTCATTTTATTTCTTCTCATTTCCCTTCATCTCTTAACATCCCTTCTTCTATCATCTCATTTTAATGCATATCATTCAGTTCCAAACTTCTCATCATTGTCAAATCTCATCTCGTCGCAATCTCATCCCAAATTTTCTCACCATCTTCTTGTTTTATTGCATCTCCTTTTACTTAAGGCCATCTAATCTCATAGCATTTCACTCCAAATTTCTCATCATCTTCTCATTTCATCACAATCTCATTCCAAAATGTATCACCATATTCTTATTTTATCTTATCTTGTTTTATCTAATCTCATCTCATAGCATCTAACCCAGGGGTCTGCAATCTGCAGCTCTGGAGCCTCATGTGGCTCTTTGACTCTTTTGCAATGGCTCTCTGACGATTTAAAAAAATAAGAAAATGAATTATTTCCTACAGAGGGTACTGGTGAATAATGACATTAACTTCAAATAAAATGATGATAAAACAATTGGTTAACCTAAAAATGAATAACTCTGCCACCGTCCTACTTCAACTCCTGTAACATCTACAGACCATTAACTTTCCTTACACCTGTGGCTAACCTTCAGTTTTAAATCTCTGGTAAGATAACTTAAATAACAAAAAAGACTATTCTGGAAAAAAATACAGACTTTATTTGTGTGGGGAAAGATTTATTTAACTGCTAACATACCGGCTTAATATGCATGCTTGATATGTTGTAAGAAATTAGCATGAGTTGGAGTTGATAATGTGTTATCAACTTCAAGTTATTTTTGTAGCCCTTCAAATCCATTAACTCATAAAATTATTCGATACTATTTTAATTGTATAGAATTTTATACGCTGTATTGTTTTCATGAGAAGGTTTTTTTTTCGGCTCCGGAAGGACTTTAATCCAGTCGAGATTAGGCAAAATGGCTCCTTAAAGAGTAAAGGTTGCAGACCCCTGATCTAACCCCATATTTCTCATCTTCTAGTCTTCTTATCTTATCTCACCATTTCTCATTTTATTTCTTCTCATTTCCCTTCATCTATTAACATCCGTTCTTCAATCATTTCATTTTACCTCATAGCATCTCATTCCAAATTGTCTCACTATCTTCTTACATTATTGTATCTCCTTTTACCTAATCCCTCCTCGAAAAAATGGTGGTGCCCATACATTTGGACCTACTGTAAGGTTAATAATGGGGAAAGACATTTCTTCTAAGCCTTTAAAATTTTGTACCATGATCAGGATCACTGATTTAGACAACTGTCAATATCTGGAAAAGAAGATATTTGGCACTTGTCGAAAGTTTATGCTCTCCCAGTGATTGTCTTATCTCATCTCATCTCATAGCCTATCATCCCACTCCCCTCCATTGATTGCTCAAGCTTGGAGTTGGACCTCTGTTTGCGAGTGCTCCTGAAAGGTCTCATACATCACAGGGAAGTCAAGCATCTGAGTTGGAGTGGGATGCTCACTATAAATGACATTTTGGAGGATGTATAATTCATGATACAAATCGACTACATCTATGAGACAAATAATATTACTCCCAGTGGTTTAGTGTGTGTGTGTGTGTGCGTGTGCGTGTGCGTGTGTGGGGGGCATCTGTTTGCCCCTGCAGATAAAGGGTGATCATCAATAAATCCTGACATCTCGGATAATGTAGTGACACTTCCATCGGACTGAATATTTGATGCACCTCACATTATCACACAACCAGAGACGACGTGTAGCAACTCTGGAAACATCCATTCATTTTATTCTGACTTCAAACTTTGCAACTACTCCAGTCTTTTAAAGCTTTCTGTGGGGAGGATTGATGCTGACTCAGTAAAATGCCAATTGCAGATTGTGGGAAAATGATCAGTTCAAACGCTGTGGAGCGTCATCTGAGAACAAAAGGGCAGCTGTGGCTACAGATCTGCTAACAAAACCAGTCAGAAATGATGAAAGTCCCACCTTTATCTGAACATCAGGTCGTGAACTTTTTGCTGGTCTTAAAGTTATTGCTGTTATGTACTAGCGTGTGCTGATACCAACCCCAGTAATACTATAAGCAGAAGCACTTTTTTACTCAGGAAGTTCCTCCAGCAGTGGATGAAATCCAGTCAGCCCATTAACCTGCAGCAGCCAGGTCGAGATCAGGAGCTCATATCGGTCCACATTACTGAGGCATCGATCCGTGGAGCAGCACACCGGAACGGCATCGTGGATGAATAATTGATGCTGCTTTGAGAATGAACAGACGCTGCTCTGCTTGTATCTTTATACGTGGGTTGTTACAGTTACCCTGACATTTATGTAGCGAGGGCCAGTGAAACTTTTGGTGTTACAGACTCAGAGTCAGCATGTTTACTCATGATCTGGTAATTCAATAACATCACCATTTTCAAAGGACTCTTAAAGATTTTCATATAAAAACATCACAGAGAATGAGAAAATTTGTGTTGAGTTTCCGTTGGCATGCTTTGCAGTACTTGTTGTTTTTTGTTGTTGTTGTTCCATATCACTGCATAAAAGCTGATTCAGCATTCTCAGAGGAGCAAATGCTCCTTTTAGCCATTAATTAGTAACTCTCAATATTGAACATTGACCTGTTTGACTCAATTTAATGACAACATCATCAGATATTTCCAATATTTTAATGTTTATTTTTATATTGCACATACACCATCTTTCTCTCTTTTTAATTTTAATTAACTAACAATCTTTTTTTGTACATCAGATATGCATAGGTTTTATTGATTTTTGATAAAAACAGGAATCGATGCTTGAAAAAGAAAACTATTTTAATGCCAATGTGTGCTTTTGCTTAGTATAGAAATGTAGTGAAAGCACTGATGCTGCATTACAGGAGGATAGTGAGGAATATACCATTTTCCGTGTGCGTGCGTGCGTGTGTGCGTGTTACAGCGATAGTAAATTGAATCAGCAGAGTCTCTGGCTCCGCTGCTCTGTGATCTTTTCATTTATCAGTCTCGAGAAGCTGCTCGGCCATAACTTCTCACTTTCTCTCTGTACATCTCACTTTCCCAAATACTGTGTGTCAGCTATTATTCTCATGTCTGCAGAACCAGACCTCTGACACAAGAACCGATACTATTCAACCCGATCTGACTTCAGGGATTACTCTTCATAATTGAAGACAGATACTAAAGCAGCATCGACTCTTTGAGACAATGTCATAAATATTCTGGAAAAAGCTAAAGTTAACCCTTAAAGGATGCCTGTAGTGCAGACTAGAGGTTTAGTCATGTAACTCTCTTTAATAATCCCTGTAGAACAGCCAGGATGAGAAAAAACATTTTGCTCACCTCAGACATTTGTAGTTAGGATGTAAAAAAAAAGTCGATTCGGCAATATATCACGATATTTCACCACACGATTATTGTATCAATCCAAAAAAAAAAATCTATTGGGATTTTTTAAATCATGCATTTTATGAAAAAAAAAACATTTAATTGCGCTAACATATGCATAGCACGTAAGCGCCCAGTCACAAGGTGTCAGTGAACCACATCAGACCTTGTTAAACTACCTCACTTTGATAAATGTATGTGGTTATATTTATTTTTTTTTGAAGAACTTTTAGAATATAACAGAATCAGAATCTGTTGTAGAAAAATGTAATTTGACAGTTTGATAAATATACCACTTGTTTTTTATATTTGTACTTGAATTAAAGTTAGTTACCATTTACTTGTTTTTTTAAGTTTTACAAAATTTAAATACATTGTATTTTCATACCTTTTTGTATACTTGTAAATGGAAAATTTGTAAATATTGATAGCGTGATAAATTGGTATGCGTATCAGATTACTGTATATCGGGATATATTGTATGCAATATAATGCAAATTGTAAATCATTGCAATGCACACCCCTAGTTTGAGGTAACAGCATGACATTGCATTACTGTCAACAGGCACTCTTTCTATCACTTCAAAATCCTCCCAGACTCGTCCTCCAGTAAGTCCACCACTTTTTCTCTTACTGACTCGTGTTGCACAGCTCGACATCTGTCACCAAGAAATCAAGTGTGAAACCCTGCACAGGAATCATAGACTTGGTGTCACATCCCATAGATATCTTCTAGAAGACCAGATATGTTCCCCATAGGTGGCGTCCATCTTGGTTAGGGCAACGTTCCCATTAAAGGCTATGCATCTACATAAAATAAATCACAACATACTCATTTCTTAACTGATTTTCATGCAGTTTACTTAATTGACAAAGTCAAAATATGTGCTAATAATACAGAACATTTTATTTAAATATAAAAAAATGGAAGCTTATGAAAGGTTATTCCCAGTTTCCTGTTTCAACTGTACGTACTTACTGTACAACCGTATGCTACACAATGTACAGGCATCCTTGAATTTTCACTTTTACACGACTAGCTTAGCCTTGCCGTAGGCACGCAGCTCAAACGGGCGTGTCGTATCGACTCTTCTATGATATCTATATCACATCCGGCCATGGGTGGACTGGGAAAAAAATCAGCCCTGTCATTTTGTGTCCAGACCAGCATACTGCATTATCCGTGGCACCATGTAGAAGCTGTGATTTAGTCAGTAATTCTCAACATGTCTTCATTTGAATTATTATTCCCCCAGAAAACCAACAAAGAGGGAAACTTTTTACCCATTTCCTTTGGCCATTTCGCAACTTCCTTTGTCCCATTTTTGCCTCTTTTCAAACAGTTCTAACACTTTTTTTTTCAGACTCTAACTACCTATTGCCAATAAATACCCCCTTTTTGACTCTTTCATCCAATGTTTGTCCTTTCTTTAATTTCTTTTGGCCAATAGATACCACTTGTTTCCATTTTTTCCCTACTTTTTTTCTCTTTTTGTTCCACATTTTTGCCCTTTTTCACTGTTGTTCGCAGCATTTTGCCCATTTAAGCTGCCCTTTGCCATTTCATATTACCTGGTTCCTGTTTATTTGCACATATTTGGGCCACTCGTGACTGCTTTTGGCCCATTTTAGTCACTTAACACTCTTTTATTGCCACATTTTTGTTACTTCTGGACCATTTTTGGCCACCTGTTACCAATGTCTGCCTCCACTCCCTTGTAACAAAAAACAAAAACGTAGCGGACCGGACTGGCCCACTTCGGGTCAACAGCCCACTGGGACGATGCCTGGTATGCCAGATGGCCAGTCCACCTCTCCCCATGGATTGTATTCTAACGTAAAAAAAAAAATGTGCTTCTAGTACAGGTTCTCTTAAAACTAAAAACATAATAAAAATGAAATTTTAAACTATATTCTTTCTTTGCTGTCTATACAAATGGTCCACTGACTGCTACTGTTGTGCAGCAATGTGATTGGGAACCACTGTTTTAAAATGTTCTTTAACATTGTGTCATAAAAAGTCCCAATGATCGGACTTGATGCTGTAAACAGAACAATTGATTTCCTTTGCTATGAGGAAGCTTGAAGATATTTCTGTTTTCAAGTTAAAGGTTTTCAAAATACACTTTAAAGTTGTTTATCTCTCAGCTTTACTGCCATACCACTTCCTTTATTTGCCTTCATAAATTGAGATGTTTGCGTGTATCATATGCACAGAGCTTTGAGGCCATTAGGATGCAGACAAGCCTGGATATTCATCTGCTGTGGACATGTGAGCCGCTGTATCCACTTTCCTCTGGGGAGATTTATTTCTGCCTCTAGCTGCTCCTCTTCCCGCAAGGAAGGTGGAGCCCGGGAGGTTTTTTCCCCTCACCGTCTTGTCAGAAAGAGCGTAACCTTAGACAGGCTAGTCGCCCACCTCACTGAAAAACAGACCTAATCACTGTGAGGATATGGAGTGTATGTACATAGTACATACTTACATACAGTAAGTGCACACACGTTCATATTTCTCCAGTGATAGGTTAGGTTTATTTGGTAGATAATGGTTTTCTCTCTTCCATCCTGCAGGTCTTTGCAGCGAGACGTGAGATCTTCAGTCTTTGATAAAACCACACAGGAAGCCATTTTTAAAGGGTGTGAAAAGTGAGTCATTCAATAACAAGACCCCAAGGATCCACTGCTGATATGAATGCACTGAGGATTAAAGACTTCCTTTTATTCCCATAGAAACAGGTGAACGCATATACAGCAGTGGTAAATTTGTAAACTAAAAATAGTGACAATAGCTATACTGTATTTAAGGCATGTTCTCTCTGCCCAAAACATTTACAAACACAAAAACACGACAATGTACAATGTATAAATTATAAAGTCATAAACGACAACATGAAAAGTATTTTCAATATACAGTTTAATTCAGTGTTTTTCAACCTTGGGATTGTGACCCCATGTGGGGTTGCCTGAAAAATGACTGATTAAAAATGTATTTTTTTTAAAAATCTTTAAATAATTATTCTTTTTTCAAATAACAACAAAGCATAAAATCTTAAAAAACTGTATTTTGTACTTTTACTTTTTAAATCTAGTTAAAATAAAATGCAGTGTAAAACTATCTGCTGGTGCAACATGTCACTAATCCTGGTTACTCTGCATTTGTAACACATTACAAAAAAACATGATCAAAAACTAATTCTAGAAAGAAAATTTCTTTTTATAGAAATGTGGGTCACAATCCAAAAAAAGTTTGGAAACCATTAGGACAATTTCTTACACCCTCCTCTTCCCTGTAAATACCTCATTTATCTAATAGTAATTATCTAATAGTAAATTCACAAAGTGACATTTATTGATCCAGGGAGGACATTATTCTTCTTCTTAAGGCCAGAGGTCAAAGGTTGAGGTCTCCTTGGTCAATAATTACTATCTGTGGTGTTGAAATCCTTTTTTCTCAACACCTATTCTCTTACAAGAGCAAATGTGCCATAATCCATCTTTTGTACCAATTTAACCCACTGAACATATCAGTGAATATATATACTCTATATATATATATATTTATATATATATATATATATATATATATATATATATATATATATATTTTTTTTTTTTAATCTTTTAAATCCTGATAATAATTTAGACTATTGAAAAGACTTATCTGTTCTTTACAGCAGTGTTTCTCAAATGGGGGTACGCGACGGCACTACAGGGGGTGAGAGATAGAGAGAGAGAGAGGCTTTATGTTTATTTATTATTTATTTTAATCATACTAAAAATTACCAGCAACACACAAAATGATAACAAAGCAATAAGAAAATAACAAGAAAATGACAAACATACAACATAAGAAACAACCACACAACACCAAAAACACATATTTAGAGAGAATAATTGAAATAGTACCAAGAACACACAAAAATGACTTCAAACACACAAAATAAGAAAAAAATATACTAAACAGACTAAAAAACAAAATACACAAAATGACACCAAAAACACACAAAATTATGATAGAAATGATCTTGATTAGAACATGAACTGAAAATACATGGCGGTCAGTCTTGGTTCCACACCAGGCATGAGTTGACCGTAAATGATAAAAATTATAGAAATAAATCCATTCAGGAGGCACAAAATACTGTTTCATTTTACGTGTTTACATAATGAGGTTCTTTAAAATGTGTGTTATCTCTCAATCATTCCATCATTATGATCTATAGTTGTTTTTTCACAGAATTCTGAGCAAAATGTGTTAGTCAGACATAAGGGGGGTACTTGGATTCAAAACTTAGACAAAGGGCATACTTCAGACAAAAACCTTTGAGAATCACTGCTTTATAGGACAACTTCAAAAATGCATCTGACATCAGTTTGAAGATAAACAACATAATTTCTCCTCCCAGAATCCACATTAACCATTAAATTTGCATCTACTTGCTCAGTGTGTCCTGAACATAAGTGTTCCCATTATGGAGAGGTAGTCTTTTATAATTATCATACATTATCCAACCTGCATCAGAAGAAACAGTAGGTCTGTGGTTTCCTGAGTGGTGTTCTAACACTTAGCCAAAGATATTGATTAAGTTTGAACCTAATTATACCAAGCATGACATCATAGCCATTATATGAACATTTTTAATGAGACTTTTGGTTTATTTGGGGTAATTGAAACTCAAACATTTTAAAAAAACACAGTAATATTTCTCTCCGTGATGTTTGACAGTGATAAACTGACCAGGTTTGACAGGCTTTCCGTCTGTCTGCAGTTTATCATCAGGATCACATCCTGCCTGTCTACCGACCTCTAATGCTAAGAGCAGCAGGAGCAGGATGAGGAGGAGGAAGAGGAGGGTAGAGGAGCGGATCATTTGGAAAAGCTTGTATGTCTCTTGCTCGTCGTGTAAACATTTGCAAACTTCTCTGAAAATCAATAGCAGAGAGGAGAAATTCCAGTAACCTTCTCTGTCTGTGTGTGTGTCTGTGTGTGCATGTGTGTGTTTGTGCATGTGTGTGTGTGGCTTGTTTTGCAGAAGAAGAGTTTGGGACTACCGATACTGCTAAACACAGTAAGATGCTCATTGGACTCCAACAATACAGTCTTTGTGGCCCACAGAGGTTTGATTAAAACACAACGGTCAGTGCATTAAAGGTCCCATGTCATGCTATTTTTCACCCATCTCCATTTGTTCTATGAACCCAAAAAACATAATATTTGAGGTTTCCCAAAATCGCCTGTTTTCCAGAGTTTTAGCCTCTGAAAAGTCACTTTCTGAGGAACTCTACACAAACGGGCTGAATTGCGGCCTACTTATTCATATTAATGAGTGGGCGTGTCTATAGACGGGACACTGACTTCCTCCTCCCCACACGGTGACGTAGGGCCAGAGGATGCCCCGCCCTCCTCCCAACCACTCCGTAGCTGAGCTCATGCTGCTTAAACACGAGACAGAGCGTGAGGGCGTGGCGTTCGCCGGTACATACATAGACTGTAGAAAATACATACATAGCACTGTGCGAAGGATGCTGAAATGCTCACCTTCGTGGGCGTGTCTGTTTACATGTCAATCATGGCAGAGAGCTTCCTGGAGGCGCGGCTTCTCCAGCTCAAATTCGTCATCAAAGTGGGAACGCGTCATCAAATTGGAGCGAGGTGTTTGGGCTCGCCCTGCAGTAAGAAAGGAGCAAATCACCCTCTAACTAATGATTGAGGGAATCAATGAAAAAACCCTTTGAGCATGTGTATGAAGCCCTAATAGCACTTCATGATGTTTAAAGCACAGAAAAGTCGGTTTAGCGTAACATGGACCCTTTAAAGCAGGGAGTACAAGCTATCATGTTCAATTATCAGATAGAGAAAAAAACACAATGGAGATTATTGTGATTCAACCATGATAAGATCAATATTTATGTGAAATACGATCCACTGCCGCCCTGTGCAGGGTGTAGCCTCGCCTAGAGCCTGAAGAAAGCTGGATATAGGCACCAGCAGACCCCCGCCACCCTGAAAAGGAGCAAGCGGGTCTGGAAATATGATTCGAGTATTTTATTTTGAAAATAAATTGGGTGTTTTAATCTGTATCTTCCTGTCCCGCATGGGCTTGTCTTTGCTGAATTTATGTAGCACAGCTCCGGCATCCGGCAACAATCTGTTGAGCAGGGCTCCTGCATGCTGAAGCAGTTATGCAGCTTTGCTGGAGCAGTTATGCATGTGATGGAAATCGGCAGAATGACTTTAATGGAAACCTATCAGCTTTGTTGCTCTCCTGCAGCAGACACGGAGCAGTTACACATCTGGTGGAAATTGGGTGTTAGTCAGATTGCTTCTTGATTGGCTACATTCCATTCCACGTGACAAATCACGCAGTCGGGAGTCGTCAGCTTTCCCCAACGTACATGAGGAGTTGTGGTCAGGTCCGACAACCGCCAATATTCAAATTGTTTAATATTAACGAATGTCAGACCAGAAAAATTTGCTCTCAACACACCTCAGACCACAGGATAATCTTTTTTTCCACAGGACAATCTTATAGAATATAAAAACATCTGGTGTTTGCTGACTTGGTTGGAGGGGGAAAAGTTGGGATAAAAACAGCCTTATTATTGTTGTGTGTGTAGTTCGCTTAAGGCTATCATGGGGGTATGGCTTGAGAGAGATGTGAAAGAAGGAATCTTTTTTAGAACAGGAAGAACCATCTTTAAATATAATATGATATAATATAATATACCAGACCTAACAGACATTGCTCAAAATCCCAGGATTTTCTCTTAAGACTTACATATCAGTGATGTGTGCATATAGGGAAAATACATTATCAAAAGACTTTTAATCACATTTATCCCACATCAAAGCCTAAAAATCTAATAATGATCAGTAAAACCCGGTGATTGTGCAAAGGAACAACATAGTCTCAGTGTTCTCTGTCAGCCATGAAATATTCATCCGTTTTTAAACATCACATTACTCACAGATGTTTCTGTTGCTGCTTTTTATCGCAACGAAGCCCTTTTAGTTGGTCATGTAGATTAGCAGAGAGCTGTAAATTATTCTGATAACGTCCTGGCGTGGAGACAAACAGTAAGTCTTTGGCTGGTACCTGAAGAGCTGTCGAGCCAAGTGAAACACTGCAGTCTTCAGCATGTTTATGATCACAGGCCACAAGCTGTTAATCACCACTAAAACCTTTCACTGATGTATGCTGCAGGCTGTTATCACCCATCTGTCATCCACGCAGCTGCATGACTTCTCATAGCAACAGGAACCAGGTTTCTGATTCATATTTTCAAACTTAATTTAATAGTTTAGCAATTAAAATGAAGTGTAAACAAATTCCACAAGTGTTAGATATTCACTTACTTCTTCAAAACATCTTAATGGGCACTGAAAAAGTACATAAAGCTTGTAAACAATCCAAAAAAACTTCATAAACACCTATAAACATAAATAAATCTTAAATTGAGAGAAAAAAAACACATTAAAGGGTTATCGAGGGCTGAAATATCATTAAATATGTTTTTGGACTGGGGTTCGTCTCCCAAGCATGAGAAGAACATGCAAACTCTAAACAGAAAGGTCGCAGGTCACAACCCCAAGGAATCAAAAAAATGTGATATAAATATTTGCATTGGAATTTGTAAAATGAGTGAATTTTAACATTTTTTATTTTGATCATGAAGTATATACATTTTCTGAATTAAAATGTTTAACATATCTTTAAAAATTAAAATGCGGTCACTCAAACACAAATTTTGTAAAATGAAATGAACAATGTCACATCTTGAGACATCTTGACAACACTCAGACATTCTTAACTGCATTTCTGCACAACAGTCACTGTGTTAGTGTTTATTTTTATTTTACTGTTGCATATTTTACAGGGTTTCCCCCTAAAACTTAAAATTAATTTAAACTTTAAATTTTTAAATTGTAAAATATTATGATAAAGTTTACTGCAAAGACTAGACCAGGGGTTCTCACCCTGTCTCATCCTGGGACCCACATTTTGCCACGGTCATTAAATCGCAACCTACTTTTTTTTTTCTTTTTGTTTAGAAACCTACCAAATTTAGTTTTTCAAAAATAGCTGCTGAAAACACACATGTAATCATTTTTAAAATGTAAATCTATATATTTTCCTGTGCAACATGCATTTTACAGCATGCCTGTCAAAAGAAAAGTTTCTTTCAAAATAAAAGACAAGTTCAACATTAGAGACATTAAGTATTTATTTATTTTTGACCAGCTGTCTGCGACCCACTTTTGGGTCCCGACCCACCAGTTGAGAATCGCTGGACTAAATTATAAAATAAAAAGTACAAATACATAAAGTATATATTACCTATGTATTTTAATAATTAATAAAATATTTTTTAGAATATTATATATGCAGATTATGATTTCAAAACTTTTTGGTCCCAGACTCCTGCAGTTAGAAGCACTTTTTAGTTCAATACAGATTTGACACTTATTTGATTTTATGTATGACACTTAAATTCAATATTATTACATTTGTATCACGTTTTTAAAGGATTTCTTGCCAAGTTAAACGAATTTTGTGTGTGTGTGTGTGTGTGTGTGTGTGTGTGTGTGTGTGTGTGTGTGTGTGTGTGTGTGTGTGTGTGTGCGTGTGTGCGTGTGTGCGTGCGTGTGTGTGTGTGTGTGTGTGTGTGTGTGTGCGTGTGTGTGTGTGTGTGTGTGTGTGTGTGTGTGTGTGAGAGACAGCAGAGGGCAGCAGTGACACAAGTTCAGTATGATAACACACTGACTACATCAGAGGTGATAGTTTAAGTCATCACAAACTAAACAACAGCTGAAATCCACCTACAATGTATTTTTTGTTCATACCCACAAATATAATATTTTCATTGTGATAATGATGAATTTGCATTTCTGCGTCACAGCAAGAAGCACAAAAAGTTAACATTCTCCAAGTATGTGTTCTATATTATATTGCATTTCTTCAAGTGCTTTTAATTTCAGTGGCTGCAGTGACTCACAGAGTCACGATCCAGAACAAAATTGTCACACCACTTAAAAAAAACAAACTTTAATAGATATGGATTTATTTGGGAACCTAAGATCTGCTAAACATTATATTTTTAACTAAAATCAAGAAAGAAAAAAAAAAAATAGAGTCGGTAGGATTTCATTATATGGTTGGTTCTATACTATATTAATTATTATATTTATTAGAATATGAGCCCATATTTTAGTGTCCTAGGTTTTTATTTATTTATTTTAAATTTATTTATTGACGGGAATGGGCTTCCATACTTTTTATCTACTGTGTATGACAGAGAGGGAGATTTTTAATCATAATATATTGTTGATTTAATGTTTTTTACTGATGATTTTAACGTTCTTATTGATTTTTAAAATGTTAAATGATTTCTGTTGCACTTTTTAATTATGTAAAGCACAGTGAATTGCCTATTATAAAATGCACTATATAAATAAATGTGCTTAAAGTATCTTGTGTATTTCGATCTTTTTAGTTTTGGACCTATAGCTAATTGTAAATATAATTTTTAAAAGGAAAGTGTAATAAATGGTTGCGCGTGCGTGTTTTGCACGTAAGTGTAAGTGGGTTTGCGCGCGCCCGTGCGTGTGTGCGCGCTATTATCATCACAGCCAAGATGGCGGCGGAGCGGAGCGCACAGCCGGCTCGGTTTGACTGACAGACGGAGAAGCTGCAACTCGTTCTCTCCCGTTACGGTTCAGAACGTAACAGAAACGCAGATTTATTCGTTTATGAAACGTATCGGGCCACTACACAGTGTCTGCTCCGTAATGTGGCGTGTTTTCACTCCAGACAGCCGGTGAAGTTGGCGTGTGAGGACCGATTTTGAAGCTCTTCAACGCGGGTGAGTCTGAGACGATGAACCGTTATTATTACACACACACTCACACCGATGGGTTTGCGGGACAGCTGCCCGGGGATGCAGGTCACCTGTGCCGGGGGAAAGAGGGAACTAGCCCCGGTGTGCTGTCACCTCCACACATTTGTGTCCATTTGTTATTAATTATTCAATGTCAGTTTGTGTTATTGAGCGCGAGGATCACATCGCACAGCTTTATTAATGAATGCGTGCGTGCTACAGGTTGATGTGCACCGACTTTAGTCTGTCTGCGTGTCCTTTAATCCACTGCACACTATAAATATAACGTCATCCTGTTATATGGATAAATCTAAAAATAACCACAGATATTTCCAAACACTGCACGGTCACCCTCATGTTATTATTTCACCTGGTAGACTATAGGCTGATTATGGTACATTTGCTCACCTACGCACAGAGTATTTGCCATTAAATTTTCATTTTTCTGTGCAGCTAATTGCAAATGATGTGTTGAAGTTCTGGGAAATGTGTTTGCATGTATTAATCCAGTGCTGCACACTGAATGCCTGTGCAAAGTATGCACACAGCTGCTGGAGTGGAATAAGTGAATGTTTTCCTATCACAGCTTTTGCAATTATTGCTAAAATTAATGCACATTTCATCCTTCTGTTATTTGCTTGATTATCAATCTATTAATTGCCATCTTATGTATATACTGTAAGACTATCACCTAAACCCTACCAGACAACTGTACCAATGCTGTGCTAAAATTGGCTTTTTTTTAACTTTTTGCATCAATTGCATGTCCATGCAGGGGGTTCCAACCTTGGGGTCAGGACCCCATTTGTGGCCTTGAGACTCTGGTAGGGGGTTGCCAGATGCCTTCAAGAAACTAGAAATATTTTTTTTTAACAATTCTAGCCCATTTTTGCTTATTTTTACCCTTTTTCTGCAACTACACCAAACTTGCAATATTGTAACCTATTTTCATCACTGCTTCTTGCCATATTTTTTCCCTTTTCAATGCATGTTTGCTACATTACTCCCATTTCTGCTACTTCCTAATCAAATTTCAATGCCTTTTCTACCCATTTGTTTTTCACTTTCAAGACATTTTCGGCACTTCTAAAATTTTTCCACCACTTTTCCCACCTAATGTCGTATATGTGCCATTATTGTCACTTTTAACCTATTTTCACCATATTTAATGGCTATTTTTGCTTATTTAACCACATTTGCTAATGCCCATTTGAAATACATTACCCAACTCCTCCCCTTGGGCCCTATAAAATCCGTTTTTTTTTTTTTAAATTTCGTTTTATTTTTACCCAAATTGTTTTTTTGTTTTTTTTAGAAATAATAATCTTTTTTTTTTTTTTCAGAAAATATTAGTTTTTAACTCCTGTGAGTAAACAAAATAAGTACTAATAATTAAAAAACCTATAATTAAACAAAAATGTATGTCAAAAATAAAGTAAGATACAATTAAAAGGTAGATATAAGTTGTAGTGACATGGATCATTGTGATTACCCAATTTCCACTCAGGGATACATCACTAATTTCACCACTAGGGGCCAGAATATTTGACAGTATCAGAAGTTATCATTAACCTACGATGTTTAAGACTCGTCTCGTCCAAAATAACAGAACAACTTTTCCCACAGATCTTCTGCAGCTCTGATTAGATGTTGATCAAACGCACTGAGCAGGTGAAACTGATAAAAGCTGATCACGTTTTCACGGAGTGCCGCTGCACTACAAGAGAAACAGACAGAACTTTACAGGCACAGCAAAGTTAAACGGGCACTGGTGGCTCTGTATTTAGGAGTCAGTGATGATTTGCGTAGATTTTTGGTAGTTTAGACGGTGTTTGGGGTGGTTTAGGCAGTGTTTAATGCAGCCAGGACAGGAGGGGAGAGGGCGGTGCACCTAATAAGCACTCCCTGGAAACATTTCTCCATTAAAAGAATGTTCCTTGCCTCACGGTGACGGCGTTTCATGTCGATTCTGTCCATTTCTGCGTTTAACCGTTTTCATTGGTTGATTCCGTGATTTTGTCCGTGATTTCGTTAACGGCATTTCTGCCACTTTTAAGGCAAAATTGACACTCTGAATCCTAAATTTTTTTAAGACCCTACAATTTCTTACCTACAATCCACACAAAATTCCTCTAATTTACACAAAAATTGGTCACAAAGAGGAGATACAGCTCTGATATCTGTCATATAATGCTTGGATATTGTTGATGCTTTGAGTCTCGATCTTTAAAAGCTAAAGACCAAGTCAAAAACCTTGGTGTTCTGATTGACTCAGATCTTACATTCAGCAGTCAGATCAAATCTATCACAAAAACAGCCTTCTACCACCTAAAGAACATCTCCAGAGTGAAAGGTTTAATGGCTCAGAAAGATCAGGAGAAACTGGTCCATGCTTTTATATCCAGCAGACTGGACAATTGTAATGGTCTTCTGACAGGAATCCCCCAAAAGAGCATCAAACAGCTACAGCTGGTTCAGAACGCTGCAGCTCTGGTCTTAACCAGAACAAAGAGGTCAGAACACATTACTCCAGTTTTAAAGTCTTTACACTGGCTCCCAGTCAACCTCAGAATAGACTTTAAAGTTCTGCTGCTGGTGTATAAATCTGTGAATGGGTTTGGTCCAGAATACATCAGTGACATGTTAGTCAGGTATGAACCCAGCAGGTCTCTCAGATCTATGGACACAGGTCAGATAGTGGAGCCCAGAGCTCACAGTAAACATGGTGATGCTGCTTTTAGTTGTTATGCTGCAAAGAAGTGGAACAAACTGCCAGCAGAGCTGAAGTCAGCATCCAATGTGAACATTTTAAATCAAAGTTAAAGGCACTTTTTTTCTCTACTGCATATGATTGAGAGGGAGATTTTTAGTCATGTTGTTGATGTCATGATGATTTTACTGATGATTTTAATTGATTTTACTGATGATTTTAAATGTTCTTATTGATTTTAAACAGTAAAGCACATTGAGTTGCCTTGAGTATGAAATGCGCTATACAAATAAATTTGCCTTGCCTTGCCTTGCCTTTGCTGTTTTAAGTGAGAATGCAAACTAGGGCACAATAACACCTAAAATTTGCGGCCCAATTGAGATCTAATTGCATCATAATCAGCCCCTAAACCAAAATGACTTCAACACTCATGTTTTAGGGTATAAATAATCAGAAAATGAATGTTTTATTTTTTTGCGTGAATGAAAACCACAGTGGATGTTTATAGATAAGGATAGGAGGAGAGTTGGTGTTTACATTGATGATTTATAAGATGTAAAGGTGAAGGTTTTTAAAAGAGGAAACTGTTAAAGTCAAAGTTTATCTCCCCCTATGTGCCTATGTACCAGATTTCCCCTTGATCCAAATCTTACATTTTCCTGGTTTACAGGTCTGCCAGATGTCTTGTTAAAAAATCTACTCAGGTAAAAACCTGCATCACTGTAACCAATGATCCTAAATCAGGTCAAAAACATCCGGTTCTGCGATATGTATAGAGCTAAAAAATAAAACTCAAAATCTGATCCATCCTTTCTGTCAACTCAGCACTTTGCCTCAGGCAACGTAAAAATCCTACTCACAAAAACAACTCATATATTCAACAAATACTTTCTAACTGATAGAACGGTGGTGCAGAAAAAGGAATAATTCTTTTCTAAGCATAAAAGAAAGCAAAGACGTGGGAAGTTGTGCAGTGGCTGAGTCAGTGTCCTGAACTGGATCCAGCTAAACAAACATGCTTTGCACTAAAGCTGAAGACAACAAAGATTTATAAACCAAATGTATTTAAAAAAAAAAAAAAAGAGAAGAAAAAAGTGCAATCGGTGAGTGCAATTAACCTCCATCAGGTTCCAAATATTCTCTTAGACAGATAATGGTGGATGAATCTCTTGTCAAGTTATTGAGGAATGAACCCGACATAAACAAGTCAAATTTCAAAAAGATCTGTCAAATACAAACCGAGACATAAATTTAGAAATTTTTACCGGTGATGAGAGATGGGGATTTTTTTTAACTTTTGAATCTGATCCGGATTCCCTCCGAAATGTAGTAGTAGAATCTTCTATGGTTAAGGTCTATCTTTTGTTAAAATGTAGTACTTTGAAGTAATCCTGTTAACAGACAAACAAATAAACAAATGCTGGTGAATGTATTACCTTCATGGCAACAGTTGTAGAAAAAAGTTAAACTTTGGAAAAGCCCCAGCCTGGCAAACGAGGTCTAGACCAGTGTTTCTCAAATGGGGGTACATGTACCACTAGGGGTATGTGATGGCATTACAGGGGGTACTTGAGAGAGAGAAAATGGGAAATTAACAAATGGAAGCTTTCAAATATTGGCTTTTATGTTTATTTTTAGTTAAAACTGATAATCATAATAACGACATTGGAAAATATCTTAATTAGAACATGAACTAAAAATACAACGGTCAGTCTTGATTCCACACCAGGTGGGAGATGAGTAGGGATTTTTAAATTTTTTATTATTATTTATTTTTAACCTTTATTTAACCAGGAAAGTCTCATTGAGATTAATAATCTCTTTTTCAAGAGAGTCATGGAACGAATTAGGTCTAGGGGACTTGCTCAAGGTCCCACAGTGATGGCCCCCAGTAAATATGAACTTGCAACCCTCCGGTTACAAGCCCACTTCTGTAACCACTTGGCCACCACTGCCTAAAAATGATAAAAACTATAAATGATTCTATTCAGAAGGCACTAAATATGTTTCATTCCACTTATTTACAAAATGAGATTCTTTAAAATGTGTGTTATCACTCATTCATTTCATCGTTATGCTCCATAGTATTTTTTTTTCATAGTATTCTGAGCAAAATGTTGTCATCAGACAAAGGGGGTAGTTGGAATTCGAAATAAGAGAAAGGGGTACTTCAGCCAAAAAGTTCGAGAACCACTGGTCTAGACTATTCAGTGGAATGTGCAAGTCTTGCATAATACCTGTCCGTGCAAAGTTCACTATTAACTTATACTGGATAATTTCATTTTGAGCAGGAGCTGTAGAAAGTAAGTTTGTGTGTGCGCCACAAGCTGTTTTTCACTGATTAGTTCAACCAAAACACCTTTACACTTTCAGCAGTGGAAGTTCATATCAGTTGTTTCCGAATTGATCTGGCTTTGGAAGCCACCATCACCCATTAGTAACAGTGAAGAATAACTTTTAGAAAAAAGTTCAAATGTTCAAATTTATTTCATGAAATGTTGGTTCAATTAAAACATGAGAAAATGAATGTTTTACTTTTGAGTTGCTGCCTTTTGATTAAAAGCCAAGAAGCACAACTTAGGAACCTAAAAGCTGGATTTTATTAATGACACTAAAAGGGCCTTTGATTTTCTGTGATCATAGGGAGTGGACAGAAAAAATGGAATGAACACTCTGAAACAGAAAAATCTATCTGACGCAGAAGAAGCTATCTGACCTGTTTTTTCATTTCTCTCTCTCTCTCTCTCTCTCTGTAAATAAAATCAGGCCCCGACACGACACAAAAATGTCTCGTATGTATGTTTGAGGACAATATCGCGCATGTACAAGCTTTTTTCAAGCACCGAATGCGTCTTCTGGGGCACTGGACGCATCTGCCGCACGAAACGTCCCGCAGGTGTCGCAGGATCAAAAATGTCCCCATTCGCTTCATATGCACGTCTGAAGCAAAGCACCGCCCACCAGCAACACATCCAACTGGGTGAGTTTCACTACCTGCTGAAGCAAGGAGCTGCGCTCCTTTTTCTCCTCTCATAAACATAAACCACCAGTGAAAAAAGCCGGTGTGATTAGCGGCTAATGCTATCCTAGCTCAGTGCCGACTTTTAAAGATGAAAACTACAGAGAGAACTTTTACCTGCTACTACCACCTCCTCCATGCCAAATCCTTCCTAGTCCGGTCCCGGTTATAAAGACCGTGTCATACAGCTCCAGGTGGTCTCACACAGCTTCTACTCCATGGTTGAATGGGTGAACAGACCGGTGTCCATGTTGACGGCCTGACGTCATCGTCAAAACAAAGACTCTGGCTTTCGTCATGCGAAACAAGAGTTCAATATTTTCAACTCTTGCGGATGTGCGGATTGGACCGCATTGCTGCACAGGAAAGATTTTGCATCTGGGATGCATCTATCCATTGACTTTGTATGTAATCTGGATGTACGGACATTACGTGACGCATCCGGTGTGAACGCAGCTTGACAAATGGACCATATGTCCAATTTTGGCCCTAATCCCATTCAGAAACTTGCAGTACGTGTTACAGTGAGACTAGTGATTGTGTAACTGGTGGTCATATTACCTAATGACATGCTTCTGGGTCATTCCATGTCATTTTAACGAATGACCTATTTACCTTGGCCACAAAAATTTCAAAAAATGTTACCAATTGTTTCGTGATTATTCAATAGGCACACTAAATATTTAGTTTGATCAGATGAATACTTTTTGAGATATGGACAATTTAGTTAGTGGGTTATGTATTGATTCCTTTCCTTTTTTTTTTTCTTCTCCATTTTCAGTTTCCAGTATCTTAGGAACTACATCACATAGTTAACTGAAATTTGGTATAGTAATACAGCTCTACCTACTCTCTCCGAATATACTAAAAGATCTTCTTTACATCCTATTTGGTGGACATACTAGCCCCTCAAATTTGGAAAAGTGTTTGTCGGGGTTTTGGACTCGACCATGTTTGGGCCTTCAGTAAACAAGTTTGCATATGTCTCAGCTCCCTGTAATTGTATCAGCTTTGAGCTATGTACATAGACTGTGTTCAAATCACTAATGATTTAATGTTTTCCCTTTAAACGGGTATCTGAGTGTCTAGCAGTGTAGCTAATGTCGCTCTCGAAACGTATACCGGCCTGATTTCAGCTTTACCCTCTCAATTTCTGTAAGTCATCTGGCGCATACAAAACATAAAATCAGTAACAGCAGTTGACCCTATTAACCCTATTTAACATGTATGGTACAATTTCAGGCAGTTTAATAACCAGTAAAGTGACGTGGCAATAGATAAAACAACCTGAAATGGAAAATTGAAGCCCCTACACTTATTATACAAAAATGTGAAGTGCATTTTTTTATATAATAGATGAATCCCCATTTGAAATAAAAGTACAATTAAAATAAGTTTAGACATGTTATTTTGACTTTCAGGTGGTGTACTACACATTTCTGTCATAAATTAGTAATACTGTAGTTTGATTATTCAGCTTTAGATAAATCATCTAAAGTGCATTCATATGATTGATTCCCTTTTGAGGGATGCAGCTAAAAACTGACAATTGTGGTTAAATCCCAAAATGTGACAGAAACCCCCTGAAGCATGAGATCCACATACCAGAGACCATGAAGCTCAAACTAGCTTCTCCTCCTGTCGACCTCTGCTTTTGCTTTCACTCATTTTCTTCACTGCATGCCATGAAAATGGAAAATATACTGATATTTATGCGTCTCATTAAATTGTCTTCTGCTCTTTTGGTGCACCAGGGAGTGAAGACGGGTCAGACTTTAAATATCTCCTGGGACTCAAAGAGGCTGTATAGTGTTAGGTGGGTTGCAAAAACTGAGCAGGATTTATAGCCACAGGTAAAACATCAAAACGCACAGATAACTCAGCGCTGTCTGCTCGGGTCACCTCAGCTCCTCTTATCTGAATACTGAGGTTAAAGCCTGCTGCCCGTGTGTCCATAACGGTCAACAAATGTTCCCTCTGGCAGCACAGTCACATTTAAAAACTTCAAATGGAGCCGGGGGGTTTTTCTGATCTTGCGAAATTTGAGTGTACACAAACAAAGCCGGGAACACAGTTTGACCAAGCGCTCGGTTACAGAACGTGACACATTTGAATGCCTGGAGATTTTATCACAGCTGGCTCTTTGGCAGTAAGTTCCACATTAGAACTTGTAGCAAATGTTTGATTTTTGTGTTTTTTTTAATTCAGTGATGTCTGTTTTCATCTTTAAATGTTGACTTTTTAAGGACACAATGATGGAAGCCTGTGTGACATTCACCGTGAGTTACTATTCAAACCTTAACAATGGTTAGCATCTCTTTGGATCAAACGTTGCTAGAGAAGGGATAAAACTTGAATGTGTTTCCCACAGATTTGTGCATGGTGCCAAAGTGTATTTACACCACAGTGAATTTGACAACTTTGAGCATTACAAATGTTTTAGTGTTGCAATGATACCATAAAACAACACAAACGTAAACAGTGAATTAAACAAAATGATTCCCTACATAACAGAGTATTACACTGCAGTTAAAATGCAGAATTTATAAAAATTATTAAAAAAAATCTGATTCAAAATAAGACGTCCAATAATATCAACCAGATATTTTCAAGATATTGTAATATTAGTATAGGGATGGGTACATTTCACATTGAAACTGATGCTTGGTACCTGTGAATCGGTATCTATACTCAAACGTACCAATTTTCACTACTTTTGAGAGGTAATAAATGGTAAATACAAAAATGTTTATCATATCAATATCGGTCGGTACTTAAAAAAGTACATAATTTGGACATTTTTATGTATCGAAATCACGGTTTTCTGCTGATAATGAACAATGGTTTTTGGGATTGTTTTGGGCAAAAAAAGATTTGTAATTTAGTATTACTTGAAATGGTTTTTCCCATTGCCACAAGGACTAAATGCACAGTTTACTAATGTAACACAGAGCACTACAAACTTTAAAAAAATGTGCTCTCATCATGGTGTACAGGATGTTAAAGAAAATAAAAATCCATCCATTCAAAAACACATCGAAAGAACATTTAAAAGGTCCAGTTTCTAGATGAAATGTTGAAAAATAAATTAACCTGAGATGTCAGAAGACAAGGGGTTGATGATGATAAAGAAAAATCAGTGAGACAAAACCATAAACAACCAAATAGCCATTCATATCATTGTCGTCCTGCTGTTGTTGACGAGTAAAGCTGTTACAGTTAGATATTTTTCAGATAAAAGAGGAAGCTTAGCAGAATAGACTAGCAACATCTCCATATTACATATTTGGCAGTCTATTATGTGTATGTTACTGTTTACACGAATCACATTTGTCTCAGTCTGGATCCATGAGGGAATTGGACCATTGAGGGAATTAAAAGATCAGCCTTGTGAAAAGAGGCCGAGGCATGTGATCAAGTTTCCTGGAGATTCACTGCACTGATTTGAAAGCCTTTCACTTGAAATTCGTAATCCCAAAAATAAAATTAAAAAAAATAGCGTTACCTTAAAGCGGACAGGGTCTCATCAGTAATGATCGCAATCACAGACCATTACGTGCGCCCAGTACAAGACAATGTCTCGTCTGTAGTGGTAGCATTTCAGACCATGGCAGACCTAACCTAACCACTAGGAATGAAGCCCAAAACCATGCAGGCAGACCTGCTAATAGTGTATTGTGTTTTTCTGCAGTCTGTGCCTTCTCCTCACCCTTCTCTCTCTTTTCTGTTTGAGGTGTCTTGATGCTGGAGCTGGCAGCTCCTGATTGGTGGTTCACGGCAAAAGTAGTCAGGGACACTGTGATGTTCTTTCTTTCTATCCTGTTCTGTTGGTCCTTCTGTCCACTAACCCCAACCAGGTGAAGCAGGTGGCTGCCACCTCTGAACCTGGTTCTGCTGGAGATTTATTCCTGTTTAAAGGGAGTTTTTTCTTCCCAGTGTTGCTAAATGCTTGTTCATGTGGATCTTGTTAGGTTTTTTTCTTTCTTATGAACTTTATATTTTGTTAAGTGCATTGAGATGACTTTGTTGTAATTTGCGCTATATAAATAAAATTGAATTGAATTGCAGGTCGATCTTACTTGTGTTGCTATTGTGCACAAACTCTGAAAGCTAACATCTACTATAGCAGTCAGGATGGTCTTCACACAGTGAAGTCGAGCTTAAAACAAATCATTGTCATTTGGAGTCAGTGAACCACATCAGACCTTGGTAAACTACCTCACTCCTCAATGCATTTTAGCTTAGAAGTTGATTGCACTAAATTTTCATAAAACATACTGGGCACTGTTGTAGATAGAAAAAATAAATCATTTAAGAACTTGACAGAAACAGAATCTGTTGTGGAAGCAAAAGTATAACTTTTTGAAAAATGTAATTTGACACTTGTTTTTGTTTGTTTGTTTTGTTTCTATCGGGATATTTTTTATCATGACTTGCATATCGTGAATCATATCGTATCGTCAGATTCATGGCAATGTGTACACCCCAAGTTGAGCCTATGTGAGACACAATTTGCACATCCCACAATGCAATGCACAAAACTTTGTTTACAATGGAGATCAAAACATACATCAGTTTGTTTGTGGGTAAATTATATTGTTCTACAAGTTTTTCATCAAAGTGCCTCTGTGGTATGTTCCACCAGTAAACGTATTTTTGGTTAGTCTGTTGAGAAAATAAATAATGGGTCATTCCATATCATTTCAACAAATTTAAAGGACTAATTCGGCCTTAAAAAATTCTGACATTTTTACCAATTGTGCTGCGATTATTCAATAGGCACACTGGAAATGTTTGAGTTGTTTGATTGGATGAATATGTTTTGAAATATGGCCACTTTAGTGAGGGAGGTCTGTGTTGATTTTCTCGCGTCCTTTATTTATTTAGTTATTTATTTTCCATTTTCTGCTTCTAATACCTCAGGAACTACATCACTTAGGAAACCGAAATTTTGTATAGTGATACAGTTTAATCTACTCTCTCAGAATATACAATATATCTGCTATATATCCTATCTGGTGAACATGCCAGTTTCTCAAAATTGAAAAAAGTTTGTTGGGGTTTTGGGCTGGAACATGTTTGGGCCTTCAGTGAAAAACTTTGCATGTGCCTCAGCTCCCTGTAATTTGATCAGCTTTGAGCTATGTACATAGACTGTTCACATTACTAATGATTAGTCACATATATGCATTGGTTTTTGGGTGACATACTCTTCAATCAATCAATCAATCTTTATTTGTATAACGCCAAATCATAACCAATGGTATCTCAAGACACTTTACAGTAGAGCAGTCTTAAGGACGGACTCTTCATTTTATGGATACACACATATGCATATATATGTATATACACATACATATGTATCCCCCACCCAACATGAAATCTAAAAAATGCATTCTTTAAATTTAATTTTTTTTCACTATTTTCATTGACTCATAACTGCATGTGGGAAAGTAAGAGAAAATCTGATCTCTGTTTTAATTTATAGTATCAAGATGACTATTTCTTGGGATATAAAACAATTTTTCTTTATACTTCTTAATACTTTGGGGCTATATTTCACCACTCACAAATATTGAAAATCCTTTACATGAGGACATTGTTTGTAGCTTTCCTCTGTGTCTCATAATCATTTATTGTTTATTAGTTTTTAACTTGTAACATATACCAACCATTGCATTAGAAAACACAATGTCTATTATGAACACATTTTTCATGTTCCACATTTTCCTTCAAAATACAAACTATATTTCACAAAGTATGAATTAGTGCATCACTACTTACTGTACATCATTAGCTTTGGCTACACTTTATAGTTTAAGATGAATAAGTTTGACACTTCTAGTCTGAAATGTTTAAGTATTGCAATTTGCCAAACATCTGTGAATAAATCAGAAACAGTTTTTTAGTACCCTGTATTAGATTAAATTTTCTTAAAAACCTTTTCACGCATAAGGTAAAAATATTTGTGGTAACGTGAAACAGATTGAGTCGGGTTTCTCTCACCATGTTGGGCTGCAGAGGTTAAGCACGTCAAGTATGGAGATTACAGTTTTACTCATGGAGGTTTTCTTTCCTCCAAACGTTACACGACCCTCGTGCCTTCAGGGCCTGCCTCAGCGAATCACCTCCCACCCCTGTGGGCTAACTCAAAGCAGATGCCTGACTTCCTACCAGCTTGTGTTTATGCTCCGTAGCACATTCCTTCTCACCTCCTCCACGTGTCTGCCCTGCTGTGGCTGTCTCTGAGCTGGATGTCTGTGCAGCTGCACCCGAAGGGGACGACTTCCCTTCCTAGTCTTTAGGGTCAATTTCACTGTTTTCAACCCCTGTGAAGTGGAGACATATGGAGGTGATTCTCCCTGTCATGTTGGCTTCAACAAAAATCTGTGTGGGAGCATCCTAAGGTCTGTTGATCCATGACATCTTATCCAGTGACTCCCTGAGCTCCCTCTGCCATTTTTAAGTCAGAGAGGTTAGGCTGTAAAGCTTTTGTCTTCAACTCTGGCATCAGGATCTTCACGTAGCCAAGTTTTACATTTCTGCCCTGTGGTGCTTCCTTGTGGCTCCCACACGGCTCTCAGTCTCCATCCTGTATAATTACTGCCAGCTCTCAGACTGGACCCCTTCAATCAGATAGTTGTTTATGCCCTTGTCGCAGCATAAACATCTTAGTTTATTTTTTTCATTTTCTTTCAATACCTCACAATGCTGAAAATTAAGGCATTCTCTTTTAATTTAGTTTTTTGTTTTAGCTTGACTGAGACATGAGTAATTTCATGTTAGTTTAAATAAAGGACAAGGTGCACGGTTTATAGAAATATATAACCTTAAATGACAAACTTTGTGACTGATTGTTATATAAAATAGATAGGCTGTGTTCGAAATCACATACTAACGTACTAAACACTCGATGAGTATATACTGTCTACTACATACTGTACTATTAATATAGTTAGGATGGTGAGTGTTCCCACTGAAGTATACTTCCAAGTTTACCAAGATGCATTTCAAGCCTATGATGACAAAAACCTGAAGCACACTGATTCTCCACCTTTGAAAGTGCTGAAAACATTTTAAGTGAGAAAGTGACCAAATAGAATATCAACATGTGCTAATTTGATCCGTATAACTTGCGGAAAACACATTTCATGCTGAGATTTCCGGAGACCAATTTTCCGGTAAACAACAGCCCTATTTACAAAAGCCTTAAAAACTAATGGAAGACCAGAAGAGATGCTTTTGTTTTGAAAATTGATGTTTGATTTTTAGCTTGAAGCCGGTCCCAGAACTATTTTATGTTCCATAGTAGTGTGCTCACCGTGCATACTTCAGAAATGTCCCGATATAGTATACATCAGGTATTTATTGCATATTCAGTCTTTCCATACTATCTAATATGAATACACTACTTACTAATTTTGACGTCAGATTTGGTATGAGTAGTATGCGTTAGTATGACATTTCAAAAATGGCCATAGTCTTTTCAGAAAGAGAAATTGTGACTAAGGTCACTGCTGCAAAATACCACACAGACGCTTTTATTAACAGGCAGCTGCACAATATCAACATGTTATACCGTGTTTGGCTTTTTCTATAGGGACAGCACGTGTGAGTGAGTTCTGTAGAGTTGCTTGTTTCAGGGCAGGAGCCTGGACCGATTTCACGCTCTGGGTTGCAGTGCAGAGTTTCACACACACACACACACTTCAAATTGTACATAGACAACACACACATGCCATTTGCCTTGTTGGGATGTGGGGTAGAGTTTTTGTGAGAGGCAGACAATTAGAGAAAAAATAGGAACCATAGCAACCTTATAACTAATTTTGTGGTTTAAAAGAAAATAGATAAATAAATAGATAGCTATATTTTAGACTCAGGGTCCAAACAAACACAAAAACACATAAAAAGGTCTAACAGTAACATTTTGAAAGGCACTTATACCAGTGCTTCCAGAGCTGAGACGTGCAGCGGGTGGCACTGTGTGTATTTTTCACCAGTGCAAGGACAATGTCATTTTCTGAGTCATTTGGCCGACTGATAAATCTATACATTAGATGTCTCAGTACAGCTTGGAAAGTGTTCACACGGGCAGTCACACACATCTCACTGGCACTATATACTAGTCCTTCTAGACATTTTTAACAGTATTCTCAGTGCATCATAATAGGCCACTTGTATTTTTTGAAGGCTCACTTTTTTATACTTCATATATACCGTATTTTTCGGACTATAAGGTGCACTTAAAATCCTTTAATTTTCTCAAAAATCGGCAGTGCGCCTTCTAATCAGGTGCGCCTTATATATGAAATTAACTACTGTGCTTCAACATACTGAACAGAAAAAGTGAGTGTATTGTTCTGTATTTTATGTGTTAAACCTGAACAATGTTGAGAATTATTTTTAATGAGTTGAATAAAGTTGACTTATCTGACTATTTTATTTTGCTTAATGCGTCTTAATAATAATAATAATAATAATAATAACAAACTGGTGCGCCTTATAGTCCGGTGCGCCTTATGTATGAAGATAGACCCAGTCAGACCCATTCATTGATAGTGCGCCTTATAATCCGGTGCGCCTTATAGTCCGAAAAATACGGTATATATATATATTAATATATCTCAAAACTTTGTACTCAGTTACTTAGCTATAGCTCCAATTCTATTTGTCGGTGTGGATTTCACTCAGTATTTTAGGTTCACAACTTCTCAAATTCCACAGCTTTGTATTCTTTAAAAAGACTGAGTAAAATACACTGGTTACTTTAGTTAGATTTATGAATGATGTATTGTCTGAAATAGTTGATTAATCCCTGCTCTTGTTTTTCCGATTACGTCCTTTAATTTCACTGTTATTTTAACTATTTTGACAACAGTTTTCAATGGCAATTATCCTTCATTATAGCATAGACACCACAACACTGCAAAGCATCCTGGGAAAGTAACACTCTGGTTGTTGGTATAAGTACTTTAAAATAAAGATATGGAGTGAAACTTATTTTCTTTGTTTCAAAGTAATATTTACTGCACTCTGAGTCAGAGTCCAAAATGATTTTTACTCTGGAGCATGTAAAGCAGAGTTATTTCTTTGAAATGGAAAGAAACTGTAAGGTTTTAATGCAACTTATTTATTCCACTGACCCAAACATAAGCTTTTATCCTCAAAGGACGCGAGCTGGATTTCTCTCTTAGTTTCTTCAAAACTAACTTAAGCTTCTCCTTATAGGTCAGTCTGTTAGTGCAGAAGTAGGGCAGCCAATGAGGAATGACGTCCAGCTGGTCTCTCTTCATCTCTGATGTAGCTCTTTATTCTAATGAGCCAAAGGCTCGATTATTTTAAAGGCAGCTCCTGGGAGTAATGATCTGTGTGCGTTAATAATTTATCAACAGAGGAAGTGGTGATCCGTTGTATTAAGTTGTCCAGTATGTTGACAGGAATGTTTTTGCTGAGTTGTGTAACTTGCATTGAAACATCTATACAAAACAACTTGCTTTAATTACACGATGACATCGTCATTTCTCATCTCAGTAACATTCCTCGTCTTGTGCAGCACATTAAACAAGTGTAGAGACTGAAGGAATTCATTCACTCGTCTTCATTATGCTGTTCATTTAATATACACAAACGGTTGCAGAAAGTATGGTCTTTTGACACAAGTCAACTGTCATATGCAGCACATAATAAGTCCTTATGTAACACTGTGATACTGCTGCTTTACTGTGCTATGTATTTTTAGCCGACTGCCTGCATGGCGAGGATGGGTGTCATTCTTTGGCCCCAACATGGGGTTTGTCGTCATCTCGCTGCGGTTTTGCATTCACGAGGCAGAACTAAATTAGGCCACCATCTTTCTTTTGTTTCACATCTGTTAAAAGTGAATCTGTGTTCACTTCTGGAACAAAACCAACATCTGGTGTATGTTCCGCAAGTCCCTTAATCTTAACTGCTTGTGTTGTATCTTGCTTTGGATTAAAGCATCTGCTTAATGAAGTTGTAGAATGAATTGTAGAATTTTGGTTGGGACTTTTGCAAAATGACTTTAGGGCAGCAGATGGTGAGAAACCAGATAGTCGACACCCTGCGACACTGGTCCAAACTTTATTTCATTTGGCAATTCACCACATGACGGGGTGTAGAGTTTAGTTTCATAGCTTTCAAAGGATTTACAGTTCTGTGGGTTTAAAATACATTTAAAAAAGTATTCTTGTAAACTATTGTCTTCAATGGTGTAAAGCAGTGGTTTTCAATCATTTTTGTCCAGTGTACCCCCTTTGCATTTTTGGTAAATCATGTGTACCCCCTCTTCATATCATCTCCATAATTTCATATGCCTTTTCATTTGTGGAACAGCGGGCTCTCCTAAACCCCTAACTGTGTCTCCAACATTGGTTCCCTTGTTACCCTAAGGCTTAGTCTACGAATTCAAAACAATGAGTGGAATTTAAAGTGGAATTAATTTTTTAAAATACCATGCAACTTTTATGTGATTACTTCAATAATGTGTAAATATGGTCTCCTTTGTAAAATGTAGCTAATTATGGTCTCTTATTTTTGAAAGTATGATAAAATGGCTTCTACAACATAAAATAATCCTGTTTCAATAAATTACAAGAAAATATAGTATTTTAATTACCAATATTAGTTTGAGGTGAGTTTGTCCAAAAATATCCTAAAAGGAACTAGGAACATTTCTAGATTATCTTGAATTAATTGTTAAATCTTTACGAGTACCACCTGCAATGTGCTCCTGTACCCCCAATGGTACACGGACCCCTGTTTGGGAGCCCCTGGTCTAAACTGTTATTTTGTGTAAGGAATTTAACAGTTTTCTTCACAGCTAACATTTAAAGTTTTTTCATCAGTGTTGGAAATGAATACTTGAATAGTTGAAAACTGAAATAAAATTTTTTAAAAAAAGACTCATAAGTATTGATAGATAGTATTTATCGAAAATAATTCCTCATATTTCTAAATACTGTATAATCTCTTGGATTATCTTCACTTTTTTACAGTTTTTCTGAAGTCAGGCAAGGTTTTTAAAATTACCTTTTTATTTAAACAGAAGAAAATCTAAAGTGACAGTGAGAAGCCCCAGCTGATGTCACTTTAATCTCTTCTTTGACGTACACTCATCTCTAGGGATGAAGTGCATAAAATAAGGTACCTACAGGGTTTTATAAACTCTGACTTCAGCTACAGACGTGTAACGGACTTGGCAGCTTTTCCCACTTTTCTCCCTTTGGGCCAGTTCAGACTAGCTCACACGCCCACCTAATTTAGCTTTTCTCCCCACACCCATTGACTCAGTCTGCTTGAAATCTTCAGTCCTGTCCGGTTGAATTATTCACTATTGATTTCAGGGAAAACTTTCACATTTCAAACACTGATTGCAAACAAATGGAGTTTCAGTTTGGAAATACAGTGTCATCGACTGTAGGGCTTTGCTTCTTCACTGATTTCTACAATGTGGTTATGATTTTCATGTCAATGATCAGAACAATCTATTTCACCCTCTATTTTCTACATAAAAAGAGCTTGAAATAAATCAATAACATAAAAGTATTTGCATTAAACACTAATAGGTCTAGCCTCGGAATATCTGTGAAATTATTATTCTAACACTTCTCCAGTCAGCTGCAGTTTTAGGACCCTCTTCGTCCTCTGCTCTACCGTACTCTGCTTCATGAATGTGGCAAACATTACAATGATTCAGAACGTATGTCGCTCTGTTAGAGTTGCACAATGTGTGAGACTCATAAGCGGCTCACATTCACAGAACGTGCGATGAAATTCACCAACCTTTGCCAACATAATTTACCATCACTGGTAAATGCTAGTCTGACGTGATAGAAGTCCATGACTAGCATGTAACGGCAACTTGACTAGCTTGGCTAATTGAGCTAGTATGTGACGGCACCTTATATATATTGTGGCTGTAGCGTCCAGGTAGTGAAACCCAAGGTTACCCTGTTCCATTAATACAACCCAAAATGTGTCCAGAATTTTAGGGTATTTTTAATGTCCCCCTCCATCATACTACATTGGACTCATTCCCCCACAATCCAATAGGACGTTACTATCGGAAGGTCATTTTGAACATTGCAACTTTATCAACCTGTCAAAAACAGCAAATCAAGAAGCAACATTACTTATATTATTATTGATTTTGTTACGTCACTGCACCAGTGCAGTCTTTTACCTTCATACATCAAAATGTTAAATCCAACACCCCTATTTGGCCTGGAAAATCAACGAAGTCCAGTTTTTACCCAGTAAAGTGGTGCAGCAGGCAATTGTAGATGCTTGTAGAAACTCAAACGAATACAGTGAAGTTCAGTTTACAAGGATCAATGGCACCTTCTTCAACCAATAATGTACAAGAGGCATTCTATTGTATTGGTTAAAAAAAGTGCAGCACCGACTCAGTTTGAAGCAGCCTTCCTGGTATACAACTTATGCCTCGGGGCAACTTATCTGTTAATTTTTCCAGGAAAATTGTAATTTTCTTGGAAAGCAATCAATATAACTGCATGATTGATAGTTCCGATAATACGGTATTTAACCTTTTGCAAGGATATTATTAGATTGGAAAACTGCATCAGTTTAAAATTGAATAGGAAATAGAAGATTGACATTAATCAATACGTTCTAATTTGTAAAACATTGTGCTGGGTGTAATATTCAGTGTATTGTGCTGGTAGCCTGATTGCTTGGCTTCTTTCCTGAACATTTTTTGGCTTGTATTGTGATTATTCAGACTGGATCAGCCTTTTTTTGTTGTTGTTGCCAAAATGAAATGTGAATAAAGGGTTTGGCTTTATGTCCACTCTCGTATTAACATCGATCGTAAAATAAAGTCTCTAAGCTGGGGGTGTTATTCTGTGGTGACACATAATTAAAGCTAGATGGTGCGTTTAAGGAACTAAGTGCCTCCTGTTTGAAATGCATGAAATGGGTCTGTGCTAGCAGCTTTAACTGTGCCTGCTCACTCCTGACAGTTAGAAAAAGCTTCAAAGCCTTTAAACGTCCACTCGTAAATGTCTACTTCAAACCCACGTGTGTCCTTGAACAAGTACATTGAACTTCTAACTAGTCACATGACCTGGAGTCTGTTTGGTCAAAGCCCATGAAGTCTAAATGTCCGTCTGGTACCTAATCACATCCCCTCTCTTTTCTCTGTCCTTCTCATGGGCTCTCCTTAGCAAGATTCACAGCATTGTTATTTTACAGTTTCTCCAAGGACAAAAGACCCATACCTTCTCCTCAATGGAAATTAATCCCTCTCTCTCCTCCTCTAACTCAGTGGTTCTCAAACTTCTTTGGCTCAAGTACCCCCTTTCTTTTATTTCTGAATCCAAGTACCCCCTTTGGTCCAACCACAACAGTTTGATTAGAAAATTGTTGACTTTTTGAAAACCACTATAGAGTATAATAATGGAATGAACAAGTGATAACAGACATTTTAGAAAATCTCATTTTGTAAATAGGTGCAAACTAACAGTATTTAGTGGAGTGGTTCCAAAGCTTTTTTTGGATCCATTTTGATTTTAAGACTTTCTGGCAAAATTATTTTTTCTAGAATTTGTTTTTGTTCATGTTTGAGCTCAGATGTTGTTTTTTTTTTTTTTAGTGAAAGTATAGAAATACAGTTGTTTGAGATTGTGTCATTTTAATTTTTTTTAAAAGGAAGAATAATAATTAAAATTAAAAAATCTGTTTTAAAATTTCAGAAATTTCAGGTGACCCCATTTAAACTCCAGGCGACCCGCCATAGGCTCCCGACCCCAAGGTTGAAAAACACTGATTTAGTGGCACCTGAATAGATTTAGTTTTATAGTTTGTGTCGTTTCCGGTCATCTTACGCCTCTGGTGGGACCAAGACTGACGCTTAATTTGTTAATTTTCCTCTCTCTCTCTCTCTCTCTCTCTCTCTGTGTCTCTCTCTCTCTCTCTCTCATACCTCCTGTAGTGCCATATCGTACCCCTAGGACTACACGTACCCCTATTTGGGAACCCCTGCTCTAATTTCATGCTGTCTTCCTCTCTCGTTCTGAAGGCAGGAGGCAGGGATGGGAAATGATGGAGGACAAAGGCCCTCGTGTCGCCGACTACTTTGTGGTGGCCGGTCTGACGGACCCGTCGAGGCTGCTGGAGCAGGAGATCCACTTTGATGATGTCTGCCACAAGACAGCCAAGCCCAAGGCGCCCATAACCGACGTCGCTCTGGTGATCCGTTCCATCGGTGAGGAGGTGCCGCTGGGGTTCACATGCATCGAGACGACACCAACGGGCCATTCGGCCGACCTGAACAATGGCGGCCTGATGGTGCCTCAGATATTCCTATGCTACCGGCGAGGACGGGACAAGCCGCCACTCACAGACCTTGGGTAAGATTGAAGATCTTAATACTTGTCAAAAACCACTAATGTGCTGTTGTTTAATCGGAAACATTCCTGTTTATTTACTTCACTAATAAATCATTACAAATTGTTGCTTTGTTTTTCCACTGGCATCACTAGTATCTTACCAGTGGGCAAAAACAACATTAAAAAAAGGGTCACCCTAGCAACTAATGGATGTAAACTGCAGCTTTGAAACATTTTCCTAGCATTTATTACCTTACATGAAGTTTGGTTTAAGAGTCAATGACGTGACACTTAAATATTCTGTCCAACTGTATTTCTTTTAGTTAAAAAAGGTTTAAATGTATAAAAATATACCAAATATGTAGTAACTCAGTATATATGTGCTCAGTTTGATTTTGTTTTAAAAAAAAATGTTACTTATTCATTTTGTTGAAATATCATATGGTGCGATTGTCTGGCCATGAGTGCTGTTTTGAAAAGGTCTTTAAAATTACTCCAGATCTATTCAAATATATATTATGTTAGGGGAGTGGTGACCTAGTGGTTAAGGACGCTGGGCTTGTAATCGGAGGGTTGCCGGTTCAAGCCTCACCTGGGCCGTCACTGTGGGATGTTGAGCAAGTCCCTTAACCCCGAACTCAGCAGCAAAATGGCTGCCCACTGCTCCTCAGGGATGGGTTAAATGCAGAGGACAAATTCCATTAATGTAATAACATTACACGGCCAATTAAAGGCGAAAGCCCCGATTTAATCTTTAATCTTATATGATAGTCCTGTATAATATTTGAAAGTATTTTTATTTTTATTTCCATCCTAATAGTCCTGCAAATGTTGCAGATGATGCCCATTTTATAAAATATCATGCAGTGAAATGTCATTGAGCTTTTAAATATAAATCAACAATTAAAAATATTTGTCTTTTGAATTTTATCAAAATAACTGAAATAATTGTTTGAAAAACTGTGTACAATAAAATCACCCGTTTTCTTTGAAATTTAAAGGAATTGATGCACAGTTTGAGGCCTTACAGATGCAACGAGAAATACTATTTCTGTATCATTATCAAATAGTTTTTTCTTTTGCTGCTCACAAAAAAAAAGATCATGGATGTCGCAGTAATATTTGTAAAGATTGCATGTTTATTTATTAGTCTGAGTAATTTGTACCCACACACTTCTCTGTGTGTCTCTGCTGACAGTAGAGTGATCTGCTGCTGCTGTCAGTGATTCAGTGAATGCATCTGTTGCTAATTGTTGAGTCGTCGCACACCTTTGTACCTGGCAGCAGTGAGCGATGACAACTCCAAGGAGGTTCCATGGCGGTCCTTGATTCAGCAAAGTGCTGTGCTTATCAGGCACTGACACAGACACTGTGCTCAGACTGCGTGTGTGTGTGTGTGTGTGTGTGTGTGTGTGTGTGTGTGTGTGTGTGTGTGTGTGTGTGTGTGTGTGTGTGTGTGTGTGTGTGTGTGTGTGTGTGTGTGTGTGTGTGTGTGTGTGTGTGTGTGTGTGTGTGTGTGTGTGTGTGTGTGCGCGCGTATTTTTAGCAGCAAGGCTGAAAAAAATAGCAATGTCTGTGATGGTTTTACTTTGGCAGTGATTGTTCATGGCTTTGCCTTTTGGGTGAGTAACTGAATCACTCAATTATTCATTCAGAAATTGAAGCTTAATGAAGGTGTGTCTGCAGAAAATTGGGAAGACCTTTCATTGACTTTGTATTATGTTAATTACCTAATTAAATCCTTGTGAAAATGTACATTTGTGCATTTAATAATAGGTCTGATGGATCACCATTGATTTCTCCCATTAGGAATGTCCTCAAAATTTTAGTCACACATGTACAATTCGATGTTAGTACTATACACTACAGTATTTGTGGTTTTGTTCTTCATTCATAGCGATCTAAATTGTTTCAAATTAATCAGATATTACTTTCCAACCCAGGCCACCCTTCTGTACATGCAGGCTATAATATTCAGGGTTCTCACCAGGAATTTTTCACAGCATAGGGGGATCGCGTGGCGTGCCTTGCTTTAAAGCCAAAAGTTATTTGTTGAATTGGTGAAGGGTCATGATGAATGTAGTTGGAAAGTTACTCATGCTTGGTTTAGGTCCTCCACTAATAAGAAAGACTAAGTCCACGATGCGCTTTTCAAATTTAAATGAGGTATTATTTGGGACCTGCTAAACACCACTGGCGAGAATCCTGATATTCTCACACATATACTGCATTACAGCTTGGGGCCAGACCACTCCCTCGGCCTCAACTCAACTTAACTTTATTTATAGAGCCATTTAAGACAGCCACTGCTGGCACAAAGTGCTGCACACAATAAATACAAACAGCAAAACAATAAAATAAACTAAGTAAAAGAAGAATAAAAACTGATGTAATTATAAAACACAACAGTGAAAAGAGACAAGCCACAGGACACTAAAACAAGAGCAGAGTTGGGTTAAAAGCCAAGTAATAAACATGGGTTTTAAGAGCAGTTTGAAAACTGGACAGTGATGGGGCATTTTTCACGTGTAATGGCAGCTCATTCCACAGGGAGCTGCAACAGAGAAAGCTCTGGCTCCTCTCAGCTTCCGTTTGGACCTCGGTACCTCCAGGAGAAGCTGATCAGCTGACCTGAGGGACGGGGCAGGAACGTCGGGATGGAGGAGCTCAGAGAAGTAAAGTGAAATGAGACCATTTAAAGACCTAAAAACAAATAAAATCATTTTAAAATGCACAGGTAGCCAGTGGAGGGAAGCCAGGATGAGGGTGATGTGCTCACTTTTATGTACTCCAGTTAGGAGGAAGTGCAGTATAGTAATCCAGTCGAGATGTAATAAAGGCGTGAATTACTGTTTCTAAGTAAAGTAAAGGCTTCACCTTTGCCAGGTATCTGATATGAATTTCACAACAGCAGTAATTTGCCGGTCTAATTTAAAATCACTGTCCATCTTAAGACCCAAGTTTAAAACTGTTGGCTTTGCATAATTTGCCAAAGGCCCAAATCAAAAGGGGGGGAATCACAAGGACCACTGGGGCCAAACACCACCACTTCTGTTTTTTTTCATTGAAGTTTAAAAAGTTTAAGGCCATCCAGAATTTGTTGTCCTCAAGACATTCCAGAAGTGGTGTGAGAGAGAGAAAGCAATTTTCTTTTCCAGTGGCACATATATTTGGCTGTCATCAGCATAGCAATGGAAAGAGATGCCATGCTTTCTCAGAATAGAGGCCAGAGGTATTAAGTACAAAGAAAAAACAACCCCATACGACAGTGGAGCAAAGCCCATTGGCTCACTTTACAATCAAGCAACAAAAATTTTGGAAAAAAAACCAATCCGCTACCATCACTGCATTATTCTGGAGAAGCATACGTTGCTAAGCTTTGAAAGTTTTACCAACTTCTTGCTTTTTAAAACTACCATTTTAAGGCACATTGTGTAACTTTTGGTCACTAGGGGCGCTAGAGAGGTAACTTTCACGCAAGCACCCCAAGTGGTCACAAGCGGCGCAGCTGACTATCGCCAGGGTCCGGGCAGACGGGCGCACGCCCGATTGCCTGTCCCCCGGCGAAGGGGGCCAACAACGGCGGCGAGGCCAGGGAGTAGGGGGGGAGCACCACCAACGCGACGAGGCGGGCCCGCTTCTCCGGCCACATGACATGGCCAAAGATGGTCCGTCTCTTCAAACTTACATAAGCGGTATTTCAAGAGGGAAGCCCCGCTCGGAGCATCGATACTGTCAAGTGCTGTATATTGGCCTGAGGAGTCATTTAAAATAACTCTTTAGGCCTTTAAATGCATTAATAACCTAGCACCTGAACCACTCAGTTCTTTTATCCAGAGACAAAACGGCAATAACAGAGTCACCAGAGGTTCCATAAATCATAACTGTCAGATTTCACACTGCAGGACTTCATTTGGTCTGCCTTAATGTACAAAATTGCTAAGTAGTGGAATTCATTACCAACTGAACTCAAGACCATATCAGAATTTAAAATGTTTACCTTAAGGCTTAAGTCTTGGCTGAAAGAAAACCAAAATTGTTCCCATTTCTAAATAGCTGTGTGTGTGTGGGTGGGAATGTTTTATAATCTTTGTGTTGTGGGTGGGTAAGTTTTATTATTTTAACAATGTATTTTACTGTAGTGTAGGAAGACACAACCAGGGACAGGAATTGTGAACTAGCATTAGCTAAATACTAATACAAATTAGCAACAAACATTTATATCTATGTTGAATTGCATTATACCTGTTAAATACATTAATTATTGCTAACAAACTAATAAATAGTTAGTCCAATTCCAATGATGAAAATCTAATGCAAAGTAATTGCAATAACAGTCTGTATAAATGAGAGTGAAGTTGAAGCACTTTATACTGCACAAGTTGAAAATTACTGCTATGACAGAGCAGTGAAATTGCAACCTGCCTTTAAGTCATTATGGTTTTTATCCTCCAGCAACTTTTCACTTTCACTTTATTAGTTTGTCCCTTGAAGTGCAGTTTGATTTGCAGAAAATAAGAGACAATAATCACACCACAACATAATGTACAACATAAAACAACATAAGAGGTGAGAGCAGCAAAATACTTCAGAGCAAATATGTGTTGTTTACAGGGCACAACGTCAGGGGAAGTAGACCAATACCTTATAATTAAAATAAATAAATAGATGCACAGAGAGACTAAAGCAGCAGTTTATCCTAGTTACCTCCTCCTCTCCTCTGTGTTTAAAGTCCTGATGGAGAGCAGCACATAGGAGAACTACTCTTATCTGTTTTTAGTGGAACAGCTAGTCGGGAGCCAGAGGGGAGCAGTCTGTACTTTGGGTAGAAAAGATGAGTTCTGTCCATATGGATGGACTTGATTTTTTTCAGTATCTGACTTTTAAAAATCTCATCCAGACTACTGTATTGACCCCAGCGACTTTAGATGCAGTGTGTACAATTCTCCCTAGGGAGTTTTTGTCCCTGTTGGCCAGGTTACCAAACCAACAAAGAAAAGAGAAGGAAAGGACAGATTCAATAAAAGCGCTATAAAACATTTTCAACAGGCTTCTGTCTGTATTGCATTTGGTGAGCTTCCTCAGACAAAGAAGATGTTGCTGGCCTTGTAAAGCTACATTGGATAAAGTAAGCATGGAAGCAGGTGACAATAAATCTATTTAAATCACTCCCATTCTCTGTAGCTCTCAGTACAGAGGTTGTGGATTAGGTTCTGCTGGACTATCAGGAATCCTGCCTTTTGTCTGATGTCATCTATAATTGGTTCTAATGATCCAGTACAGGATGGGGTGCTGTAAAGTACAGCAGGAGTTTCAAACTAATCTTAGTTGAGAAGTCGAGCACAGCCAGTAAGTTTGACACATCCTCTGTACAGATGATGGTCTAAACGCAGACTTAATATCACGGTATTGCTCGACTGACGTTTGACTTTCTGCCTCTGCCCCCAGCGTCCTCTACGAGTGGAAGGAGCGGCTGAAACAAGGCTGCCACCTCATCCAGACCACCCCTTCGGGTCGGCCTGCAAACGTCAGCGGTAACTCCACGCAGCGCATCTACGTCACCTACCGCCGCGCGCCCGAGAGCCAGCCGCACGCCACCCTGGCCGTCACCGACATCTGCATCATCATTCCCAGTAAAGGCGAGACACCACCGCACACTTTCTGCAAAGTGGAGAAGAACCTCAACAGCAGCATGGTAATTGAAGGACTGACGATTGTCCGACAAAGTGATCTGCATTATTCATGCTTTGTTTAGTCCGAGATGTTTCTAGCATAGCATGACAAACCATTTGGAACTCAAAGCGAAACCTATGGTTTTTAATCCTATCGTTGTCCACAGATGCCCACAGTTACAGAAGACTAATGTACTTTACCAAAGCTTCAGGGACACAAAGACAGGTTGAGGAAAGTTAAAGATAGACATCTCTAAACCAGTGGTTCTCAACCTTTTCAGCCCGCGACCCCCAAAATTAAAGTTCTATAGACTTGGGACCCCCACTGTACCTGAAGATGGTTGAACATGGACATTGAAGAACAGTCATGTGGAGACAGGGCCATCCATCTATAAGGGGGAATAAAGGGGGGAGCTTTTTGGGGTCCATCCATAAAGTCAGCAAAATGATGGTTCTTTGTTCTATGAATCTGTGATAACCACATTTATTTATTCATTTATTTATCTGAATAATATCCACTGTTATCCAGGAAGTTTATTATTTGTGCCATAGTATATAGTCATCTAGATGTAAATCCTTGTTTTAATCAATAAAATAAATAAAATGGGTTAAAAGTGACCAAAATGGTGGAAAAGGTGGTGAAATAGGAAATTGGTTAAAAGTTGGTGAGAAAAGTGATGGAAAGGGTTTAAAAATGTCTTGAAAGTGGAAAGAATATGCAGAAAAGGGGGTAATAGAGCAAAAATGCATTAAAAGGAGCAAAAATATTCCAAGAAAAACTGACAGAAAAAGGTTAAAATATGGCAAGTTTGGTGTAGTTGCAGAAAAAGGGTAAAACTAAGCAAAAAATAGGCTCAAATTGTACAAATTGAAGGCATCTGGCAACCCCCTCTAAGTGTCTCGCGACCCCAAATGTGGTCCTGACGCAAAGGTTGAAAACCCCTGCTCTAAATAGTCTAAAACATTAATATGTTGGATGTTTGTGGACTGTAAGAAGCCTCTGTAAGAGGCAACCTTTGCTCGCTCGCAGAAAACCTGTAAACTCCACACAAGAACAATTAGAAGTGAGCCCAAGTTTTAAACTCAGTGTTACAAACTGATCAACCTTCTTTACACAATAAAATGTATCTTCAAAACAGAACTTGAATTACGACTCAGCAAAAATGAGATGAAAGGGAGTAAGTACAGTGCAGTGAGTAACTCTGATCTGGCATTAACAGATGATGCTGCCGAGCTTTCCTACTGTATAACAAAGACATGAGGGAGCATTGTGAAAGAAAAGCTTAGCCTTGAACAAGCTGAGGCTTCTTTGTGTCGTTACTGCTGAGACGTGGTGAAGTGTGAGAAATGGACTCTGATTGACTCTGGATTACTGAGATTACTGAGGCTCTGCTCTTCATCACCGCCTCGAGGTGTGAGGCTCAAACTGGCTTGTGTGTCTGATACTGGACAACCATCCGGAATGTCCTCCGGTGCTCTTTTAGTGCTGCTGTGTTGTTATCAATTGTTTTCCATTGAGACTCACTGAGTGTGAGCCTGAAATGTCCCACTTTTAATTTCCTGAACAGATTTATTCTGCCTTAAGCAGATCCTGAGGATCTCTCTAAAATTGGGATTTCACTCACTAATTCAGGCGCTATAGAGACTGTATTAATAATTCAACAAAGGTCTGTTGACTTCCTGCCTCAGGCTTGGCTTAAAGCTGACTCTTTGTGAGTGAACTGTACCTGCATTAAATGAGATGATTCACTCTCTGTTTATTTACAGACACAAATTCCTGTGTACGGATTAATTATCTTGTTCTGTGTGTTGTTGAGAGCCTATATTTTTTTTCTCTCTTCAGCCTATGATATACAGTATGAGATCAGTCTTTTATTTACCTAAAATGCTGCTTTTTGTTCATGGCTTGTTTTTTCTTTAAATTGTCATGCGTTTGCCTCGGTTCCTCATTTCTTATGTTTTTTTTTTACTCATCCGTGTTTGGCTCCATAACTGCAACTTTTGAAAGCAGACAACAACAATCTGATACTCTTAATTTGTGTTTTCAATCACCACATGTATGTTTTGTAAATATCTTGGTCTCTGGTAAAAGGCTGGTGTTACATCTACTGTTCTAATAGAGAGGTCCGGGGATACACAATGCATGTACCAGAGGGGTCCATGCAACTCCTAAAACACACAAAACAAGAAGGACCATAGAAACGCACAAAAGTATTTAAAAACACACAAAAATTCCAGAAAAACAAACAAAAATTCCAGAAAAATACCCAAAAAGACTCCAAGAACACCCAAAATGACAACAAAAATACATAAAATTACTGAAAACAACAACAATAAATACATGAAATGACAGAAAAATACACAACACACAAAATTACACCAAAAATAAAACTTTTTATGAAAGCTATGTATGTTTTATTATTATTATTATTATTATTATTATTATTATTATTATTATTATTATTATTATTATTATTATTATTTATTTTATTGCATAAATGTGACCATCACTTGCCCTCCTTAAGGAAGAGTAACAAAAACTTTATTAGAGGAAAAGGAACAGGGGAGAGGGAGTTAGGGTGGAGACTTTCAAACAATGTAATTGAACAATTGACAATCCTCCTTCTTAGCCGTCAATCGATGGCACCAAATTAAAACTCATTCATCTTGCACGGTTCTGAGAAATAATCAAATGTTTCACCAAAATCTTGAAAAGATCCAAACTTAATGAATACAAAGGTTTTGGATGATGATAATTTTTGGGCTCGTGCTTGGCCACATACAGTAGATGCTGTTTTGATTCTTCTTCCTCTGCATTGTCGTGAATAATTAGTCGTTCCCAAAGGTTCAGTGCTGCATCTCTCGGAATACTGTTGTTAGGAGTAGAAGAAAAGGTGACTAGAAGGCGTTTAAACAGATATTCAGACTTTTTCCCACCCAAACCCAGTTTCTTTTGTGGCTCTTGTTTGCAGTGGGGCTCCTCTGTCTACCTGTGTTATAAGAAGTCTGTTGCCAAATCCAACACAATTGCCTACAAAGCAGGTAAGCCTCTCTGATTCCATAACTATCAGCCTGTAGGCCCCGTATCCTGGTGTAAAACTCAATCCACCATCACATTACACATCCTCTGTACACTCACTTCTACCTCTAATTACAGGCTACTAGGTTCAGCAAAAACTGAAGTATTTAGTGTAACTTTATCCAAGAAAGCAGAATTTATAGATAAAAGATTTATAGATAAAAAATCTTTAACATCAATGGAGCAATCCTGTGTGTTAATGCTTTAATTCAGTGGGGCAGTGATCACATCTTTGGGGGTGCTTGAAAACTTTTATTTCTATGATAACATGAACACATTTTCCCCCAAATTCTTGCAGGTCAGATGATTTGTTTGTATGTGTTGCAACATGTTTGTTTTTTGATGTTTTTTGTGTTTCATATGCTTATGGCAGGGTTGGGGTCAATTACTGTACCGTATTTTTCGGACTATAAGGTGCACTCAAAATCCTTTAATTTTCTCAAAAATCGACAGTGAGCCTTATAATCAGGTGCGCCTTATGTATGAAATTAATATGTCAAAATGTTTTAGTACAACTTTGGTAAACGATGAAGCTGCACTGCTTGATGGATTTTTGGCACTTTAGGACTACAGTAGTCAGGCGCCTCGTGGAGTGATATGTACCAGTACTGTGCTTCAACATACTGAACTGAAAAAGTGAGTGTATTGTTCTGTATTTTATGTGTTAAACCTGAACAATGTTGAGAGCTATTGTTAATGAGTTGAATAAAGTTTGACTTATCAGACTATTTTGTTTCGCTTAATGGGTCTTAATAATAAGAAGAAGAATAAAAAACCGGTGCTCCTTATGTATGAAAATAGAGCCAGTCATACCCATTCATTGATAGTGTGCCTTATAATCCGGTGCGCCTTATAGTCCGAAAAATACGGTACATTCTTCAATTACCCATATTCAATTACAATTCAGTTACGATTACAGTGACCGGCTTTTTTCCCCATTCACAATTACATTCTGATTATTATTTTTCCACTGAAAGTCAGTTCTCAATTACTGAAGTTCAGTTACAATTAATCACAATTACAGAGGTGGAAATTAATAACCCCATAAAACTTAACCTTCCTCTTGTGTTAGCTTTCTATTAGCATCTCTGTTATAATGGGTCTGTTTTGACCCACGTCGTTAATCAAAATGAAAAATATCCACAAAAATATATAAGCTATCGTCTAATTTGTTTTTCATCCCAAGTTTTGCGGGTTTTTTTTTTTATGCGTACTTTAATGAGTACAGACAACATAAGCCATGGGTTTCTTACAAAATTATTTAAAATAAGTAAATTAAAAGCTAAATCTGCTGAGGCAGATGCTGTAGGCTGAACTAAGGAATAAAATATAGGAGGGGGGAGGGGCCTCATCCCCAAAGCGGAGCCTCGTCCCCTCGGGCAAAACGGCAGGAAAAGGGCTGCTGGCAGGAGATTTAAAGATTACTCAAAAATACGTGAATCAATCTGAGCAACACTGGAGGTATGTTTTTCAGGAGAGAATGACACACTAACATATAAAGCTTAAAAAGGTGATTTTTAAATATAATTATGCCATAATTGTAATTAATTGTGAATTACGCAACTACAATTATAATTGACCCCAACCCTGGGCTTAGGATAAAATTGTATCCGTCAGCTCAGTCACAGCCGTATTCAGACTAAATACGTGTTAATGATTGTTGTCATTAAACTAAATTGGAGTTGTTTTGTTTCATTTAAAGATAATTGAAAGGGCGACAGTGCATTAGGGTTTGTTAACAAGCTCTGGTCCCAATGGGCCGAGTGCTCTCCTCCTCTCTAAATTTGAGCTCATAGTTTGCTGTTGTCTTTTTTTTTTAGGTTTATTCAGCAGATATCCAGAGGAGGACTACGAGTCTTTTCCTCTGCCAGAATCGGTTCCACTCTTCTGCCTTCCCATGGGGGCCAACATCGAATGTTGGCCGGCAAACACCAAATACTCCCTCCCTGTTTTCTCCACATTTGTCCTCACAGGAGCCTCTGGAGAGAAGGTAGGACAGACGAACATACAAACTCAACTGTCCATTAGCTGTAAATCCTTCAGATGACGCATTCCTCGTTCTCTCTATCGGTATTACTCCACACATAGAAAAAGTGGGTCACCCTTGTTGTTTTTGTCTCCTGAATGCTTTGCAGATTACTTTTTTAGAGCAGGTGTTTGGATGGATACACTTCAATAACATGTAAACGGCATGTATGTTCCCTTTGCAAAATACGCTAAATACAATGACTGATGCTCCATTGAATCGAAAATTGCTGGAAACTGCATTGGTCAGACATGACAGCACAGATGCTGCAGATTGATGAGAATGCCTCCTCCACATCCGACTGGTGCTTTGTTGAATTTAGATCAAACATGGGTAACTGGTGACCTGTGTGCCACATGCATCTGGCTGCCTACTTTTGTGCAGCCCCCAGTAAGAAATACGCAAAAATAATTTCAGAAACACACAAAATGACAGAAAAACATAAGAAATGACAATGTCAATGACAATATGACACTAAATAACTTCAACAACACAGAAAACAAAAACCAAAATTTATATGACTGTAAAATATACAAAATGACTCTAAAAACACTAAAAAGGCCGAGAAAATTACACAAAGATTAGCTCAGAACCCTGCATTTGGTTCCATATCTGGCCAATTTATTTGGATCCAAATTTTCTGCAAATAAATTGATATTTAGAGATTGCGCAAGACACTTGAAAATTGCTCTATACTATAACATATCGAGCCAAAAAAGAAAAAACATGTTAGAAAATTTGTGGTTTTGTTGACATCACAAAATCACTGATCTGCTTCCCTAGATAGTCTGCTTGATTAGAGGCATTACATAATGCTTTGGTGGAATCTCTGAACTTTTCTTTTTCATAAAGTTATGTATGTAAAGTAATGTATATGTAATTAGTTCATTTACAGGAAAATTTGAGCAGCTTGTGCAACCTCTAAAACATCTCTTTTTTTCTTCCAAATTTTTTCCTAAATCATCTTCTAGATGCCAAAACCTAATATAGGGTTATCTGAAACTTAATTTTTTTCCATGCTTTGATGGACCACCCTAATAAATGTACATAATGGTAAAAAAGGCACACAAATGACAACAAATACACAAAAGCAAATGAACCTTTGATCATGCATTAATGCACTAATTGGTCATTATTTAATAACCGGATCAGACGATCATATTTTTGTGGCCCTCACAGTGATGAAAGTTGTCTATTTCTCATTTAGATCATGTGACTGTGGAGGTGTCATCATGTTTAGGAAAGTGGTTCAGGATGGTCAGAGCTTTGTGAGCGTAGAATCAGACAACATACACAGTGGTCATAAATATTTAGATAAAAATAGTCTGCCGCACTATACAGTTCAGACGAGCTCCAACACAACATCCTGAGTCACTATTTAATGTCTGCCTGTCAGGTCCGTTAGCATTTCTGTATCTTTTTTTTAGCTTTGGTGAGCCTGTGTGAAGGGTAACCTTTGTTTTCTGTTCTTATCAGACAGTAGTGACATTTCCTGGGGGGGCTTTGGCCATGTAGTGCATCAGCTTCAAGGTTCAACATGTGGTTTAGTCAAAGATCATCATCTGCAAGTGGTTATTTTAGTGACTGTTGCCCTTTTGGTCATCTCAAACCAGGCTGGACATTCTCGTTTGACATTTTGGCATCAATACAACTTTTAAGTCATTATTATTAGTAAAATATGGTAAGCAAAGTGATTTAGAATTATTCCCTATTAACGTATTCACATACTTTGGTTGGTCATCTTTTATTCATTATACATCTAAATAAATTGCATTAAGAGCAATAAAAATGCAACAATTACAAATGTGCAACATGTTATATATAGAATAAATACTGAAGTGTGGAGTAAAACTGAATGTCCATGTTAGCATGTGCACGTAGCATGACCACAAGTCTGATTACCTTACCCACTCCTTGATTAATCCACAAAGTGGAGCGTGGGATCAAAACATGTTTGCTTGTTCCAAATGGAACTTCTGGCTATAAAAAGTCTCGAAAAAAAAGAAGTTTGTCAAAAACTAAGATGCAACAACTGCCACAAGCATCTGGCAACATCGTTATTAGAGTAGTCCATTAAAACATGGTAAAAAAACAAAGTTTCATATAACCTCGATCAGAACTTTACATTAGGTTTTGGCATCTGGAAGATAATTTAGGAAAAAATTTGGAAGAGGAGTTGTTTTATTTTAGTTTATCTTGTAATTCCGTGGACAATCCAGTTTTACAATAAAAGGAGCAGCGTTAGCCGTTGCGGCTAATGTCCAGCTGCAGTCCCTAGCCAGTTGTGAATTGGCAACCTAAAGTGCATAATTAAAACAATAAAATACAATAAATGACATTACATTTGTGAGGCATACAGTCTTAGAGGTTGAATAAGCTGCTCAAAGTTTTCTGAAAATTGACTAATTACATCTACAATATATATATAACATTATGGTAAAGGAAAAAGTTCAGAGATTCCACCAAAGCGTTGTGATGCCCTTAATCGAGCAGATTATGAAAGGAAGCAGATCAGTGATTTTTTCACCAACAATACGAAACTTTGGATCCGCCACAAACATTCTTAAGAACCTCTATATATTAATTCACTTCTATCAAATCTGGAGGGTTTTAATCTAGAGAATCTAAAAAAAAAAAAAAAAAAGGTTTTGACCACCCTAATCGTCATGTGATTTTCATGCATGATAACGCTCGTCCATACAGTCAGGAACACTGAGAACTGTCAGACCACCTACACAACTTCCCACTGTTAGACTGACACATGTGATCCAGAACACTGTTTCTTTTTAGGCTCAGCACTGCCCTTGTTTGAAATGTCAATTCTGGAATTGTATATATAATTTTATTGATATGGGTAAATTTAATCACACTATTATGGAAATGTTTCTATGTTGTATCTTTATTGCTTCATTACATTTCAACAAAAGTAATGACGGCAACAACACCCAAGCTTCCAGATCAAACAGTCTGCGCTCTGACGTGATGATGTGTGGGCTTGAAAGAACGTTTGTTGGAACAGGATCAATGTTGACACACATTTGTAATTTAAGTGGTGAAACTCCATCCTGTCTAAAAACAAGAGAAAACCCATTGAACTTTGATCACACAAAGCTTTTTAAAACCAGTTCACTGCAGCAGAGTCATCTGCTTCCAAGCACTGCTGAGTCGGGGATTTGTGTGCGCAGGTGGGTGTCCCCGTTAGTCTGTGTCTGTGTGTAGGAATATAGGTGAAGTGAGGACACCATCAGCTCATATATCTTTTATTTTGTTCAAGGTCAGAGGGAATCTTTGCTGGATTGCAAACTTAATCTGAAAGTTGTGCTTGGGAGTTTGTGCACCGTTTAAGGAACTCAGTGATAATTTTTAATATCCTGCTTCTGATTAACTTAACAACATTGGTGCAAGGTTTCAGGGCATTGTGTAGACTATTTCCATCATATTCAGTGTGCAGGAAAACCTCCTTAAAAATGTTCAATTGCCATTCCATAGCAGGACATGCACAAGTACACACACATGTTTTTTCTCAACCTAACTCCCTGATAAAAATCTAATTGGTTGAGGCTAAGGTTAAAGCTGCAGTATGTAAGGTTTTTTTTTGGCTTCATTTGGTCAAAAATCCATAATCCCCTGAGTATATATTGTAACTCAAAGTGTTCTGATAGAAATCAGGACCTCTGCTCCTTCTCTTGGCCTTGTATATGAAGTTTAGAAATCCAGGAGCATGACAAACAGAGTGCTCCATGAGCTGTTTTGGGTGGTACTATTGGATGCCCTACTAAAGTCGGTGCGCGTTCACATCCTCTTTAGTAAAGTACAATGGCGGACATTCCAGCAGTAGAAGTCTCCATGCTGTCGTTAGGCATAACTGTTACACGATAAAGCGAGTGGGAAAAAAGACCGACGTGGAGAAGCAACAGTCTAAAGAACCAAACATACTCGGGGGGGGGGGGGGACAGACTCCCCAGAGGTTTGTGCCCATGCTCAGTCTGCCCAACGTACTTGTTACAGCCACAAAAAGGTAGACCGTAACTGAACAAAAAAAACAAAACAACTGAAGGACCTGAAGTCTGGATGTGGAATGATGTGGGTTTGACCGGCAGCAGGCATTACTGCAGCCGCCTGTTTGAGCTGTGTAGGAGGGGGAGGGGCTCACAGCAGCAGCTACTGCTGCTTTGGAGGACAGTAACAACAGAGTGATATGAGCATTCATGTTAGAGTCTCTAAAACATCAGAAAAGTCTCCACTAACACAAGATAAAGTCCCTACATCTGTCACTAGTCTTTATTAAGCAAAAAGTTGCTATGAGCTCCACAGTTGTGTGTGTTCATGAGGATACAGGTAAGGGACCATATGTTTTGAAACAGGGAAGGGAGGGGGGGATGTTGTTGTTTCTATACAAGTCTCACAATTCTACATACTGCAGCTTTAGGTCAGCAGTATCGGATTGTTGTATCGGTGATGCGTCCAATACCTGATACCAGTATTGTGACCGGTGCATCCCCTTGGTTTTTCTCGAAGATATGTGAGCTGTTAAGGTTCAGTAGACAAACTAAGGTCAGCTAAGGACTTAATACTGGGATAATTAACGTTGGTCCTGGAGGGCTGCAATCCTGCAGGTGTTTGAATGTCTCCCACTTGAATCAGCAATGTTTTTCCTCAGACAGCTGTTGATGTGATAGAGCCTGTAATGTGTTGGAGCAATGAGACATGTGGGATTGCAGTCCTTCAGGACTTGCTGTAATGGATTTATGTGGACAAACAAGAATTTTCTTTGGTCACATCTGCAGAGGACTCAGTGAAAACATTTCCTACTTTTCTTAGTTTTATGTGATTTTTAATTTTTATAATGTTAGATATTTTTTTCCTTATATCACATATATGTAGTGCAAATATTTAAGGCTTTGCTTCCCAACCTTTTTTATACTATGACCCCATTTTAATATCAGAATTACTTCTTTATCTTGTTTGTTATTCTGTATTAGGTCAATGTCGTGATGCCTAAACATTTTGTCCAACTACATTTCTTTCAGTTAAAAAAAAGTTTAAATGCATAAAAAGATACCAAATATGTTGCAACTCAGTTTAAATGTGCTCACTTTGTTTTTAAAAAGTGTCTGCCTGGCCATAAATGCTGTTAAAATGACTCCAAATCAATTAAAAAAATGTTCTACTATAAACCTTTATTAGTATTTCTATTTTTATTTCCATCATAATATTCATGCAAACCTTGCCCGATGATGTACATTTTATGAAATCATGATATCATGCAGTGAAATCCTTATACCTTATTGACCAAATATAGAGTAGCCAAGATTAGTGACAAGTTTTGCCAGTTTAGGTATTTTTTTTATTGCATTTTTTATTATTATTATTATTATTATTATTATTATTATTATTATTAATAATAACTAGATATATATTTTATGAAGTCAAAGTATAGAATACATTTGTTTAAGGAAAAAATATATTTTATTTATTTATTTATTTTTCTCAATTACCAGACATTTCAGGTGACCACATTTAAACTCCAGGCAACCCCACATGGGGTCCAAACCCCCAGGTTGAAAAACACAGGGTTAGAATATAATAGTTTTGTAGGATTGAGTTTAAGTGCTGATGATTCTTTTTTCCAGGTGTACGGTGCTGCCATTCAGTTCTACGAGCCGTTCCCTCCAGAATGCCTGACAGAGCAGCAGCGTTCCCAGCTGGGAATCCTGAGCCAGGATCAACACATGTGTCCTGCCTCCGACCAGACAGCTGCTGACACCAGCGACAGCACCATAGACACACACTCCGTCTACACTAATAAGTGCGTCTGCCTGCTCTCCCACTGGCCCTTCTTTGACGCTTTCCGGAAGTTCCTCACATTCCTGTATCGCTACTCAATCTCTGGCCCTCACGCTCTGCCTATTGAAAAGTAAGTTCTGTCGTGTCGGCAGAATATTTTTGATTGATTGATTGTGTTTATTTTGAATATGTAAAATGATAAAAGAACAACAGTTTAGAAAACATAAAATGAAAAATGTTGAATTACAACTGTAGAAATAGACAATTGTTATCATCCATCAACACTTATACTTCTCAACTTACATGAGAGAAAGGGAGTAGGATGAAGTGTAAACTTATTTAATCCTAACTATTTAATCATTACCAATTTAGGTTTTTTTTTAAGTAAAACTAATAATTCAATTAATAACCCATATACAGTATCATTAAACAATCTACATACTCAGAAATAGCCCTTAGCTAATCATCAAAACGGAACAAAACAACAAAAAACAACTGGTGATTAGTGATCAGATTCATTCCTGTACCTTGTGAAAATAATTTATTTCTACCTGTTTTCAAACTGAATTATGTTTGAACATTGTTTTAGCTCCACACTCATCCCTCGCAAATTTTTTTTACAGTGCAATTTTTGATGCACTTTTTTTTTTACAGCGTATGAACGCGCATTTAGTTCTACGCTCTGATTGGCTAATGCTGCGTTCACCCACCAGCAACAACACCTGCTGAAGCGAGGAGCTGCACTCCTTTTTCTCCTCTCATAAACATAAACCACCAGTGAAAAAAGCCGGTGTGATTAGCGGCTAATGCTATCTTACCACAGTGCTACAGAGAGAACTTTTACCTGCTACTACCACCTCCTCGCTGATTCTCCTCCACGTTTAATCCTTCCTAGTCCGGTCCCGGTTCTAAAGGCCATGTCCTGCAGCTCCAGGTGGTCACACACAGCTTCTACTCCATGGTTGAATGGGTGAACAGACCAGTGTCCATGTTGATGGCCTGACATCATCATCAACAAAGACTCTGATTGCATTCGGCGTCAATGTCTGATTGCTAGCAGTGTGACTCTGAAGTGCTGTATGTTTGAAAACAGGTTTATGTTTTAAAATCTACGAAGGTTTGATTTTTGAGAGTGTTTAAACAAGAGAGAAATGTGTTAATTCTTGTCTGAGAAAATTGTATAAAGTGTGTGGTGAGGGGTTTTACAGCCTTAAAAGCTGACTACTTCGTGGATTTTGCCTATTGCGGGTTATTTTTAGAAAGTAACCCCCGCGATAAACGAGGGACTACTGTGTCTCGATATAGGCGATATTGTCGTTTTCTATATGGCCAAAATAGAAAACTCGATATATCTTGAATCACTATATATTGCCCAGCCCTAATGGCAAGACTAGTGAACAATAGAGAATGTGTGTATAGTGAATCGTGATCCAGAATGTGTTTTGCTTTGGTGAGGACTGAAATGCTTCTAAACAGTTTGGTTTAGACGTGTTTTATGTGAGACTTCCAGTCATAACACCACAAAATGTTCGACTTTACTAATGTGTGCGTTCTTCATCCTTCCAACCCTGCTGAATATTTACTATTACTTTCCTCTTTTCAGGCACATTTCTCATTTCATGCACAAAGTTCCCTTCCCTTCCTCTCAGAGGCCTCGCATCCTGGTGCAGGTGTGCTTTTCACATTTTCTCTGGTTGTGTCCTCCATAATGAATAAATGTTTTAATGATGCATTGGGTTTTTTTGTGTGTGTGTGTCATTTTTATCTACCTCTGTGTGTTTTTTTCACTGCAGCTTTCCCCTCACGACAGCCTGATGCTGAGTCAGCCGGTGTCGTCTCCTTTGCCTCTCAGGTTAGTGCAGCAGCAGCCGCTCACACTCTCAGTAGGTCAGAATAGTGACATAAATGAATGGAGACTAGTACAGTGCCCGTCGGAAGTATGTATTCATATGGGAGCTTAAGTAGACTTGTCAATTTTGGCCAAATGAGCATGTGTTTGAAGGTTGGATGTACAAAAAGGTGTACATACTCTGTACTCTGTAGTGTTATAAAGGGGTATAATTGTAGGTGCAAAGTAAATTAGCGTGTGCGTTTTCCGTGGTTTCATTCTATGAGACATGCGCATGATAAATGTTTGTTTTTTTTACTCATTTATATACATATTTTTTTATTTGGTGTATTTTTATGTAATGTTGGTTTTTTGTCATTATGTGTATTTTCGTATTTTTCTGTTGTCTTTTTGTGCATCTTTTTTAGTGTAGTTTAATTTTGTGCATTTGTGTTGTCATTTTGTGTATTATTTGTATAAATATTTAGTTTTTGTGTATTTTCAGTCATTTTTATAGTTTTGTTGTTTGTTGTATTTTTCTGTAATATATGTTTTTTGGAGTCATTTTGTGTGTTTCTGGAGCCTTTTTTGTATTTTTTGTGCATTTCTGTTGTCATTTTGTGTACTTTTTGTATAAATATTTAGTTTTTTGTTTTATTTTCCTCATTTAGTATATTTTTATTATGAATATTATGTGCTTGTGTGTGCGTATGCCTAACTACCTGTCATTACCATTTTGTTTCATTTTATTTACTCATGATTTAGTGTTTTTTTTTAATTATCTTGACTTTTTTCTTTTTTAATTGTTTTACACCTAAATGTGGAAGTTAGGTTATCATTTCCAAAGCTTTTTGAGTATTTTAATCATGTCCTTTTTGGATAAAAAATAAATAAATTAAGAAAAATAAGTTTAAAGTATATGTATGGAACATTTTTTATTTCGTCTTTGTAATAGTCTTATTTTTTAATTCATAATATTTCACCATTTGTTAATTAGTTAAACAGCTCCTTTAGTTGCATCAAAAGTCCTTTTCTGATCAATATTTTGTCATCTGCTCGCACTTGCTTTATTTTGTCTCGACTCACAGTTTGCCTTGACAGCCATTTGCTAATGACATTTCAAACCGTGGAAATTGGAAGCTTTGATTTCTTTTTTTTTTAGCCTGTCAAGATTTAGGAGCATCAATTAGCATCATTTGCACATTCCCAGACGATTACGTCAAGAAACTTGCAGTCGTAAAATATTTTCACGATGTTAAACCAGACAAAAAGACATGCACTGATTATCAATTACTTATAAATAAATTGGACTGCTTGGTGAGTAAGCTTAGCATCTTTTTTCAAATGCTAAACCATTTGCTCACACAAATCTGTGGTTAGAAAATCAAGCAGATGTTTTTTATCTTTATTGTTATTATGATAATAGTAAAGCAATGTTTTTTCATTGACATACAGTATATATATATATATATATATTTTTGGGATATTATTTATTTTGTGCTGGCATTAACAAATGTAAATGTTGCATTCTTGTACTTTGTGCAGTGGAGGACGATTTTCTACGTTGCTCCAGAACCTCGGACCAGAAAACGCAGTCACTCTGCTTGTTTTTGCCGTCACTGAACATAAGATCCTGGTTCATTCGCTACGGCCGGCCGTACTTACCAGCGTTACTGAGGCTCTGGTGTCTGTGAGTGGTTCCATTTAATATATCCTGTACACTCTGACAGGTGTGTGTGTGGTAGGTGCATTACGTTGCTTGGGTTATGTATGCATCAGGCACCAGAGAGACGAGCACTAAAGCAGAAGTGGGAATTTATTCAAAATAAAACTGCACATAATTTTTAAAACGTTTATTTTTTTTCTTTGCGGCCTGGCACCAAATGTTCCACGGAGTGGTACCTGTGGTTAGGGACAAAAGCATGACCTCGAGTGTGATATTGCTTTTACACAACAGTTCTACAAGAACATTTTATTAGTCAACAGTATTAGGCCACGAGAGATTATAATTCTTTTTTATCTCAACATTTATTTGGCTCCGCCAAAACAAATAGGTCCCCAACTTGAAGGGAAACAAGCCTGTTGCCAGGCAACACACAAACATTTTCCAACGGGTATCAGAACACCTGAACAGTGGAGTGATAATGTCTGTAAAAAGTCCCAGTGCTATTATTACTCTTTATCAACACTCATCAAATGTCTCTTGTCCAATCAAATGACTTCGTTGGAACTTACTAATTTTATACTGATATTTAATATTTTTTTGGAAAAAAATTCTCAAAAATTGAATATTATTGTATTCTTTTGTAAAATGACATTAAAGATTTTTCATATTTTTGCTAAACTAAAACATTTTTACCATTAATTTTTTGGGGGTTTAGGTAATGAATCAATTGTTAGTAAAACTTTACAACATTTACAATACATCATGTATCATTGTCATTATATATATGTATATATATATCTGTATATGTAAGATGTGCTAAAATAAATTTGTAATTTAATTTTGAGAAATGTCAAAATTAGTTTGCTAGTGTTCATTGTGGGTTCATGGGTTAACCTGTGCAGCAGTGGGTGATAATTACTTTGAATGCTCCTCCTCGTTACTTTTAAAGACTATCTGTTCAGTAACGCTGCAGTTTTCAAGCAAGGACTAGTTGGATTCGGATTAGCGCCATAAATTTATGGTCTAGTTTACATCCTGCAGCAAAAAAACCCTTTTTGATTGTTTGTAGCAGACGATGGTGTGTTCTTCATGATTTATTTCGCATTCTAAATTATATAATCCTCATTTGTTTGGCTACAAATTCTTTCTACTCACCTTATTGTTTGTTTGTTGTATACGTGAGGTTGTGCAGCTCCTTCATTACTAGTAGCGTGGTTTGGTGTTTTTGTCTTTCCTGTAGCATGAAGAATGTTGAGGCAATGTAATTACAAGGACTGATAATGAAACTTGAGCCTTGTGCTTGCTTTTGTCCAGTGTACCAGCACAAGACTTAATTAAGATGACATGAATCAGTTCTGTGTGTTGGAGAATTACACTGCTTTAATTCTAGTTTTTAATTGCTTTGAAACCACTTTGATAACCTGTAAATGTCATCGCTTTCTCTTTGTGATCAAACCGCTCGTCCCTTTCCTCACCCTCTTCCATAGATGATCTTTCCGTTCCACTGGCCGTGTCCGTATATCCCCCTCTGCCCGCTGGCGCTGGCTGATGTCCTGAGTGCTCCATGTCCGTTCATCGTAGGGGTTGACTCTCGCTACTTTGATCTTTACGACCCTCCGCCGGACGTCAACTGCGTGGATTTGGACACAAACACCATTTTCCAGTGAGCATCACTCCTAAGACCTCCTCACAGATGAGTTTATTTAACCAAGCTTCTGATGTTAGGAATAAAAACCAATTCAGCAAACCACAGCTTTCAGTCTGTCACAGCAGTTCACGTGATTTCGAGCAAACACTCTGAGCCCAACGCCGTCGGGGTGGTCCGACTTTGCCGCTCAGACCGCTGTTAATGTTGGTTTTGGCTACCTCCTTCCTCCAGAGCTCAGATGCTAACTTTTCTTTTCCAGCACTGAAGATAAGAAAGCGCTCACATGGAAGCTCCTGCCAAAGAAAGCCTGTAAAAACCTGATGAATGTGCTGAGCAGCCTCTACCAGCAGCTGGTGGAAGGTGAGTGCTGAGCTGCACAAATATAAACCCAGTTTCATGGCTTCAGTCAAATTTCTCTTCTTTGTTCTTCGCTCTCTTCTTTTAAAAAACATTTATTACTACCAGGGTTGGGGTCATTTATTTTTTTCAATTAAAATTACATTTTCAATTAACCATGTTCATTTACAACTCAATTGTGATTACGGTGACCTGCAGTTTTTCCAATTGAAATTATTATTTTTCTCCTGAAAGTCAATTACAAATACGTTCTCAATTAGTAAAAATAAATTATTCACAATTACTTTTTTCTGTAAAAACCCCATAAAATGTAACCACCTTCTTATGTTAGCTTTCTGTTAGCATCTCTTATGATAAGGAGTCAGTTTTGACCAATGTCTTAAATCAGCTGTAAAATACAATAAAAAATATTATCTGTCATCCAATTAGTTTTTTTTTTATCTGTTGGTTACCTTGTTAGGCTTCCTTATCCATGAAAATATTGGTATTATTGTTTTTGGTGTGGGCGTCTGAGCCTTTTTTCTGTAAGTATACCCCTTGATTTTTTTTTTCGTCAAATATTAGTTTTACCAGTAAAAAAATCCCAACCCTGATTACTACTGTTTGTTCAATTTTTTTATGTTGTGTCCTAATGAGCTAGTTACATCACACATGAGGGACAGCTGCTAAGCTGCTGTGCTGTTCATGTGCAGGTCAGCAGCGTCCCGACGGGCTGCTGGAGATGAACATGAGCGATTCATCCGAGCTGAGCTGTGGAAAGAGTCTCCACACGCTGGAGCTGGAGATCCAGGAGGCATTCCTGCGCTTCATGGCCGCCATCTTGAAAGGCTACCGCTCGTTCCTGCGTCCGATCACCCAAGCACCGTCTGAAAAAGCTACGGACGCCAGCTCGCTTTTTGACCTCCAAGGTATTAGCAGGACTCTTCCTCTCTCTTACATACAAAGCTGCAGTGTTTCAACCCAGCTGTGCTTTTCCCAGCTCACACAGAACGATCAGAAATCATCTACAGAATATCCCTTTAGTGCCTTTAGAACAACTGTTCATTCATAGAGTTCCCATGACTGCACACGCTTTGCTGTGGAGCTAAAAAGGACCAGTTAGCAAAAAACACAAATCAGTTACCATTACTACCAGGGGTGTACAGAGTACGGATACAGTATATCCTACTCAAGTAGAAGTACTGTTACTTGATTAAAAGTTATACATAGAATACTCAAGTACAAGTAAAAAGTAGCCCAATTAAATAGTACTTTCACCCCTTGCATACAGTTAACATCTCATGTATAAACCTAAAAAGGAAGATCTTGCACAATTCATTAATTTATTTTCCTCAAAGTCATCTGTATGAAATAAAAGGATTGTCAAAATGTACAATTCTTAAAAAAAATTTGATTGTTGTTTAGTATGTTTGTTGATCATTTCAAAACAAAAAATTATAATTTACTCAGTAACGGTTGGGTGTAGAAATGTAACGAATTACTTTACTTCTTTTAAAACAGACTTAAGCACAAGTAAAATCACTGATTTAAAAGTGTACTCAAAAAATGTACAAGTACCTATCAAAGCAACTCAATTACAGTAACGTGAATACTTGTGATCTGTTACTTTCACCGCTGATTACTAGTCACTTCCCAAAAACTACGTAACTAAAAGAAGGATTATGTTACTTTAGAAATAAATTAATAACTTTCCTACATTTCTGTTCAACCTGACAGTTTTTTTCCCCCCATTCTTTTATTTAGCACATAATTCAAAGAACGCAATCAATAAAAAAAAAAAAAAGATTGTGCAGGAATAGGCAAAAAGGCCACAGGGGCTTAATCCCTTTATTCACATCACATCGTTACACGTTTTATGTTTCATCTGCCAGAGAGCCACCCAGTGCTGTGTAAAAGTAGGAAGTGGTGCCACAGGCTGTTTAATTTTTTATTCCACCTAAAGCCAGACCGGACACATCACACCACACCAGAGCGTCCCAGTCCAAGCGTGATAACCGTGTTTATTTCCATCCATCCTTCATTGCATCCACCTGTTAAGCCGATATAGACTTCAATTACTCAATACACCAAAAAGGTTAAATGAAGGATTTGTTCTTTTCCTGTCCTTTTGTTCTGCTTACACATTACTGCTTCCATCACTCTGTGTAAGGCTGTTACAAATACCACCTGCCAATGGGACCTACTAAATAAAACAAAAACAAGCACTGTAAACCTCTCTAGTTTTGATAAATTAGATTGCGTGTACTTCATTAATGTGTTCACATTTCTTCCTTCCAAATTTTTGCACCCCACAGCTTATCCGCCCACATTATATATTCATCAAAAAAATTAAATTTATTGATTATTTTACATGCTGTAAATGAGCCAAAAGAGGCTAGTTTTCATCTGGTGTCCTTGGCCAGATTTTAAAAGGCAACCTAGAATGTAAAAGGTATTCAATACAGAGAGAATACGACATTAACAAGTATGACAAATAATTGCAATCTAATCTTACGTTAATCTCCCTCTCACTCATGTTGACAAGAAAGTTGTAATTTCAAGTGTTCAACCCTGATCTGAAAGGTTTAGTTTCATATTCAAGGATCAGAAAAACCAAGGATTTAACCAGCATAACCAGTTACATAGATAGCTTTACTTCCTCAGATCCTCAACTTGGATCCATGGCCAGAACAATATTGAAGCTGGTGTCAAACTACAAGCCCCTTTTTCCATCAAAGAGTAGCATTTTTGTCACTGTTTTGACTGATCAGCATTAATAAGGGTTTTCATGATGAGTGAACCAATACTCTGTCTCCTGCTGCCCTCTAGGAACAGATGGAGCTGTTTAAAACATGAGCTTTCATAAGTGTCTGTCCCACCCTTGGAGATATATACACATAAATCTGTCGGAGTGGCAGGATTAGAGTTTGAGGTGGTGGAGGTTCAAGGCTGTATTCAGACTCAGGATTAGTCAGTCCGCATCACAGCTGCAGATAAAGCTCCTGAGTGCTGAGTGTGACCTTCACATCCATGAAGGCTGGTCCACGGCTCCAGATCATAGAGATGCTCCTCAGGGACAGAGCTGGAGCTTATGTCAAATCCTGTCACAGCTGCTCCACATTTCAAGCTATTCGAAGAGAAACTATAGAAGAATGTTACAATGGTGTGATTGAATTTTATTTATTTTTTTAAAAACTGGTTTATTTGTCATTTTTGAATCCATGATGCAGCTTAAACAGAGGAGCACTATCACACAAACAGCATTCACTAAAACAGTTATTTTAGTGTCAAAACATGATAGAAAGTAAATGTATTTGTATAGTGCATTTCATACAGAAGGCAATTCAATGTGCTTTGCATCTGAGGTTCCCAAAGTGAGGTACGGGTACCCCCAGGGGTACGCAAATTGTCATAGGGGTTACTTGAAAAAAAATAATAATAAAACAGCGTGACAACAGTGGAAACTAAAATATAAATAAATACAGCAGCAGCCAGGAGCCTCAATGCATTGCCACAAATTACACATTAGCCTCTGTAAGATTGCCCTCTAGTGGAGACAGAAAAACGATCTTATCAAAAAAGAGCAAATATGATGAGAGCTACATTTTTTTGTGCTAGCCAAACGTACGTGTTTGAAACTGGATTTTCAACTTTGGCAAAGCCAAACATTTCAGTTTTCAGTTCTGTGCATCCTTACTTTTTTTATCACTGAAAATGCCAGTAGGCTAAATAATTATATAAAGCAAACAAGTGATAATTCTGAATAAGATGTTTTCTTGTGTGCTTACAGATTATTATTATTTTATTATATATTATTCCTGAACAGGATAGGTCAAATTCAGGGACACATTTCACTGCAGGGCTACATTGTATCTGACATTACATTATGTTTTTTAAGTGTGCAGTAGTAGGGGTACATGGCTTCAGGTTAAATGTCTGAAGGGGTACGGGACTGTGCAAAGTTTGGGAACCACTGACGTACAGTATTATGCAGGCCTGTTTATTAAGCTAGTATCCATTTTGTTTATTCACCTGTAGCACAGTACAGGACTGTGAAAAGTTTGGGAATTAAAAACCTACAAGAATTTTAAAATCAGCAGTAAAAACAGTTATTTGCAGCATAACAACTAAAAGGCAATTCAATGTGCTTTACATGATTTAAAAAATGCAACAGAACAAATTAAACAGTTTAAAAATCAATACGAACCTTCAAATCAATAGCAAAAAAAATGAAATCAACAATAAAGTGATTAAAAATCTCCCTCTTAGTCATTTGCAGTAGAGAAAAAAAGTGTCTAACTTTGATTTAAAAATGTTCACAATGGATGCTGACTTCAGCTCTGCTGCAGTTCTTTGCAGCATAACAACTAAAAGCAGCGTCATCATGTGTTGTGCACTCTGGGCTCCACTCTGTGATCTGAGAGACCTGCTGGGTTCATATCTGACTAACATCTCACTGATGGATTCTGGACCAAACCATTTCAAACATTTATACACCAGCAGCAGAACTTTAAAGTCCAGTGTAAAGACTTTAAAACTGCACTAATGACCTAGGACCTCTTTGTTCTGGTTCAGACCCGAGCTGCAGCGTTCTGAACCAGCTGCAGCTGTTTGATGCTCTTTCATAGAGTTAGTAGAGCAAAGCAAAGCTCATGTCCTTTTGTGTTTGATTTGCGACAGTTGATAAATCAATTGAAAGCAGGAAATCGACTCGGGATCTCCTGCCTTACATGACATGTGGTCAGCGCCAAAGTCTGAATTCAAATATTTATCACCGGGAGGAAGTGTTTTCGGCGACGCCGTCTGTTCTGTGAGACAGCAGCCGTTCATCCTGCTCTCAGCCTCTCATCACCCAGTTAAACTGCTTTCAGATTCTATTAGCGAAGCTCTCCACTATGTTGTCAAACATCCCAAACTGGCCATTACGCTAATAAAACCGTGGCGTGCATTACCCTAACCCAGACAGATGGAGGTTGTAAATATATTGTGCAAAAAGCTTTCTGTCGTAAAGGTCTCACGGCTTCTGAGGAATTCCTGTAAATATTAGTTTTTTATTTACTGTAGCTAATTATAAATATATGATGAGTGAAATTATTAAAAAGTTTGCATCCCTAACAAGGAATAATTCTATCCTCAGGGTTCCTGAAGAGCCGCGACCGCTCGCACCAGAAGTTCTACTCTCTCATGACCAAGACACAGATGTTCATCCGCTTCATTGAGGAGTGCTCATTCGTCAGTGACAAAGACGCCAGCCTGGCCTTCTTCGATGACTGCGTGGACAAGGTGATATGATGCCGTTTATCCTTGACTTTATTTATTCCTCAGCAGGCGTTTCATTTCTTCCACACCCTTTGTTTTCTGCCAAAAACGTCTTGCTTGTCTGCTTTCTTTCTCCATTTCTGCCTCTATTTGCAAACAGCTCTACAATACAGAGCGGATTGCAGAGAAAGGAGGGAAGGTAAGACATTTGTACTAGACTTGTAATTAAAAAGGTGGGGGGTTGAATATTGGCTTGAAGGAAGCATTATTGCAATACTTGGAGATATTTCATCGTTAACCATTCCCAATCCCTACATACCATTCATGCTAATATCATTAACTGTTGCAAAAAAAGTTATATTTTTAAACTGGAAAAATCAAACAAAAATATCTATAAACCACTGGTTAGGCTTACTCACAGACCACTTAAATCTTGAAAAACGTACAGCCTCCATAAAGAACAATACCCATCATTTAAAAAAAACATTACCTCCGAGAATGATTCCTCTATATTCCTAAACATTTTATTGGGGAATACCATATATGAAGTGGAATGTATACTGACAAGGTTTCCCCGGATCCTTAAAAAGTCTTAAAAGGCATTAAATTCATAAATCTAAAAATAAGGCCTTAATTGTCATTAAAATGTCTTAAAGGGGACATATCATGCTAAATCCACTTTTTTAGCCCTTAAATGCATTTTGTTGTATATTTAGAGTGTTTAGAAGTACAGAAAAGTTCAAATTAGTCTCTTCAGGTTCTCCGTTGATATCTTTATATTCTGTTTAGGTCATATTTTTCAATCTGTTTTGATTTTTCTATTCTCTATTACGTTTTTCCTGCCTTACAATAATGTCACAGTATTTGCAGCGGAACTGCCAAATTAGGACATCGACTCCAGGCCCAACACAGGCCCAGCACAGGCCCAACAAGGATGCCGAAGTTACGAGAGGATAAGTCAAAATGTTCGGTTGTTAGATGTAGTAACCCACACGCTTCATTACACCGTCCCCCAGGATCAGAACCTTTTCGAAGTGCCTGGTTGAGTTTTATTTTCCACGGAAATGTACCCACATCTGTGGGTAAGGTCATTTTTGTGTGCGCGAAGCACTTCAAGGATGACTGCTTTTGCAACCACCGCCAGTATAAAGAAGGATTTGCCGAAAGACTTCGTCTGATTGAGGGTTCAATTCCTTCTATCTTTGGAGATGACGAACAGAGCACTTCGGTAAGCTGTAAATAACGCTAAAAAGTGTGATGATAAGACGTCCCTGTCATTGTTTTGTTAGCATTCATTGCTCGCTTCATTTTCATCTCGCTCTGCCGGCTCCAACTCTCGCTCGAACATGTAAGGCTGGATGGACAAGTCTTCCGTTGTTGACATTTTGTAAATAACGTGTGAATAAAAAGTTTCTGCGCCGCTAGATAATCGTATCTCTTCTATCAAACTACAAAAATGGCTGAACAGGGTGGAGTTGAACCGAGTGTCACCTCTGCAACCTGGAGGAAGGTCAATCCGAGTCCCTACATAAGAAGAAAGCGGCCTAACCACACTTCACCCAAGTTGTCCATTTTCCTTTTTAGCCTCCGCACTCGTCTGTGAGTGATGATGAGGATGATGATCACCTTAGCTGATTCCCTAAGCTTTGGATGTCAAATGTATTTAAGTTCAGGGGGTACATGTGGCATAGTTTGGTTTAAAAAAAAAAAAAAAAGTGCATTTTGACATTATTTTGCTGTAATGTTACCACTTTGACCTGTAAACAACAACGGTATATAAACCACCTAGAACAGAGGTGTTTTGATTTATTTATTTTGATCATTTGAATGACGACGTAAAAGCAGTTTAAAATAAAATAAGATAAATTAACATCAAGAAGTAACAACAAAACTGTATCTTGCATCTTCAAATTCTTACACATCTCAGTCTACATGAACGAAAAGGAGTATAAATGGTAAATGGACTTGATTTATATAGCGCTTTATCCCCACACTGAAGCAGTCCCAAAGCACTTTACATATCAGCTCATTCACCCAATCACTCTCACATTCACACACCAGTGGGGCAGGACTGCCATGCAAGGCGCTAGTCAACCACTGGGAGCAACTTAGTGTTCAGTGTCTTGCCCAAGGACACTTCGACACATAGTCAGGTACTGGGATCGAACCCCCAACCTCTCGATCAGAAGACGACCCTCTACCACCTGAGCCATGGTCGCCCGTGGCTCAGGAAAGAAATATAAACTTATCTAATCCTACCCTAACCATACTTTCTTTACAAAGAAATGTACCATACCCTGCAACTTCTTACTCCAAATAACGAGCGAGCACCTTGTGCTAAATATTTATCAGAATACCTCTGAAGAATCCTTTTTTATGCTCCTTTTTAAACAAAATTATACTCAGAATTATTTTAAATTCTCTATTCAGTCTGTTCCACAGTTTAACTCTTCAGATATTAATACAGAAGCTTTTCATTGTTGTACAAACACTGGGAACTTTTAGGATTGTTAAGCTCGGTGTCATATTTGGCACAAATTTTGTTTCACGTGAGCCAGGCTAAAATATTTAGATGTGCATTACTGCTTAAAATCACAAGAAATCTGCTGAAGAGTGAAGCATTAAGTTACACACAACTTATCTGTAAAATATTGTGTTCTTTCACCTTTCCTCTGCTGAATATTTGACCCTTAGTCCCACTCCCTTATTGCGCTGTTGTTACAACCGTTGCTCACTTTGACACTTTAAAGTTTATGATACCGTCAAACCAAAGTTTTGTTTTTTTAATTTTTCTAATAATAAAGTCGTAATGTGTTTCTTTTCCTAGCCTCTCTACTGGGACTGAATCTGGTATTAAACTTGAATCGCTATCACACAAACGAGACTCATGGCAATGGCACCAACGCCTGTCATTGATTTATGGGGCTTTGTTTAATGTTTGTAATTTTATTTTATTTCCACCCCAAGGCTCCAACTGCCTGCATTAAGATTCACTTCAAGTGTTGAGCGTTGGAGGCTCTGGTAAAATAATTGTCATGAAGCCACGTATCACCAATTTGTAGTCAGCATGAGTCGTCTCTTTTCTGCCTTGTTAAAATAACAAGACATTTTCACTTATTTTTAGTTGCTAATGTAAAAAAGCTCAAAGTAATTATCTTGGCCTTACCTGCTGTGTACTAAACAATGAATACGTTGAACAAGTGGACTGACTGATGTTTAGTTTTGATACTTTGATATTCAATGTTTATTAGGTAAAACAATAAACATCTGGTAAAACAAAGTTTTACCAGATCACTTTTTGTCTTGTTCATATTGACATTGTCAATCGCTGCACATTTAGGAGTCGCATACTTTTTCACAATTTTGATGTTTTTTCTATTTTCAGGAATAGTGTTTGAACTGTTGTAATTTTCTTACCTGTGTACCCTTTGTTCTTTGGTTATTCCGTTTTTAAACAAAATCAAAATAACAAACTGTGTGGTTATTTCATTTTACAAACTTAAATACCAACAATGTCACCTGTGACCCCTGGGTAATAAGTTTCGGTGTCACCCGAGGTTTGTTTCCTACAGAATTTTCTCGCGGGAACATGAGGATTCTGAGTGACATGACGCTCTGGTGGTCATTTGAGATTCATAGAACCGTTTTACATTCGTAACTTTCATTCTATTTCATCCCTGCTGACAGCCAGAGGCGGTGCTTAAAGCATGAATGACTTATACTAGCGTATCCACGAGGAATCACAGACACCAACCTTACTGAGAAGCCTCCAAAGATTGAAGGACCACGCCCAGTGGATGAGGAGTAGCAACATCCACAGTGTAGAATCTGGAGAATGTGCATGGTGTCATCTATGAGGCAGCAGCACATATTTCCTCCAGGGGCACTCACTTAAGGACAGCCCAAGATGGAGATACACTCCTGGTAGAATGATAACGCACACCCAATGGTATAGGGTGGCTTGACACCTGATATGAATGGTGAATAGTATTTACAATCCAGTGAGATAAGCGCTGCTTGGAGAGAGCAGAGCCTTTGTTGGGACCCTCATAACAAACAAAAAGCTTTGGAGATGTCCGAGTGGCTGCAGTGCTTTCAATATAAAATCTCAGTGTCCTGACTGGACACAAGAGCTTTGATTTGTTCCCATCTTCTCCCAATGGGGGATCATATTGTGCAAGCCTTATAGGCTGATTAAAATTTGAACTGGACAGCACCTTGGGAATAAAAGCAGTGTTCGGCCATAACTTCACACCTGTACCATCTGGGTGGGGGGACTCCATGTGGGGACTGAGCACAGCACTGGGTCCTCCCTATGGTTTTCGCGCCACTCCACAAATAACTTCCATCCGTTAGCATACTGTAGCCGAGTGGACTGCGCTCTGGTATTCTGCCTGACAGGTTCTGCACATCTGATCAGTAGTGATTAAGGCCTTTCAGTGGCCAAACACATAAGTGAAGGTGGTGGGGATTGGGATGCCAAACCTGGGGCAGACAATGTGGAACGCTGAAACAGAATTTGCGCAGCAGGGGGAACCATGTCCGAGCTGGCCAGAAGGTGGCCACCAGTACCAACATGTGGCCCTCCTGAAGAACTGTCTGAAGTGTTGGCAAAATCAGAGGTAGCGGTGGAAAGGTATAAAGGAGGCCCTTTGGCCAAGGGTGAGCCAAGGAGTTTTCAATATGTCCAGCCCGTGCACCAGCATTATAGGACTTCACGAGGAGGTTGTCAGTTACTCGACATTGAGGTCGAGGGCACCTTACCGATGGCCAAAGAGTTTCCTCTGGTGACACAATGAGGGATGCTATGGCCGGCTCAACTTCGGGCATCTGCTCCAGGCCGGCTCCTGCAGCATCGTACATGGCTGACAGAGTTCGGCCATCCGCCGAAAGCCGAGAGAGAGCACTCGTATCCCTCCAGTAAGCATGGAGCTCTCTCAAATTGTCCCTTCAAGTGGGGACGGAAAAGACGGATGAGCGCTGACTGCACTTGAAAAAGGCGTTCCCGGAGGCTCACTGAGCCTGCTGGGTTATTTGGGTTATCCACTGTCTTGCTTAGCAAGCTCTGAGCTGAGGATGGTGATCCCGGCTCTGAAACCATGGAGGACTGATCACCTTCATCTTCCCGGAAGTGAGAGGCTGGAGCGGCCAGAGAGAAAACGTTGTCCTCCCTGAAAAGCACTGGCAAGGGCGGGTCAGTGGCCTCATCTCCTCTGCAGCAGTGATGGGGTGTCGCTATTGCAGGAGGGACCTCATCCCCTCCAGCTCTGCGTGTAAATGGTCCACCTCTGAGGCAAGCTGCCGCTCAGCTTTCACCTTCTTTTTGGGGAGGTCAATCCCAGTTGTGGACACACGACGGCGTCTCGAGCGCCGAGGTTGAAAAGATGGCAGCTGTCCGGGAGTGAGGAAGGGGTCTTCTCCTACCACAGGGGCTACCTGCTCCAGTTGAGACACCCTCAGTGCTTGAGGCATGTAACTGCAATTCATACACGGGTTGCCAGATAAGCCCTCTTTACGGTGGTCAGGACTAAGGCACCTTGGAGAGAGGTCATGGCCATCACTGACCTCAAGGAGGGCACCACAGGTAGCACAACAGTGGGAGCCCACTATTGTGAATGTGATAAGCTGAGGGAAGGTGTGCGAACACCATTTACACAGCAGGCACATGTCGCACAGCACCGGTGGCTAATGCTTAACACAAGGCTATTTAACGTTCCAGTGTAATAGTCAAAACGTGTAAGCTGAGGGAAGAAGATAACACACCTCTAACACAACAAAACAGTCAGTTGAGAGCTACACCTCATACATATATTGCTCCGTGAAAGCCTCAACACCGTAAGCGGGGAGCGGGGACGCGAACGCTACTTTCACCAGCAAAGGCTGCAGTTAAACCTTCAGTTAACTCAAGAATAGAGACAGAAGCACCAATAAACCTGGGGAAGAGGGCGGACACGCCATCTAACCAAGTTTAATTAAACAGGCGTTGCAGCCTCTGGAGGGCGAAACACCGCTGCTCCGACCTACATGGTCACAAGGCTCCACAAATATTTTAAATGAAAAGAAGAAACACTAAAACAGAAAAGGAAAAGAAAATGTACATAATTTAATAAGACTGTTTATTATATAGGGATTAAATACAAGCGTACACCTCAAGGAAAATATAATAGAAATGTACAAGTATCCAAATATATTACAGATAAATACAAGTATAATATTGTAATCCATCTACCAACTAAACTGTAAAATGATCTCTGATCTCTGCTGCTTGTGTCTCTGCTGGTTGTTTTACAGCTGGACGGTGACAGACTGGAGGAGAGCAGGTTGATAGAGACTGATGAATCCCAGCGGAGTGAGCACACGGTCTTCATCACACCTCCAGAGCTTCCCCCTTTGCCCGAGGGGGAAGAACATCCACTGTGCTACAGGTGAATAAACAAAACTGATATTAGGGTAATAAACAGGCCTGCATAGGTATAGAAACCTCAATACTGTACATTATAGTCTCAGTTTGGCCTGTATGACTTTAAAAAGTGATAATGTTTGGAAAATTACTTTGTGAATAATGAAGTATTCACTTCTAATGGCCTAATGGGGTGTGCATTACCTTAATACAGTCAAACATTTGCTTTCAAACAGCATAGCTTTTATGGTCACACTTTATTTGAAGTTTATTAAGGCTGACATTACGCTGTCATTATCAGTCATTAGAATGAATAAGGTATCATGAAGCTATGTTTGTATTTTTTGGTTTTGATGGAGGGATCTAGTGGGGTTGGGTAGGGTTAGGGTAACGGACGACACTTAATGACACACTTTATTCATACTAATGACAGGTATCATGTCATAATAATGATAACGTAATGTCAGCCTTATGTATACAACTTCAAGTAAAGTGTTACCACACACCCCAAATTCTCATATTTCCAATCATTCTGTAGTAAAGGTGCTCAGGTCCGGCCCGAGATAGCTCCTGTACAGAGAGCCTGATAATAAGCTAGCCTTTACACTCCTTTTTTTTTTTTTTTTTTTTTTTTTTTAAATCAAATGATTTAATGATTCTGTATCAGCACGTTAAAGGTTCAACTCTAAAATTGTACTGTTTCTTCTACAAATATACTTATAATGCTCTTAGGTTTCGCTCCCATAACAATCTTATGAATAAACCCTGTTTACCAAGGCTTACTGATGGACTGTTGGGGGAAACACAAGCCTACTCAGAGAGAACATGCAAGCTCAGCTTCAATAAATTAGGACTTGGATGCACAACTGTCTACTAGTTCTAGAAGCTTGAGTTGAAACGATAATTTCACATTTTAGGTACGATGGCTTTCCTGTGTTGAGTCTCGACCTCTTTGACCCCGTGGAAGGACTGAAGACTCACTCGTCGCGTCTCGCTGCCAGGCACAGCTGTCCCACCAGCCCTGCTCCCATGTTCCGACGCACCAAACAGGTTTGCAACACTGGCACCAGCACCTACAAAAGACAACACTAAACCCTTTGTTCTTTCCTGCTCCTCATGCTCAGATTGGTCATTATTCATCAAAGTTACATTTTTACAGCCCCCACTGTGATTAAAGTTGCCCATCTCTGTTCTAGATTTGAGACGTTGCCAGAAAACATGGTAGCAACAATTGGACTTTCTTTCTTACTAGTTGAAAGAATATATTAAGTATTTATGAAGAATCTTAGAAGTGTGAGGATCCTAATTCACTCCACCTCATTCTCTCTGAATTCAAATCATATTTCATGCTCATTCTCTTTCTCTTAAAGGAGATCAAATCAGCCCAGAAGATTGCTAAGAAGAACTCGTCCGTCCCTCAGCTGTGGTCCAAGTGTCTGCTCCGTCACTGTTACGGCCTGTGGTTCATCTGCCTGCCTGCGTACGTGCAGGTGTGTCACTCCAAAGTGCGAGCTCTGCGCACAGCCTATGACGTGCTAAGGAAGATGCAGGCCAAGAAGCTGCAGCCACCTGATGAGGTAAAGTCAGGCTTTATGTGCGGATGTCACGAGCACTGGTTTTCCCTTTTCCTTCTAAACAATACGGTATGTTTGGGGAACTTTTTGCAATCTTTTTTGTGTTTATGTTTATTACATGGATGTTTAGGTGTGCTACCGGGTGCTGATGCAGCTGTGTGGACAGCACGGTCAGCCCGTGCTAGCCGTCAGGGTCCTGTTTGAGATGAAGAAGGCTGGAGTTCATCCCAACGCCATCACTTATGGCTACTACAACAAGGTATCACACACACACACACGTTAAGACATGATGATGGTGATGAAGATGTGTTCAAAACAGGAAATTACCATTTTACACTGTGGAGTAGATTAGCCTTGTTTAACCTATTGTGTGACTCATTAGCATAACAACATATCAGTTAACTCAAATAGATTATTGTGGAGTCATCTGAGGAGGTAAGAGATGATGGGATTATAAATATTTGAGAGATTGTTTCTCAACCCCCCCTCCTCTATTTAAGGATGGTCGCTACATGGCTTCTCCTTCAAGGCTATGTTTGTAAAACAGGAAGAGCAAGAGAAGGTTTACTCAACTTCACAGTTCAAATCACTCCCAACCCTGCTCTTGCCTCCATAACTCTCTAAATGTTGTAAAGAATGAATAAAATTACACATTCTATATTGCTCTGTAATTCTAAAAAACTCAGCTAAAACTGTAAACAACTCAAATTCACAAGAAAGACCACAGCACACACATCAGGCCATTATATTCAAAGAGGGAAAGGTCAGCAAACTCAGCCTTTTTCTGTCTTATACTTCACAAAATAAATGCAGAGCTCTAATGCCAGGCACTATGTGAAACCACAGGCCGAGTTGAATCTACTGAGATACAGGTTGGGTATGTTACGTTTTAAACAACTCCACAAAGCCAGAAAATATACAGCAGCAAAAGTCAGCGATGATGACAAATTGTTTTACATTTTTTAATTTCTTAACAAAAGTGGCTTCAAGGTGCATAAACTCCATATTTTAAAGAATCCATATTGTATCGTCAGAGTGACACCACCATTACTGATACCCAGGCATTTTGCAGCCTACAAATCCGCCCAATGACCGCAAAGACATACATTATTTTAATAATTCCTGACTTTGTAGCCTTCCTTATTGAGAAGTGGCTTTATATTTGATGTAAATCTCTGTGTTTTCTTTAGGCGGACTACAGACTCTTTAAAACATGATTTATTGTCACTCAGTATCATATATTTCCAAAGTTTCACATCAGTTGTAGCCACTAAGGGTCTTACTTCAATCTAAAAAAAAAATAACAACGTAGGCCATGTTGAAGCTTTAAAAAAAAAAAAAAAACGTTATTTGTTTTGGGTATGTGATTTTTGGAGAAAATGGGCTGGGTCCAAACACTTTGTGTTCTGTGTTTCAAGCAAAACTTCAAATACAGTTGCCCCAACAAAAATGGCACAATCAACAGTACCTGAATGAACTGAAAAAATGAAAAAATGTATGACTAATGTAATATTAATTGTATAATAGTTGCAATGCATTTGCAACATGCCGGCCAATATACCATGCCTTATAACAAATGCTAAGTGTAGATTTAGTATGGACTGATTACTCTTATGTGCTCCCTTCACTTTGCTTGACATTATTGCTCTTTCTATGATTAGAAGTCTCTGCTGTGTTTGTCAGAGCCTTTACAGAAGGAGTAATTAACCCTGTTGTGTTCAGCAGCATACTGATGGTGCTTTTCTCAGGGGGTGCACGGATTTTATATTTGATGCCAACTGAAAGATTTGAGCGTGACTTGACCGACAACAGCTGCTTTGCTTTGTACGGTAGAAGATCAAATAATGCTGTAGTTTAACGTCTTTGATGGAGAATCCTGTAAAAAATCATACATTATAAAACACAGCTTGGTTTGAGGTTTTTATGTATTTCTTCACAAACAAGTAAAATGAGAGTAATTAGTTCTAATGTCTAAGAACATTTGGTAGTGAGTTACCATGTACTCAAAGTGTTTATGGTCTTTGTCTTTATCTTGTGCTCCTCGTCTAGGCCGTGTTGGAGAGCACGTGGCCCTCAGCCACCAGAGGAGGATACTTTCTGTGGATGAAGCTGAGAAACGTCCTACTGGGTGTAGCGCAGTTTAAACAGGGGCTACGCCGCCACACCCTCGTCACTCAGAGCCCTCTGTCAGGTACCTGATGTCACCAGAGTGTGAGAAACACCTGATGTTCTCTCACTGCTTAGAAATTCTGAGGCCATTGATTCCAAGCCTCCCATTTTCCATGTTTAAAGAAAACGGACAGAAATCACAAAATTAACAGCTATATTACATGGTGCGTAGTACCCTAACTTACATGTTTTGAAACAAAATGATACATTTTAACATATTATCCCCATTAAATATGTGACTAAATGTGCATCAAGTGTTTAGAACAGTGAAATTTAATGCAAAAGCTCAAGCTTTGAAATCTTGCAAGACCAACCGGTCACATTAATCACACAAGATTGGTGCATATCGTTTCCACTTCTGAAGAAAATTATGGTTATTTACATTAAATTATTCGCTATTTTGCCTTTTTGTGATGATTTTAGAATGTTTTTCAGTAGTTCTACGTCAAAGTAGAGAAAGCCAATAAAATGAAAATGGGCACACCTTAAAACCGAATTTGAAACATAAGCCCTACTGATTATTTTACAAGTGTCCTTCAATGCTTTATAACCACTTTAGAGATCTGTGTACAGCTAAGGACCTGTTGCATGACAGCTTAAAGCTGGGAGATGGTTCCTCAGACAGGAACCTGATAACTGAACCATCTCTGATAACTGACACTCTGGAATGTCACATCAACCAGCAGACTGGGAGCATAGTGCTCTACTGGGAGATCCAATTGGAAGCGAAGTGAATAAAAATCTACCACCTTGTTGTTTGTGGGCAGATGGCAGTGATCTGGATGCAGTGAGTCACGGCAGCCTGGATAGCTCTGCTGAGGCTAACGTTGCCGATCCAGGCTCCTTCACCGTCAGAGTAGACAACACGGACGATAGATCTAGCACAGGTAGAAGGACTCCGCTCTTCATCAGCTGCCTTCTTCTTTTTCTTCTCATCAGACACTTTGAAACTGTTCTGCATTTTTTTTCTCACTTCCTACTTGAGTTTTTCTCCTTTTCCTCTTTTTGTGCGTGCACACTATGGCCTTCCCTCTGGCTCTGCCTGTAATGGACAGTGAGATTTCTCCCTCACACTTTGAGCTCAGAAAAGCCAACTTTCACCCTCCCTGTCTCATGTGGCTGAAGAAGCTTTGATGTTCCTTCTTTAGCCATCTTTTCATCATCATTATCTTCCTTGTGTCTCCATGCCTCTGTGGTCCCACCCACTCTTTCCTGAACCGCCGTGTTGTTTTTCTATGCAGTCTTTCAGCCTGCTGATTTCACTCTTTCTCTCAGTGTGATGTGTCTTTGTCATCTAAGGCCAAAATTTAACCAGAAACACTTGACATTGGATTACTGGATTGTGGTGCTGCTTCCTCTCAGAGTGCTAAAAGCTCTCCGACCATACGTGGAAAACTCAAAGCCTGCAGGCTAAATTCAGCCCTTTTTATTTTAGTTTTGCAACAACATTCACAGGAAGAAACAATAAATATTAGCCTAAGCTTCATACAGTTCTGTCCCAGATCTTACTTACATCTTTAAATAATAGTTACGGCACAATATTTTTTAAAGGTTCAGTTATTTCTTTTGTTTTTTCCAGTCTGGACCTTTTGAAACCAAACTTGTCTGAATGTACTACAGCTCCTGGGCACAAAAACACGTGTCAACCTCAAGGCCCGAGGGGCAAATCCAGCCCTTAGAGCGTCCAATCTGGCACGCAGGAGGAATTAAAAATGAATCATTATGTAAATTATCAATTTATTCAGCCCCCCTAAATACATACTGTGCATTCAATAACATTCCACAGTATTTCCTTTGCTTATATTATGTGATGGCAGTCATTTTTAATTGCAAATTGTTGGAAGAACAGTCAATTTTTCCCAAATCCTGCATTTTTCTTCAAATTATTTTACAAAATTTCCCCCAAAAAATAAAATTTGGTTTGCAAAACCAAGGAAATGTATTCATTTATTTATTTGTTTATTTACTTACTTATTTGTGACCAGGACATTGATGAACAAATATGTAAATGTGCCAGATTGTAGCCACAGGCTAGCTTCCATCTTCCATTTAAGTGAAGATCTTGCAGGACTGATATCTGTCACTTATTGCTTGGATTTCGTTGGTGCCTTAAATACTTAGCATATGGCCATACCAGCCTGTCATTGTCCAATCTCATTAGATCTCTAAAACTAAGCAGGTCTGGGCCTGGTTAATAGTTGGATGGGAGACCACTGAGAATTCCAGCTGCCACAGTGGGGGACAGTCGCTCCAGTGGTATTTGTCATTGTGCCGAGTATAAATGTAGTGAGTGAGTGTTGGTGGTGGTCGGAGGGACTGATGGCGCACTATGGTAGCCTCGCTTAAGTCAGCTGTGGCTACAATAATAGCTTACCACCACTAAGTGTGGAGTGAAAGAAAAATTCCTTAATTCTGTAAAGCCCTTTGAGTGTCTATGATAAATCGCTATATAAAATCCAATGCATTATTATATCTTTTATACGTGAAAGTACAAACTAAGGATATGCAAATTCATGTTGAAATTGCTAATTTTCCCGCCTAAAATCTGCAGCCCACTTAAGATCAAACTAGTCCATATTTGACCCCTGAACCATAATGAGTTTGACACCCCTGTCTTAGAGGGAACAGATGGGATGATCGTGATAAATTCCTTTGTAGATCACCAACCACAGGCTCAATTTTTCTGTGCACATCAGTTCCTAGTGAATTACAGCCGAGCTGCTGCAGCCTCCTGGTTTATTAAAGTCTTAGGTTCATGGGAAGGATCAAAGAGTTGAGCTCCGGCAGTTGCCTGGAGACGCTCAGGCATAATCGGAGGAGTCGGCATCAAAAACGAGCAGTCAGGTCCATCAGCGGCTGTGAAAAAGTTTGCTTCGCTCACAGCCAGTGACACTGTGACAATCCTTTATCTCACTCAGCTCAGCTGCTTTTTGTCTGCTGCAACGACATCAAAGAGAAGGGAAAAGAAAACAAACGCATCTCTTTGAGTTTCTGTCTGGTGGAGGATTTGGTTATTTCTCCTCATTCAATCTGACACCGTTTTTTCAAAATATACAACTCGTGTACAACTTGTGCCTGTCCTACTTATAGAATCATATGATTTATCATAGCCAATCAGCAGTGATCAATGCTTATGGCTCTTCAGCAAATCTTAAATAAATGATAACAAATTATTAGTTAATCAGGGTTAGTTTTTTTTTTTAAATAAACATTTGTCCATGCACAAGAAGGATCCCATATCAATTAATTGTATATTATTGCAAAGTACATCACTAAAACTGATATTTATCTTCCAACATCCTGGGATTTAAATCCTCCATTTCTTTGTCAGACATGTCAAACTCATGGTCTGTGGGACATATCTGGCCTGGTAGAGCATCCCAATCAGCCCATGGTATTATTTTGTAATAAATAGAAGAGAAAACATTGACTTTAATGTAAAACTCTGTATATTGGATTCACATATATTGTGCCGTTATTTAAAGTACATATTTATGTGTCCAATAAATTGCTCTTCATGTTTTATCGTATCTATTCTTTTTCCTCTCTGTCTTTTTTTTAGGAGATCAGTCAGACCTGGGTTATAACTCTCTGTCAAAAGACGAAGTGCGAAGAGGAGACGCAGCCATACAGGACTCCGCCCCCGACAAAGACGACAAGAAAGAGAGCGACTGCAGCTCCTGTTAGTATAGTGTTTGATGCCTCTATCTAACTCTAAATAGCATCTACTGTATTCCCTTATCATCAGCTGTAATGTTATGGGCCACAGAGGCCCTACAAAAAAAATGTCTTTGGATCATAATATTCCAGCACATTAGTATAAAATTACATCCAAGTGGGATTTCCCTTCTGCTTTTTATTTTTGTTTTTCCTTCTGAGAGAAATTGTTTCTTTTTTTCCCTTCCTCAAACATCAAAGACCTTCCTGTGGTGCCTGTAGAGGGCTGAGGCAGAGTGCTATGTTTTATAAAGAGTCCCCAGTTTGAAGTTGTTTCTTCTCTTTGTAGTGTCTGAGACGGAGAGTGGGAAAGGAAGTAAGGACTGCCTCCCTCAGCTGGACCAGGAGATCACTTCCTCCTTCAAACGGCGCGGCATTGTTCGCAGCAGTTGTCCATTCGACGGTGCAGCCTGTGCACCCAAGGGCTCCGTCAGCGCAGGTGATCAGAGAAACTCACAGTGAAGTCGGTTTTAGTCTGGACAATGTTCTTTAAACTTTCATTTCCCTTCACGAACAAAACAAAACACAACTCTTCTCTATTCAGTAGAGGTAAGGTTAAGATCTGCAAAACAGACTCAAATGAAGCAAAGAGAATGGACTAGAACTGTGCAGCTGTCACGATCCCTTTAGATATAGGAATTAGGGATGCAACAAAACCAGATGTAAAATGGTTAAACCAGAATAATTTATTTATATATTTTAACAAATGAAGCAACTAAATCAAATAAACAAGTGGAAACAATCACAACTCTTTTGCACTGATGATGACATAGGTTTATTGTAAGAATAGAGAGATAATGTTTTCACATCAACTTTTTGTTAAATTTATAAAACATGATTTTTTTCAAAATAAACAGGGTTGTATCTTCAAACATGCAGGACAGAGTCTCTCCAGGCCTGGACATTTAGCCTTATTGAACTCCTTACTGCCACCTGGTAAAAGTATTTAATTACTTGTTCAAAAACAGTCTACGAAAAAAATACATCCCCTAATAATTACATAAACACATGATAACAGAAACAGAGGTATTTTTTAAAAAACTTGTCAGAGTGTGAAAATGAACAGACTCGGCTTTGATTTGACATTTTTCTTGATGATGCCACTGTACCTGTACCACACTCGGACATGCTTCGATTTGTTGAACTACAATTTTTATCTGTTTATCTATTATTTGTGTTCCTGTCTATGGTGCATGTCACTCTGAGTCCTCAGTGAGATGGGATCTAGTGAGGCAGGTATAGATTTTGTGGCCAACAGTTTGTAAGAACACTTAATTTTTGTTTTATTGAAAGCTTTACATACAGAGTGGCTCATATTTATGTTGCAGACATGGGCTGTTGCAGCAACCGTAAAGATCTTCTCTGTTTTAATGGCTAATTTTAGAAAACTAAAGATGAGATGAATAGCCAGCTTTTCACATTCATACCACATTAAATTAACAATAAGTATAGTACGAAAAAAGGAAGAATGCAAAATAGATGTTGTAGAATAAGACAGAATAAATGATGTTTTTTTTAATTGTTAAGGCAATTGCTTACTATACACATCGGCTGGGGTGTAAGGCTGGGCAATATGACGACATTCAAGATGGATCAAGTTTTCTATTTTGGCAATATAGAAAATTATTAAATTAAAAATATTTTATAGCTCATTTTGTATTAAAATACTCATTTTAGGAGTCACTGTTTTCGCTACTTCTCAGAACAGCATAAAAAGCATAGTCAGATGGATTTCTGAGTGCATCCTAACTCAGACCTTCCCCTAAACAAGCCACACTACAGAACTCACTCACACGTGCTGTCCCTTATAGGGAAAAAAGCCAAAATTTTGCATCAGCAAATTTAGCCCAGAATTGTCGCCCAGCCCTACTCGGGTGTATTGAGATATGCGACACCTCGACTTTTGCATCATGACTTGAGTTCTTTTATATAGGTTTTATAAGTATACACTGTATATGCTAAGAAAGCACAGGTCCTTTTGTTATTACAACATCCATTCACTCAAAATGTAATTTTTTGTATTAGCGGTGATTCCTTCTTTCTTCCTGTCAGGTCATGTTGCAGGTCTCCTCTTCACCTCCTCTCTGGATGAGATCGGTGAAGTCCAGACTAACAGTTTGCTGAGGAGACATCGGAGCGCTCTGGAGGAGGTGGTCGGCAGCAGCAGCAGCACATCCGTCCTGGGCCTTGGCATGAAGCAGGGTGAAACCGACCCAGACAAGATAGCAGGACACCTCGGAGCAGACGCCAAAATCCTTTCTGGTGCAAACTTCAGCAGGAGTAAGAGGCCTCACTCACTGGTGCTCTGTGGGATGAAGCGGGTTTCCTCCAGCAGTCAGAATCACTACGAGGAAGAGGAGACAGAAGGGCAGGACTCTAGTGATGAAGAAAGGAGTAACATGGAGGCTATTTTTGATTTGGAAGATCTGGATTTGGATAAGAAGTCGACAAGGCTAAAACCTCTGAGGAAAGCTGTTGATTGCAGTGGCACAGCTGGCCAGGTGTGCAGAGGAGCTGTCAAACGTACAGGAATTCAAACAGGCAACGATCCTCTCTCCCTTCTGGCAGCAGAGCAACAGAACGATGACCCCGAGGAGAGCGAGACCAGCACCCCCAGCACCAGCCGCAACCTGGCTCAGGAGATCGAGCAATACATGAACTACATGGGCAGTCCTCTGAGCAGCCGCACGCCCAGTCTGGACCTACAGGACCAAACCAGCCCCGTCCTCCACTCTGCCTCTGTGTCCACCCCCCGCAGAGCCAGCCTGCCCCACAGCGCCCCCCTCAGGACGGCCGTTGTGCCACGATCGAGGACCTTCCAGCCCCCGTCGCCCTCCCGGCCCATCTCACGCCAGCGCCTGTGGTCGTCACCTCCTCGTTCCAGCTCCAGCACCACCCCGAGCCCCCACCGGGACAGTGCAGACAGGATGAGCCTGGCCACGCCTTCTCCCTCCTCCTCCTCCTTCACTTTGGACACCCTGCTTACACCCAAGCTGGATGTGTTCAAGACCAGCATGGTTTCTGCAGGGAAGGGTGTAGCAGAAAAGGCCAGTCGATGGTACTCGAGGTTTGCAACCTACACCACTCCCACCAAGGTATGGACCATCACTGATCTGTTAAAACACTTTGATGGGAATTAACAAACAAAAATTGCATCATCTTGTGTAGGGCGTCCCATAGAGCTCAGTCATAGGTTCACTTCTGTTTTCCACTATTGTCAATTTATTTCATGCATATGATGTTCAGTCATTAATTCATCCACAAATTAACACGAAAACTCAAACTTTGTATAAACTTACAGCTTATCTGTTCATTCTGATAAATTGAGGATGTGCAACTTTAAAGTACAAGTCAATCCCAAAACCATTTTTATCAGCTTTTATCATACTGTATATGCTTAGGTATGAAGTTAAGTAATGTGGTTTATTGATCCTAGTCCCACTCTTCACATTTTAGTTTAAGTATTTAAATTTAGCATTTTTAGTTGTAAAATGTCAGTGACTGCCTTCTATGGGTTGAATGCTGCTATTACAATAAAATGTTGTTTTTGGCTGAGATTATTTTTTGGATCAGCGACGTCACTAACCGTCACTGTTGGCCCCGCCCTCAGTGAGCATTGATTGACAGCGCTATGTGCATCTGTGCAGTGCTGTGGAGGTGGGGCTTCAATCACTGGGCATGTCTTAACTATACTAGGGGGAACGCCCATAATCAGGTCATTTTCTAAATTTCCCCCTTGTGGTAGATCAGAAAAAATCTGGAGGTTTATTTACAATTTAATATAATAGAATGAATATAATCCTGAAATGTTCATTATAGTTAATGATGTAGAGAACGCTGACATTCTATCATGATTTGAAACCTTATTAACTGGTTTATTATAAAAAAGGCTTTGACAAATCCCAACCTGTAAGAATTAGATGTGTTAAACAACATTTGGAATTGTTTTTATAAAACTAATAATCAAATTTTTCTGCGATGTACAGTCACTGTTTTAAATGTCTCTTCAGTAATTGGCAAAAGGTTTTAAGTTAAACAGGTTTCTTTAACATCTTTTGAATATTTTCTTTAATTCTTTCTTATATTTGTGTTTTAGGTATGTTGGGTAAGTACTGGTCAACTAATACATTTTTAACAGTTTTTTGTTTATATTTAGTGATTGATATACTAACTAATAATAAAATGGTTTACCAACCAACACTTTGTGTACAAGCACAGCTTAAGTCAAATCAAATCAACTTTATTTAGGTAGCGCAAATTACAACAAAGTCATCTCAATATGCTTAACAAAATCTAAAATTCATAGTAAGAAAAAAAAAACAACAACAATAGCCACATGAACAAGCATTTAGTGACAGTGGGAATAAAAAACTCCCTCACTATGTAGTGCAGGAAGGTAATTAGGAGATAAGCGACACTTGAGTGAAGACAAGAGGGAGGAGTCTACACATTCTCACACACATAGTGACAGGGCAGTGTGTGTTGAGACAAACAGGAACTCTCGACTCACTCGCAGACATACAGAAATTAAACTAAACACAGACCTACTGTGAAAAATAAGATTAAAATACTAAAACAAATGAAATTCCAAGTGGAAAAGAACCCTACTGGGACTTGAACCCACAACCTTACAAACTCAATTTTAGCAAAGTAACTGAGTGTGCAAAGAACCCCATTTAAAAACTATTGAAAATAAAAGTAAACGCTCACAGAAAAGTACAACAAATCATATTAGGACCAACAAATCACATTGTGGACGTGTAGGTTTATGTCAGCATTTTTCACCCCTAACCCAATACATCTGCACCCTTCAGGACGGCCACAGCGACCGTCTGAGTGTGTCTTCTCTTGGTGTCGATGACCTGGATTGCCCCTCCCTGCTGGACAAGGTGGATTCTGCGAGATCTCCATTAAGGAATGGCCCCGCCGGCTCCGCGGTGCCTCGAAGGAGTCCCAGACGCAGCCCTCTGCACAGCACACTGGACAGTCCGACCGCAGGCACCGGCCGACAGAGGCCCACCACTCTGTTTCCTGGTAGGAGAGAATACCTATTTAAACAAGAAAAAAAGATCAAACAAGAAAAGAAGCTTTTCCACAATGAAAATTGGCATCCTCACATCTGAGAATTAGTTTTAATGATCCATTTTGATCTGTTTTGACTCAGAGTGTCTGCTTATGCTGAAATGACAGTGGAGGCTTGTTTAATAATTTATATTCAGTCTCAGTCAGATTACACTGTGCTGCACTGCAAATCCACACACTCAGATATGTGTACACGAGGTCAGACCTGACGTGAGATCTGACCGTAGCGTACGTTCACGTCAGAATTGATAAACAATGAAACTTGTGCGAATATGGTCAACCACACGTCGTACGCTCAGATCTGAATGTACAACTGATAAATGAGAGCCATTGTGTTCTTATAAACTGAATTTTAGATTTGCTTTACTGTTCATGAGTAATATAAACTAATATGTGTGTGTTTTCTTGTTCCTCTGCAGGCCGAGCTCTCTCTCCTCCTGGCTTCCCTCTGCCAGACAAATCCGATGACGGTTCTTCACGCTACACCAGCAACACCAGCATCTTCAACAACTACGCCATGGAGGTAAAAACCCAGAGACGCAAGGATTCACAACACTTTGATTTATTATTCTGAACATCTCTGTAGAAATTAGATATATTAATGACACATATACTGTAGCTCATCAGCCGCCATTCATGCCTGTATCCCTTAATACAACAATTACAGATACAGAAAACTATTGGAACAGATTATTATCTTACAGTTCTAAACCTCTTATAAAGCGTTTAACAGTAAAAAATATATAAAAGCAGATTTGGAAAGAAATCCATAAAAATATTATCCTTTTATAAAGTGTTTTTGTAGGATTTTAATTGTATCAACATTGGGCCCATACCAAGCTCCTCCTCTGTCGCTGTGTGTTTCCAGCTGCTGATCTCCAGCTGTTCTCGCTGTAAGACGTGTGAGTGTCTGGTTTACGATGAGGAGATCATGGCCGGCTGGACGGCAGACGACTCCAACCTGAACACCACCTGCCCTTTCTGCGGAAACCCCTTTCTGCCTTTTCTCAACGTGGAGATTAGAGACATGCGAGGACCCGGCAGGTGGGAGAGGAAGAAGATAATCATCAGATGAACATGTTTGGTTCTAATGATCAAAGGACAAACTATCTGCAGCAAACAGAGCATGACTTGACTTTTTCTCTCTTCAGGCTCTTCCTGAAAGGCAGCCCGTCACTTGACGAGGCCACAACCTCGTCCTACTCCACCTCCACAGGGATGGACACGGGAACGTCCACTTTGTCCACGCCTTGTCCAACGACCGCCGTCTCCTCGCTTTCCCCGCGTATTTCTGTTCAGGATTGCTCAGGAAGGTACAAAATAGGGGTTTCCCAGTACAACTTTTTTACTTCTGATACAATATTGATATTGCAGCCTTGAGTGTTGGCCGACGCTGATATTGATCCGGTACGATATCAGCAAAAATCATACAAACTGTTTTTAATTTTTATTATTTCACATCTGTATTCATTGCTGTACATTTTAGTCATAAAACAGTCATAACAAGATTGAGCCATTTTAAATACAGCAAGACCTCAATACTCTTTTTTAGTCTCTTTTTTTTTTCAAAACTGGGATGTTTAAAACAAAATTAAGAGATGAAAAAAATATAAATACAATTAAAATACAGGAGCTCTATCATTGTTATGCTACTGTAATGGAACATAACAATGATTGCAAATTTGTGTTCCTTTAAAGATCAGCATCACTGCCGATATGCTACTTCTTTGTTTTTATTGATTAATTCAGACGTTTATTACACAAATGTAATGTTATCAGGTTTCTTGCCAGTTTAAGGTGTGGAAAAACACTTCCTCATCCTGTGTTTTTCCTCTTCATAGGACTCGCTCCACCAGGGCTCGAGGTATCCACAGCCCCTCAGAGCCTCGACACGGAGCGCTGTCCTCTGCCTCGCAAATGGCTCGCAGCGTCAGCGCCTTTGAACCCATGGAGGAAATCATGACGCGACGCGTCAGTCACTGCATGCCCACGTCTGGCAGCCTGCCAAGCCGCCTCAACGAAGCCACGGTGTGTGTCAAAGACTCAGCAGAGCGGGGAATAAAGCTAGCATCTCCAGCTACGTTAAAAAGTCCTGGATGAAAAAATGTTTGTCAGAGAATGTGTGTCAGAGCCGTAGATATCACCATGAATGAGGAAAATATTGATAAGGGTTGGGCTCAATTACATTTTTCAATTACTTCTTCAATTATCCATGTGCAATTACAACTTAATTATGGTCACGGTGAGCGTCAATTTTTTTCGCTTAATTTTTCCCCTTGAAAGTCAATTACAATTACGTTCTCAAATACTAAAGTTCAAATTCACTTAATCACAATTACTGAGCCTGAAATAAATAACCACATAAAACATAACCTTCCGCTTGTGTTAGCTTTCTGTTAGCATCTCTTATGATAACGGGTCAGTTTTGAACCATGTCTTAAATCAGCTGTAAAATACACTAAAAATATTATTCATCATCCAATTGGTGTTCATCTTTTAGTTATCTTGTTAGGGTTTATAATCAATGAATATATTGGTAGTAATATTTTTGGTGTGGGCGTCTGAGCCGTTTTCTGTCAGTGTACCCCTAGATTTAATTTAATTTTTAAATATTAAAATGATCCTGAAGAGAACTGACAGGTAGTGGGAAAAGTTGATATGAAATATATTTTAATAATGGTTAACTACATATGTGTAAGCCATAGAATGGTAACATTTTTCCACCAGTTTTTAGGGTCTTATGATAGTCTTATCTTATAAAAAAAATCCGAAATTTTTCCATTTTTATGCCTTACCTCCGAAAAGTAGGTGTTTTTCACATTTTTGTTATTCCCACCAGTTTAAATGTGCTCATCATATTTGAGCTCTCGGTAGTGTTTAGGGTCTTATGATAGCCTTATCTCAGAAAAAAAACAATACAAAATGTTTCAATTTTTAAGCCTAGAACTGACAATTTTATGTCATTTCCATGACAATTACAATTCCATAGTCAGCTATCTGAAATTAATAACAACTCAGTTATGATTACAATAGCGAAAAGTTTTTTCCACATACAATTATAACTATAAGTACATCATAATTGCAATTAATTATCAATTACACAATTAAATTGATACATAGTGTATTACTTTTACACACTTATTAGTTTCTGTATGTGTCTGACAATCAATGGTTTTCATCATGTTTGTTTCCAGGACGCCCTGAGTATGGACTGGCGCCTTCACAACCCTGAGCCGGTGACGGTTCCCTACCTGAGCCCGCTGGTGCTGTGGAAGGAGCTGGAGAGCCTCCTGGAGAACGAGGGCGACCCGGTAATCACCGAGGCGGACATGGTGGACCATCATCCAATCATCTACTGGAACCTGCTCTGGTATTTCAGACGTCTGGATCTGCCCAGCAACCTGCCTGGTCTCATCCTGACCTCGGAGCACTGCAACAGGGACTCACAGGTCTGAACCGCATCACGTTTGGCTGCAGATGGGTGTATGAGGGGGAATTAATAATCTAGTGTCTGTGGAGCTCCTTGGTTATTTACAGCTTTGTTTATTACTGTATTACATTCCTTGTGCTCCTCACCTGGAAACCAAACAGTCTTAGTTTAGAGCAGACATTGGCCACTTTTTATCTCAGCGGGGCCACAAAAATGTGTTTGTCTGATCTGAGGGTACATTATCAGCATTGAAGTCATTGGCATTTAGAATAATAACCAATTAATAAAGTATTAAAGCAGGAAAAAACAATGGGTTTGTGTATATTTGTTGTATTTTAGTGTTTTCTTTGGAGTCATTGAATTTAATTGTGTTATTGTTTTATATGTTAGAGTATTTCTAATATTGTGTGTGTGTGTGTTTTCTGAGTCATTTTGTGTGTTTTTTTTTGCTGTTTTGTATATTTTAGTTTTTTTTTCTGTATTTTAGAAATCACCTTGCATGTTTTTTGAGCAGTTTCATTTTGTGTATCTTTCTGTCACTTTGTATGTTTTTTTTTCCCCTGACAATGTGTTTATTCAATTTTTTAATTAATAGAATGAATAACAACAAACAAGAATTCACAAAAACCCTCCCTCCCTCCCACCTTCAGCAATACAAGATTATCGGCAAAGGAACAAAAACAATTATAATAATAATAAAATAAAATCACATATAATAATAATAATAATAATAATAATAATAATAATAATAATAATAAACCATAAAAAACAAGTGATCATAGATGAGAAGTAATATACAGAAAACAAATTTAATAAAAATAAAAATAAGGTAAAATAGCAAATCACAGGCCTTCTTGTTACTAAGATGGTGGTGGCACCAGTCCTTGTCTAGTCGCAGACAGTTGTCCGCTTAGGTCATCCATAAAGTTTAAGAGATGTGAGTCCACATCTCTTAAAATTCCTCAGCTTTGCTTCTGACTATGTAAGTAAATTTTTATAATGCTAGATTGCAAGACATTTCCTTAATCCACTGACTGCAATTAGGTCCTTCAATATCTTTCCATTTTAAAGCAATCACATGTTTGGCTTGCAATAGACAGAAATTGATAAGTTTGCATTTCTTTACATTTGCAGAGAAGCCTTCAGGGTAAATACGGAGTAAACATAATTCTGTTTCCACTGGAATAACACTATTTGTCAATTTAGAAATAAGTTTAACTACCTCATTCCAGAACATCTGGAGCTTTTGACATTCCCACATGCAATGAAACAGAGTACCAATTTCCTCTTTGCATTTGATACAATTGTCAGGAATAACAGGATTGATGCGGTGTAATTTAACTGGTGTAATATATATAATATATGTCCTGAGCAACAGTTTATACTGTAACAGTTTGCCTCTAGTATTTATGGTTTCCATTCCTCTACTTGGATGTCCTGCTGCAGGTAATTTTTTCATGCAGATAGATATGAAAGCGTGTTGCCTTTAGAACCTGCTAGTAATAGATCATAAAACCTAGACAGCTGGCCACTTTGTATGTTTTTAGAGTAATTTTGTGCGTTTAGTTTGAGGGCCACACAAAATTAGAGGACCTTATGTCATAAATTCTCAAAATATTAGTCTGTGCCCCACTTCCAATACGCTATCCGCTGTTTTTTGGGCCCTTTGTAGTATTAACAAAAAAGTAAAATCTGAAAAAGTTGAATTTTCCTAAATATACCAAGGAAAACGTTTTAAAGTTGAAAATATTACAATTATGAATATTTATTTTTTTAACTTTTTTAAAGAGATTTTTTTTTTTTTATCAATTTTTAAAATAAATGGTTGTTTTCCTTTTCTGTTTAAATATGTTTAATTTTGCCATTATGTACCAGAATTTAACAACAAATATTTGAAAAAATGTTTCTATTGTTTTTGTTCAAAAATGTAAAAGTTTAAAGCCATGTCCCTCTTGTTGATATAATCCTGATATCTATGAGCACAGTGAGCTGGTTTTTGAGTCCATCTTCTTCTTTGTGTTTCTCATCTCAGATTCCTCGAGACTGGATGTCCGAGGATAGCAAACACGTGTTGATCCAGATCCTGTGGGACAACCTGAAACTGCACCAGGAGCCCGTGCAGCCTCTCTACATCCTGTGGAACACGTACAGTGAGTCATGAATGAAAGAATGAGTCGAAAGGACTGATTTCAGCTTCTCTACATGCATTAATAATCAGAGTTCTGACCGTCAGTGATTGTTAGGGACAGGGAGACGAGTCGTACAGCTCTGGCTGCTCCATCAGGCCTTAAACTTGCTGCTCTGGGAATGTTTCATTTGATTTTTCTGAGAACGTATAAATCAAAGATATTCCACAGCTTTAACCTAACTTGTTAAATGCAACATTCTAGGATTTAAAGATACCTGAAGATCTTTAAAGAGGTCAGGAACTTAATATGAACCTGTCTGATAATAATGTGCTGATTTTAACGTCCTAAATCTGTTTTTAATCGTCACTTTTCTCGTCTTTTTTTAAATATTAATTTCTCACAATACAGACTGTTGTTAATATAACAGACAAGAAGCAATACTGAGAATGGAAGACAAAATTAACACTGGAGGAAGGGTTTCAAAAACGTGGAACATCTCTGGAGAATTTAAATGGGAACTTAAGCTCGGCAATTATGAGAACATAGAAAAATAGAAACTTTGCATTGGAATTATTTATTGGAATGATTTAAAAACTTATATCATATGCATCCATGCTGCAGAATAATGCAATTAAAAGAAATAACTTTTCTACAGATTTATATTTAAGTAGAACTTTACAATTATTCATGCTGAATAATAAGCATCTTGTTGTTTTGGACTAGCATAAAGTCTGTGTTCATTTTGACACATTTTGATTCAGAAAAAAAGTCTTTGTTTTAGTCAAAATTTAGTCATCGGGACTATTTTAGTTATACTCACTATTTTAGTTCAGGGGCCAAATACGGAGCAGCTGACCTTAAGTGGGCCACAGCTTTTAGGCTGGAAAATGAGTAATTTCAACATTATTTTGTTCTAGTTTGCACTTAAATAAATTATAAAATATGTACAGCACTGATAATATCAAAGCAATAAGTGACAGATATTAGTCCCTGCCAGATCTTCATTTTAGATATATTTTACATTTTTTAGATTTTGTGGCCAATTTTATGTAATTTGAGGAAATTTTGTGGAATAATTGAAGAAAATTGCAGGATTTTGGGAAAAATATAGTTATTTTAACAATTTAATATAGACAGCGTCAACAGCATCAGGTTTACATAGACAACATATGATGAACGAGCTTCTAGGGAGTGTCAGAGGTCTCGCTGTGCGTCCCGCGCCTCCTGTGTGGCGCCTTTTGACGCTTTTCGTGCGGCGGAAGCTTTTGACGTGCGTCCGTTGCTTCCAACGCGACAATGCTGGATTAGGGATTGTTGAACTTTTGGGGCATATCGCAGCGCGTCGACCAATCAGAAGCTATTGACATATTCAGAACAATGACAAAAATAAACACTAACCGGAGGCAGATGGACAGGCTCTTCTGCTGGAATGGAGCGCCTGTAGTTGGGGGCCTGGTAGGAGATGCGAGCGCGATGCGGGTCAGCAGGTTGTCAAACTGGGCACGGGAGAGACTGATGTAGCGCTGAAAGCGATTTTCATCCGAGCTCAGCTGTGGTAAATCCTGAATTCATCGCCGAGGCTCAAATAAAGCCAAGTCACTCTCTTGATAATGTAGAGCCGATGAACGGGGGTTGGAGAGGGCGTGTTCAGCAAGGAACTCCAAACTTTATTCTCCATTCAACCACACTTCTCTATAGCCCTCTGACATCACAGTGCACACACTGAGTCACACCAAAATACATCCAACCAGAAACACTGCCTTCTCAACACAATGTTCACCACCACTTCACAGTCACTTATCAATTATGAACGTAACTGATCGCCACAATATCATCCATTACATGAACACCACCGGCAGCAGAGTAGCCCCTCCCCTTGACGCGATCTATTCCCAACTTGTTTGGATGAGCGTCCCAAGCATCTTTGACGCTGGTGACAAGCGTATTGATTCAAGTGTCCAACTACGGGCGTGAGGCCTTGCTAATATTGTGGAGTTTCATTGAATTTGTGTATTGTTTTGGAGATATCTAGCTGATATATTTACAACTGAATTAGTTACACAATGATTCATGGTTTCTTTGACTTTTAAACTTTCTCTTGCGGACCAAACTGGGATCCTCAAAACCAGTGGTTCTCAGACTTTTTTGGCTCTAGCACCCCTTTCTCTTATTTCTAAATCCAAGAACCCCCTTTGTCTGACTACAACATTTTGCTTCAAAAACTATTTAAAAACAGTTATAGATCATAACGATGGAATGAATGAGCGATAACACACTTTTTAAAGAATCTCATTTTGTAAATAAGTGGAAAGAAACAGTATTTAATGTTGTGGTTCCCAATCTTTTTATTTGGATTGTGACCCCATTTTAATTTCAATAATTTATGGCGACCCCAAAGAATTAGTTTTTGATCATGTTTGAGCTCAGATGTTTGTTTGTTTTTACTGCATTTTAGTTGAACTAGATTTATATTTCACAAAGGGAAAGTATAGAAATACAGATTGTGTGTAATTTTAATTTTAAAAAATGTACATTTTCAAAAATGCATTTTCATTTTTCAGAAATTTCAGGTGACCCCACATGGGGTCCCGACCCAAAGGTTTCAAAAACACTTTATTTGTTAATTCCCCATTCTATCTCTCTCAAGTACCCCTTGTAGAGACATTGCGTACCCCTAGGGGTACATGTACCCCCATTTGATAAACTCTGCTCTAAAGGGCACTACAAAACGCCTTCATTGACAGACTTACGTACGTGCGTTAGATTGATCAGGAGCCTTGATGAGAGAATACGCGTAAAAACACTTTTAAGTAAAAATCGGAGAATAGGCCCCATTTTTTTGTGTGGGTGTGCGCGTGTGTTAATGGGTGCATTGATGGAGGAGCTTTCTCATGCAGATGGATGATGGTGGTGCTAACCAGCTCTGTCTGCTCTTTGTCTTCCAGGCCTTAATTGTACTCTGTTGTTAGAGAGTGAGTGTTCCTCTCGCTCAGATGAGTCCTCTGTTTATTATGCCCTGTCCTCTGTGTGCGTTTGTGTGTAGTTGTGTAACCCCGCACTGTCGTCTGTGGAGAATCCTCCTCCTCCTTTGTTGTAAAAACCAAAGTGTCACAAATACAGCCCGACTGTATTTGAATGATGGTTTGCACGTCTGGTGAAAGTCCATGTGTGTTTTCAGTGTTGAATTAGACGTTCAGTGCATCAACAACTGCACGATGAACACAAATGGCATCATGACTCATTTTTAGTGCATCCAGTCATATGGAAATTCATCTGTGTGTTTTGAGGAAAAATGCCCAAAATTATGAAAAATGCAGTATCAGAAAATATTGACTATATCAGATAACATGTTTAAGTTTCTCTAAAGCAGTGATGGGCAATTTTTATTACAGTGGTGCCACAAAAATGTATTTGTCTGATCTGAGGGTCACATGATCAACATTTATGTTAATATTTTAGAATAATGACCAATCTGAGCATTAATAAGAACAAAAGGTTTGTGTGTATTTCTGTTGTTTTGTGTGTTTTGTATATTTTTCACTCATTTGATGTGTTTTTATTTTTATTTTTAAATGTTATGTTATTTTTGTTTATTTTGGTAGTCGTTTTGGCAACTTTTTGCATGTGTGGGATTTTTAAAAAACCTTTTGTTTTTCTGTAATTTTGCAGGGGTTTTTTGGTGTTTTTCAGTTATCATTTTGTATATTGTTATTTGTCTGTGTTTTTGTAGTTGTTTTGTAACTTTTGTCATTTTGTATGTTATTGTTGGGAACCGTATAAAATAAGGGCCAGGGTTTGAGGATTAGAAACAATGACGTCCAGCAAGGGTTAGGGTTAACAAGAAAATGTTAATATTTTAGAATAATGACCAATCTGAGCATTAAGAAGAACAAAGGATTTGTGTTTATTTCTGTTGTTTTGTGGTTATGGTTTTTGGAGTAATTTTTAAATTTTTTTTTTTTTAAATCTTTGCATGGGGGGTTTTTTTCCAGTCATTTTTTCTAATTGTATATGATTTTGCAGTCATTTTTTGTGTAGTTTGGTTATCATTTTGTATATTGATCTGTTATTTTTGTGTGCTTTTGTAATTGTTTTGGAACTTTTGTCATTTTGAACTTTAATTTTTTTATTAGACCAAGGGCTGGGGTTTGAAGATTAGAAACATTGACGTCAAACAATCGATTTTGCCTGTGTGTGACCTGAGGACGGCACAGAGAGAAAATGGAATTCAGTCACGGCTGCTGAAACGCAGCTTGTGATTTTAACAACTTCTGAGCTGTGACTCCAAAAAACAAGTGTTAATGGAAACCAGTTTCAAACTTCAGGTGTTGTTTGTTCACGTCCCAGTGCACAGGTTTGTTGTTGCTGAAGGAAAGCCTTCAGGTCTAAGAATGTGAAATTTGTATCAATATGTAACACATATCAATATACCGGAATTCTATCCGTACGCAATGCCCTTCATTGGCCAGTTTAGGTCACGTGATAGGTGCGCCACGTGACCTAAACTGGCCAATGAGGGGCTACTTCCGTTTGTATTAATACGTCAACTACGTTACGGACTAACTAACCCTCAACTACATTACAAACTAACTAACCCTAACCCTAAACTACGTTACGAACTAACTAACCCTAACCCCAAACTACATTACAAACTAACTAACCCTAACCCACATTACAAACTAACTAACCCTAACCCACATTACAAACTAACTAACCCTAACCCACATTACAAACTAACTAACCCTAACCCTAAACTACGTTACGAGCTAACTAACCCTAACCCTAAACTACATTACAAACTAACTAACCCTAACCCTAAACTACATTACAAACTAACTAACCCTAACCCTAAACTACGTTACGAGCTAACTAACCCTAACCCTAAACTACATTACGAACTAACTAACCCTAACCCTAAACTATGTTACGAACTAACTAATCCTAACCCTAAACTATGTTACGAACTAACTAACCTTAACCCTAACCTATGTTACGAACTAACTAACCCTAACCCTAAACTACATTACAAACTAACTAACCCTAACCCTAAACTACGTTACGAGCTAACTAACCCTAACCCCAAACTACATTACGAACTAACTAACCCTAACCCCAAACTACATTACAAACTAACTAACCCTAACCCACATTACAAACTAACTAACCCTAACCCTAAACTACGTTACGAGCTAACTAACCCTAACCCTAAACTACATTACAAACTAACTAACCCTAACCCTAAACTACATTACAAACTAACTAACCCTAACCCTAAACTACGTTACGAGCTAACTAACCCTAACCCTAAACTACATTACGAACTAACTAACCCTAACCCTAAACTATGTTACGAACTAACTAACCCTAAACTACATTACAAACTAACTAAACCTAACCCTAAACTACGTTACGAACTAACTAACCCTAACCCTAAACTACATTACAAACTAACTAACCCTAACCCTAAACTATGTTATGAACTAACTAACCCTAAACTACATTACAAACTAACTAAACCTAACCCTAAACTACGTTACGAACTAACTAACCCTAACCCTAAACTACATTACAAACTAACTAACCCTAACCCTAAACTACATTACAAACTAACTAACCCTAACCCTAAACTACATTACAAACTAACTAACCCTAACCCTAAACTACATTACGGACTAACTAACCCTAAACTACGTGACGGATATTACGGACTAACTAACCTTAACGCTAAACTACGTCATGGACTAACTAACCCTAACCCTAAACTATGTTACGGACAAACTAAACCTCAGCTTAAACTATGTTACGGACTACCTAACCGCACGAAATGGTCATGTGACTTCCGGTAACATCATCTTTTGTACGGATAGAATGCCCGTATATGGATATGTATTATGTACTAGGAATACTTCCGTTCAAATTTCCAGCATGGAGTTTAAAAACTGATTTTATAATGTCGCCTTTGACTGAAAGATGCTTTAACATTTTTTGTTGTGGTAGATGAGTTCGAATGGCTTTGCGTCTGAATCCCAACCAATAACACGGCAAACATAATTTCCACATACACATAGTGGACATCGAGCTGATAACTGCTCAGATACCAAACCACTCAGAGAACCTAACATGTTCAAACCATCCTCACTTGGTATCGATGTTTAGTGTCTGTGTTGCAGACGTGTGTGTAACACAGCTGCTGACCTGTGTGTGTGTGTTTTGTTAGACGTGGGTTATCCTTTGTCCCGGACGGTCCCAGAAGAGGAGAAGCCGTTTAGTGAGGAGCTTCTGCAGAACGTGGTGAGGAGCATCCAGAGGAACGATGTCAGCCGACCGATGGCTCAGCTGCTGCATCTGCTGGGAGCGGCACTGGGAGTCACACGGCAAAGGTCAGAGTGTCAGACTGAGGTTTATACCAGTGTTTTTCAATCTTGGGGTTGTGACCCCATGTGGGGTCGCCTGGAATGTCTAGCAATTGATTAAAAAAAGAAAATTGATTAAAAATATATTATTTAAATTTTAAACAACACAGTCTTTACTGCATTTTATACTTTCACTTTCTCAAATATCTATCTATGTAGAGTAAATTGCATAATAAAATAACTGAGCTGGCACTGGTCACTAATTTCATTTTTTCCATTTATTTATTTAGCACACGCTAAAGAAAAACAACATTAAAGGGTCAAGGAGAGGACAAAGTCCAAAGAGCTTGTATAAGAGTTCTACCCCTTTCAATAAGTACATACACTTTGAAATAAAGGCTAACAAATAAACAGCAGACAAAATGTACAATTAATCTTTGATATATGAGGAAAAATTATGCATAACCAAAGTACACAACAATATCAAAAGACGATGGAAATATTGAACAAAATATGAATTGAAAATCAAAAAAAGAAACTAATTTTAGAAGAAAAAAACTGTCTTTGGGGTCACCAGAAATTTTTGATATCAAAATGGGGTCATGACCCAAAAATGTTTGGGAACCACTGGTTTATGCGAAGGAGGAGTGAGCTGTCTGTGCTGCTGTTTCACTTTCTTGAAACAGCACTTTCTTGAACAGTGTTCTTTGAACACGATCCTCTTCCTGCTCTTAATAGATTAGAGCTAAAACTGGTCACATCAGCACTTTAACTAATTATTTTTCCAAAGCAAAGGTCAGTAGTGCTCACAGAAAAACATACGATTGTGTGTGTTACTGTTTTCTATAATCCAATTTAAAGTTTCGTTAACAACTCAGCTAAGGTAATAAAAAAATACCTTAAACTGTTTTCACTTTTCCATATGGTGTTATTGTTTCTCCTCAAAGTGTAGATTTAGATTAGAATCGTGAAGCATTGACCTTTGTCTGACCTTGACTCTTCTCCCCAGGAGTTTGTACAGGGACATCCTCTTCCTCTCTCTGGTGGCTCTGGGTAAAGACAACATCGATATCGGTAAGTCTGTCTTTTATACTGAAAGGTTTTATATGATGTTATTAATATACGGGCGGATTCACTAAAGGTTTAGTGGTATTAAAATGTGTGCAAACGTCACTCCAAGCGCTAATGAGGAGTACAAATCCCAGGGAATCAGGAGTGCGCAGCCGCTGCGCTTTCTAATGCACCCTCACTCCATTTAACGCGTTTCCCCCTAATGAATATGCATAGTAGGTGGATCTCCCAGGGGGAGCAAAAACATGGGAGGAGGAAATGCAAATACATTTAGGCAAGGGGAACAATGCGATTCATGAAATCTGGTACTGTTTGCGGTGATTGTTTAGTACCAGAAAATTTCTGTCTCACACGCAGGCGATCTGCCGCGGACATGCACCCATCCGTCTCTCACAGTCGCATCCATGCACAATTCTCCACTGCGGGATGAATAAAGAATATCTATCCATCTATCTGCTGTAATACATCTATTTTTTATTCGTTTACTTTACTAACACCTCCAATTCTGCTGCTTCACATTTTTATTTCCGCTTCTACACACTCATGTTCACCCTCCATGTTTAACACATCACGTACAAAACGCTCATTTAAATAAGGACGGTCTGCACCAGTTCTGCTCGTGCACTAATCATTGCTGCAATCTTAGTGAATTCCACGCAGCAGGTGAGGAAACTGTGTCACTAAAGGATTTAGGGAAGCAACTGGTTTACCACCCTTTATTTCAGATCTTAGCCCCAGAGTCTGTTAGGAATACATCATATTTATCAGCCCAATAATGTTTCCTTCCTTCATTTTATTTTATCAGCCCCATTATACAATTTAAACCAGTGATTTGACTGATAACACAGCCCCACCCCTTACCCTTGGCCCCTTGTTCAGCCAGCACTGCTACGTGCTAAGCTAACCAAAGCGTGTGGGACTGGTAGATCATCCCTCATCTGAAAAGATGCGCTAAAAATGACAACAAAAAAATATGAAACAGCCTCTGCACAAACTGTCAAAAAATCAAATTCTGTTCAAGATGGAGACGTTTTTCAGCTTTAAAAACATTACTCAGGTAAACAGTTACATGCCAAATGTACCTTAATGGAATATTTAGTTACAGATCAAACTCAGTCCGTAGGGACATGGATTGGGAACCAGAGGGTTGTCGGTTCAAGTCCCGGTAAGGACCAAAAAAACAGAAGTTGTTCTGGTAGCTGGAGAGGTGCCAAGGCATGTCTCGAGCACTGCCGAGGTACCTTTGAGCAAGGCACTGAACCCTAACACTGCTCCCTTCATTGTAAAGTGCCAGAAAAGCACTATATGACATTGATGTATAATAATAATAATAATAATAATGATAATAAATCTTTGTCAGTGAAAGATTTACGTCTTCATTTGTATTTAAATTCAAAAGTCAAAGAAAAAAATAATTCTCATTTTTAATCGATTACCAGCTATAGAAGTTTAAAATAATTGGTTTTCTTAATGGAAGTAAAAAATCCATGTTGGCACATCACTAGCATCTATCATTTGGTTATTAGCTCAGACTTTCTCAATCAGTGGTCTGCGTACCACTGATGGTCCTCGAATGACCCCTAGTGGTCCGTTTGTTTATTAGGCAAAAATGATTACAAAATTAATATACATTTTTAAAATTTCTCAACTGTTAACAATTGACTCCAAAATGATGTCAATTCTATGTACATTTAAACAGTCGTTAATGAGTGATGTAGGGGCGTTTTACGGATATTTTGTGACACTGACTCGTAGCTACAGGTGTGTGTTTAACCATCTTATGTCAAATTCATAAACGTAGTCAACTGAAAATGGGTCAGTGGAAAAATAGAAGCATAAATGGAATTTATATAACTAATAATATACAGAACTGTTGGTTTTGGAAGACTTAAAGGCTTTATTTCTTTATTGTTGATTGTTTCTGTTTAGTTTATTGTTGTTTTTTTTCTTCAAATTTTTTAGATGCACTATTATTTATGTAAATATTTATTTTAGTTTCTACTGTCTGTTCTTGTATTATTATGTTCCTACAGAAGTGAATTTCCCTTCTAGGGATTAATACATTTTTTTTATTGATTGGTACAGTGCATGTTAATGGACAAACATGGAATGCATGCATGTAAACACGCTGGATTGTTGCCAAAGGCGAATTTCCATCCGTAGTCTCACGGGCTAGGGTCACACAGGGGTCACAAAACATTACACAATAAAATGTACACCTACAGTAAATACATCATTATCTATAAATTATCAAAAGCCCTACGTACAATAATCAAATTAGACTTACAAATTAATTCAGCTTCACAACCACTCATCCATGTTCACTTATGGTTTCTATTCTACGTGTAGATTGGGTTTTCTTCTGATAATAATCAATAACACAATGCCTCGACTGAAGATCCATGATGTGACATTACATTTGATTGGGAAGGAAGGTCTACATTCATCAGCATTGGTTGGTCTGTATCGGCATCTAAAAAGTGAATATCAGACATCCCTAATACATATATATTGTGTATTACAATGTCCTTTCTCTAAAAAACTGATTCATATTTTTGTGCCACTTAAAATGTTCAGCTTTAAGACATTTCCATCTGTTTTCTTCTATATGTTAAGGTTTTGTTTATTCAGACAAGGTTTTTCCAGGAAATTTTATCTCCTGACATGTTTCTACTGTCAACTGCCAGTCTTCCTCAGAGGTGATATGCTTTGATGCATCCCTATAAATTCCCTCATAAAGAATGCATCAAAGCATTTTCTGATGAACTTACTGGAATTAAAATAACTCTTTTTTTTTTTTTTCTCTTTCCGCACAGACGCTTTTGATCGCGAGTACAAGCTGGCGTACGACCGCCTCACTCCCAGCCTGGTGAAGCTGACTCACAACTGTGACCGTCCTCCCAGCACGGGAGTGATGGAGTGCCGTCGGACGTTTGGGGAGCCTTACCTGTGAGCGCTGGTCGAAGCTTTCAGGAGCAGCTCAGGAAACTGGTCAGGAGAATAAACTGTGGGTGAGGGGTGGTAACGTAGACGTAGCACGAGGGACTCGAACACAACACGGTGTTCATGAACACCACTTCATTCTGCACCGCACTGTGGAAATCCACCAGTAACTAAGAGGGTTTTTAAAATGCAACATTTATATTGTATACCACACATTTACAGAGTCATTTTAGCAATATTTTAACTTAATCTATTTATACAACAGTTGTCTTTTTTCCCTGTTGTGTTTGTGTGTTTCTGTGTGTTTTCTGTGTGTTTCTCGTCTCCCTGTTGCAAACTGAGCTCATTTCACTTTTGACGACCTTTTGGTGGTATTTGAATACTTAATATTCAGCTTATGGAATATGATGCTGCAAAAGCATCCATTAGGGATGTCCCGATACAACTTTGTGTTATCGGCGGATATTGATCCTATATCACCACGAATCATGCATAATTTTATTACTTATTTTGTTGTGTGGAATGTTACAAAAGGCTCAATCAAGTGATGTTACTCAGAGAACAATAGTCAGCAACAGTAGGAACGTGATAAACTGACCCATTTATTATTAACCAATTGGTTACATACATTTTAACCTTCAACATAATCTACAGTATTCTACATTTGAATAAAATAAATATAAAATGAATTTGAAGAAATTTGGAAATTTGAATCCGATATTTGTTATCAGGCTGATATCAAACCAATATCCGATATCAATATCAGATCGGTACACCCTAGCATCCATAACATGATGAGCCTATGACCATGAGTAGACCTGTTTTAGTGCAGCATGAACATCTGTTGGATTTGTTCCACATGTGCAGAGATCCGGTTTTTTGATGATCTTTTTGAGTTAAAAAAAAAAAAAAGGCCGACTTTGCAATATCAAGCACTTTATATCATATTAGCCTGTTTTTGTGCTACTTCCCTCATTCTCTAGATTAGAAAACAAAGTACAGTAAGTGTATGTTTAGGTTAACACGGTCACAGATTATTCTGTTGCCACCTTTTTTGGATCAATATCTCTAATTTCTGGTGACCCCCCCAAAGCATTTTTTCACAAAATACGCCAGCTCAGAAATTTTGTTCTTTTCTTTAAACCGCATTTTAGTTTTAACCAGATTTACTTTTGAGAAAGCAGTTGTTTAATATCGTGTGTTGTTTTATTTTGAAAAAGATTATTAATTAAACATTTTAAAATATACTTTTAATCAGTATTTTTTTTATTTCCTTTATACCAATTACTAAAGGCGAGCCTATTGTATTTCAGGCGACCCCACATGGGGTCACAACCCTATCTCTGCAGCAGAAATTAGAAATATCTAATTAAGGTTTTTGGAAATAAAATAATAAATTGAGAGAAAATGAAGATTTGACCTCATAAAAGTACGTTTATACAACCTGGTACGATTAGTTATTTTTAGACTGAAAGACCGACCACACACACACACACACACACACTTCCAGCAGATATCAGGAAATGCTATATTTCCATGCATTTATCTATTTATCTGTTAAAATTTTTGGTCAGGCTGTATTCTAAAGGCATGTAGTTCATCAGACTTTGTCGAGAGCTGCACGATGACACCAGCGTTAGATTCAGGGAGAAATTTTAAACTTGTAGAACATGAGCTCTCCAGGACCTGCTGTAGAATGATGGGAAATATGACACACACACACACCTCTGATCCAGTCGTTTGTTTGAGCCACAGCTGCTTCCTGTGTAACGCGTCTTTTAAAGGCTTTTATTTTGTGCTGTATTTGTGTTTATAACTGTGTTAAATTGTTAATTGTGTAAAAAAAAAATGAAGAGAAAAGAAAAACGAACCACTCGATAAAGTCCAGACAGAACCTCATCCTTTTCCTCCTTCAGGAACTTTTCCTGATCTTTGGTTTTTCTGCAGAATAACAACACGGCAGTTGACGGAGGGCTTTGGAACAGTCTGATGAGTGTCAGCCGAGGGGTTTTAATGTGAAAAGAAGCCAAAACAGGAAGTTGCACTTTGATTTCTGTTAAATAAAATGAATCTGTACAGAGGAAAAGTTTATCAGACTGTTGGTGATGTGCATTTTAAACTTGTCATGATTTGTACTGTTTACCTGCAGAAGTCAGACTGTCGGACTGTTGAACTGTAAATTATTGTAAAAATAAATTCATGTACACTAAGTCATGTGATCGTGGGTTTCCTGATTGAAAATGTCTTTTTGAACCTTTTTGTCTTTTTATTTTACCTGATCTGCCTTTCAGATGGATGACACTTCAGATGAGACAAAACTTCAGTTTAAATTCAACGGTAATGCTTTGACGTTTTATACATAAAGGCTGACATTACGCTGTCGTTATGACATGACACCTGTCATTAGCATGTATAAGGTGTCATGAAGGCTGTCATTAAGTGTCGTTTGTTACCCCTAACCTTAACCCATAAGCCTATCCTCTAACCCCACTGGACCCCTCCACCTAACCCAGAAACAGCCAACATTGCTCCAAAGATGTCATAATTTAGCGAACGACACTTAATGACAGCCTTCATGACACCTTATTCATGCTAATGACAGCGTTATGTCAGCCTTATGTATAAAACTTCAAATAAAGTGTTTGTGGCTTTTAGTTGGAATGTGACGACCCAACCTTTCCTGTCCTGTAAATACTGTAAAACAATCTGCTGTGAATACACAGGTAAATAAATGATTCACTCCTACTCTCAAAGTTCAGATTAAATTACGTTTGCTGGCTAGAAAAATCCTATTCATTCTTTTTTAATTCACGCGAGTTCATTTTGTCTTCATTGTTGATTCATTTATTCAGACAACTATTTTCAGGAAATTTACTTTGATCAAAGTACATTTTTAAAGGGCCCATGTTACGCTAAATCAACTTATTCTGTGCTTTAAACATCATAAAGTGCTATTAGGGCTTCATACACATGCCCAAAGTGTTTTTTCATTGATTCCCTCAATCGTTAGTTAGAGGGTGATTAGCTCCTTTCTTACTGCAGGATGAGCCCAAACACCTCACTCCAATTTGATGACGCGTTCCCACTTTAAAGACGAATTTGACGAGGCACTAAACAGGCGAAGCCGCACCTCCAGGAAGCTCTCTGCCGTGATTGACATGTAAACAAACACGCGCACGATGGTGAGCATTTAAGCGTCCTTCGTGCAGTGCTATGCATGTATTTTCTACAGTCTATGTATGTACCGGTGAACGCAACGCCCCCACGCTCTGTCTCGTGTTTATAAAGCAGAATGTGATGTGAGCTTGTGTGTAAAAAATCCACACGTGAAATAAATTTCACGTCACAAATGATGAGAAAACATTTATAGACTGATATTTACACAAAATTACAGCTGAAAACTTGTAATCTAACATTTATTCACGTTTTTTTAATTACTAGCGTAAATGATCGTTTACAACCACAACTTTACAACTTCTCCAATCTGCCTCTACAGATGCACAAACTACTTTTCTTGTGTGAATCTGCTCTGCTTGAGTTTTGCAACACATTTCGCGAGACTTCTGTACCAAAACTGATTCGTGCTTGTAAAAATGGCCCCTCCCCTCCCTGCTCCCCCGTGTGTGGGATTGACCAATCAGAAGCGTGGATTTGGAGACAGTGGGCTGTGTCTTTTTAGCGCAGCAGCCAGTGATTTGACCGAAACAGTCATTTTTCTTCACTGTAAAGGCAGGATGCTGAAATTTGCCTCCACAGATTGTTAGAAAAAGGTTGTTAGTCATTTATGAACAAAAATAGTCATGGAGAGTGATTCTCCTTGTTGAAATTTAGGTAAACGCTATGTGGAGATGAGGATTGAGAGCTAAACTAAAGATACTTAATATTCTTAAAGTAGAAAAATATTAAAAATGTAAGGATTTTGTAATGGCACAAATAATGTACGAAGCAAAACACAATCAATTGGTCAGAAATATGAAATATCCAACAAATGTTTAGGGCTTTTAATTCAGGAGGATTTTTAACTTGAGAGCTAAAATATGTTTTTGTTTTTTACAATGTATATACTTAAATATTTGACTGTCACTGCATGATCACTTTATTATGGTGCTATTTATTTATGATTTTTAAATGTACTTTGTGCTTTTGTCTTTTATGATTTCATTTCTTGTTTTTTCCTTTATTATCATCCTTCTGTAATGATACAATTCCCCTCATAATTTCACAATAAAATAACAAATGTTTCACGTCATCAGGGCTGCTTACTGTATGTTTACCGTAATAGCTGCTGTAACAGATGCTGACAAAACTTCACACAGAGTAAATGTGCGGTTAAAAAAATAATTTATTCCAGCATGGAAATTCATTTTAGACATCGTTAGTTTTCATTTGGATGATTCACGTTTGCACACACGTCACTTTGACCGACAGCAGCAGGTGAACACGACAGTAAGAGGAGAGAACACACACACACACATCACAGGTATGTTTACACACTTTAGACACTAAAGTAACATTTTAATGAATTTTTTTTCCCACACATTGAACAAATATGAGTTGAGTCAGGACAGAGAGAGAGAGACCGACAGTACAGTTAATCTTCACCATCAAATACAAGCATGGTTACTTTTTTAACTGCTTTTTTTTGTTGCTGTTTTTGTCTTTTATCTTGATTATAATTATTTATTATTAAATTAATTTAAATGTATACTGTATATAAAAATAATAATAAATAGATACATTTTTAAAAATTGAATTAATATAATTATTTATAAATAAAATATTTTATCTTTATCTTTAAAGAAAATTTTCCAAAAATGATCGTCTCGTCATGTAAACTTTGTCTATTGTCCCACCCATACTAAAACTTTGGAGAGTAGTTCTTTTTATAACGTAAAGTTAAAACTGTAATGTTTATATATATATATATATATATATATATGGTTGTTTTTCCTGTATGATCATGCTAAAAACACCAATAACAGGGAGAGCTGTATTTTTTAAAGCTCTATTTTAGGGCTGTTATACTTTGATTTAATAATCTGGTCCAACTAAAATCAAAGTTTACTGTTCATGTTTACAACATCATTTGTGTTTGAGGTTTTTTTTTAAAAATGCAAAGTGCACATTTATTAAAAAACAAAAACACACTGAAATACGTCTTTGCACAGTTTTCTTCCTTTAAATACATCATTATTTACATATTTTTTTAGTGCTTTTCTCAACAAATTTCTTTAATATTATTTTTGATTAATGCTGACAACATATGAATGTGTATGGGAAACCTCTAACACAGGAATGTCGACCTCATTTTTAGCTCCGGGGTCAAATACGGACCAATTTGATCTCAAGTGGCATGCAGATTTTAGGCAGGAAAACGAGCAATTTCAAATATAATATGCTTCATTTTTCACTTTCATGTATAAATGATGTATTACGTATGTAAGACACTGACAATATCCAAGCAGTAAATAACAGATATCACTCCCTGCAGGATCTTTACTTTAAATTTCCTTGATTCTGTGTTTAATTTTTATTTATTTTTGGCAAAGGTTGTGGAAACTTTTGTGGAAAATTGCAGGATTTTGGAAAAAGTGAGAGTTCTTTAAACAATTTGCCATTAAAAATGGCTGCCATCATGTAATATAAGCATGGGAAAACTGCAAGACCTGCAAATATTGGAAAGTTTCAATGAATTTAAGTATTTGAGGTAACATATCTACAACTGAATTAATTAGTCATTTTCACAATAATCCGTGTTCTTTCTTAGTTTTCCTTTTTTCTAGGGGCCAAATTGGATGCTCCAAATGGCTGGATTTGGCCAATCTGTGTTGAGTTTACCACCTTTGCTCTAGCGTCATATATTATCATCTTACGATTAAAGATCAATACAGGTACCCTTAAATAAAGACCCAGACTTTTATTTTTTATTTTTTTACAACCAATAAACCAGTGCAAATGCATGTGATGAAAAACTAGATTATTTACGTTGATGTAAACAAAATAAAAAAGCTTTTATAAAGAAAACCACAGTATTTCTGACAAAATATTAAAGTGGAGAGCAAACCTGAAGGTGAGCCCAGGTGATCGTCATGTACGTCTTTATGGCCAGATTTTGGCCCAAAGGCTCGTTAAATGTTTTCATCAGTCACATGACCTGCAGGTGTTCTGTCTGCGGCTCAGATGGAAATGGGGCAGGTGAGGATCCGGTCCTCCAGCAGGACGCTGAGCACCAGGAACACGAAGTACAGGCCGAACATGGTGAAGCCCAGACTGCGGCTCATCTTCCAGCGACAGGCGGCGATGGAGACGATGACGAAGAGGAGCATGAGGAAGAGCAGCACGATGGCACAGAACAGGCCGTTGGAGCTGACGGTCACTGGGTCTCCATTGTGTAACACAGTGAAGATGAGCCACGGCACCGGGAGGCTGAAAACACAAAGTAAAGTAATAAATTACTTTAAATCCAAAAATTGTATCTAATCTGTATCTGTTTATTCTGCTGACTCAGTGACCCCACGCTCACCCAACTGTGATGTCGAAAATGTTGCTGCCCACTGAGCTGGACACGGCCATGTCTCCCAGTCCTTTTCGAGCCACGATGACACTGGTGATCAGGTCAGGGATCGACGTCCCAGCAGCTAGAATAGTCAGACCCATGATTTCCTCTGATATTTCCATCGTCTCTCCCACCTACGGCAACAGGAAGAGACGGAGGAAAAGGAAACACTGTAAAAAAGCTTTTAGATTGTGTAAAGAACGTAAAACATCTGGGAATAAATAAATAGTAGTACAAATGTAAACATGAAAACAATAGAAAATAAAGAAAAAATATCTATATTCTCTCCCTAGCCTGTAATCCATCCTAATCTCCTTGTATTAGTCATACAGTTGATTAGTCTGGAAGCGCTCACCAGGTGGTTGAGTTCTGGTGGCTGAACGAGGCGGGACAAACACGCAGAGTAACCAATCAAACGATGAGCGGACCTGACAACATTAGCACAACAACGACAAGCGTAGATCTATTCCCCTAAACGGAGCCAGCAGACGGAAACAGCGTGTGGTACGATACAGACTTATGTTTTAAAGCCTCATCTTGTTGTAATTTCAACAATATATCCAGGTCTTTTAAAACAGAGCAGAACGTCTTCTCTGTGTTTATTTTGATACTACTTGGCGTACGTGACATGACGTTTTTTCCTGTTCAACTCTTATTGGCTCAATCTACTCTGGATCGTGGAAGTGAGCAGAATTGTCAGCATTACCAGGCCCACTTTCTTAGGAAGTGGGTGTGGCTTCACCAGTGATGAAATGGACACATTATTGTTCTTTATTGCCTTTGGGAACTGTAGCGATTGAATACTTTTTTTTCGTCTAACCAGGCAAAGACAGATTAAGATTAAGAGGTGGATTCAGCCTGGCTAAGTACACGCTTCTGTGCCAGGGGTGGAGATTGCAGCGTCAGACCGATCACAATCACAGATGAACTATGTAGCGCAACCTACGTCACAATTGAGGAATAATTATTTTAAAAATTCCATAATTCAGACCAAAAACAACACTGTTGCTGCAGAAAAAGCAGGAAGAAAAGAACACAGGCAGGAAGCTGCTGACACTGTTAATGCGTAAAAGCGTGAGATTATACAATATTAATCCATGGGATGATAAAAGGACAGTGCTCTCAGTTTCACTTTGTTAAATCACAGTTTTTATTCAGGTAGTCCTCTATTTATCACACACACACTGGGATGAGAGCACATTGTTTCACTGTAGTATGTTCCTGCTGATGATGTCAGCTTCACTATAGCAAATGTATGAATAAATGAATGAAAGAATGAATTGATAACTTGATCCGTCCGACACAGGCTTCATCAGCTGACTGTAGATCAGTCTATCAGATGTAAATCTGTACTTTTCCTAAATGATGTCATCAGTAAATGAAAACATTGCATTTATCCAATCATAATCTTTCTTTCCAAGAGAACTGATTGGTCAGGAGGTGGGACTTTAGTAGATCTTATCCACTTACTATGTTCAGCCTAGTTACCATGGTGATTTAGCCCCATAAGAAGTTAGCTAGCTTCATTGTACAGCCCCTAAGTGTCTACCTAAAGACTGCAACTATTGCACAGAGATCTATCATCTCCAGAAGTTTCCTGATGACTCAGCAGGGATGTATCAGGGAGGGGTGTGGGGGTGAGGTGGAGAACAGGGCTGTAGTGGACAGCGACCCAAACAGTGAAACAGTGACCCAGCCGTGTGCACCCCTCACCATTAAACTAATACCAGCTGCTCAACCACACAACTCAGGATTTTTAGTCCTGATGCCAGTGTGACCGCAAATGCTGTTTTTGCAGATTTAAAGTTGTTGACAAAACAATGGCTTTTCTCAGAATCACCAGATAACTTACGAAATTGGAGTGAAGTCATGTCACAGTGAACATGATAAAAAAAAAGACGAATCCCTGTCTTTTCTGATGGAAAAACAAATGAAATCACTGTAAGAATAAAGGAAAAACACTTTTTAAAGAAACTTTGCGGCTTTGGCGTCTTTTTATTCCTCTACGGCAGTGGTTTAAAACCTTGGAGTCATGAGACACTGGTAGGAGCTCGCCAGATGCCTTCAAGAAACTAAGAATACTGTATTTTCAGAACAATAAGCCAATTTTTGCTTATTTTGACCCTTTTTCTGCAACTAGAAACTCAACATATTTAAACCTTTTTCTTGCCATATCTTTCCTCCTTAAAATGCATTTTTGCTACATTACTCCCATTTCTGCCACTTCTTCATCACATTTCAATGCCTTTTCTGCACATTTTTTCCACTTTCAAGACATTTTTGGCACTTACAAACGCTTTCCACCACTTTCACCACCTAATGTTGCATATGTTGACCGATATTGTCACTTTTAACCTCTTTTCACCATATTTCATGCTTATTTTTTTGCCAATTTAACCACATTCACGATTTCTTATGCCCATTATTTGCAAGTTAAAACTAATTGTTCCTACTTTTTAAATTACCGTTGATTCGCCACCTTCTTCACCTTTCTGAAAACATTTTAAGTGAGAAAGTGATTAAGTAGAATTCCAACACGTACTGTATTAATTTGATCCATAAAACTCAGGTAAACACATTTCATGCTGACATTTTGGAGATTTTTTGGAGACACTCCATTGTTACTGACCAAACTTACGGTTAACTTCAAAATAAAAGCCCTATTCACAAAAAGGTTAATAAAAAAATTAATGGAAGACATGAAGAGATGCTTTTATTTTGAAATAGTGATGTTGGATTATTAGCTTGAAGCCGGTCCCAGGATGATTTTACGTTCCGCTCGCAATGCATCATCAGGTCGTTGAGTATGACTAGTCTGCCCACCGTGTATACATCCGGGTTACATTTCACTGACCTGATGAGCCCACCACACCATCAGGTAGGAGAAAACTGCGATCCACAGGATGGAACCGATGAACGTCATGGCAAAGAATCTCCTGGATGCCTAAAACACACACACAAGCGCACACACTCTATATCCAGATGCTGAGAGCAGCCTCTCAGCTTTCCTCCTACACTCTGCTGGTTGCCATGGTGACCGTGAGCTGTCCTCACCTGGTTGCGAACATCAGGCAGCGTGAGCCACAGCGGAAACACGATGGGAAGCAGGAACAGGTAGGTGAGCTGCTTCCGTGGAGTTTCAGGCCATCGCAGCGACAACGGCTCGTTCTCCTCCTCTTCTTCTTTCTCATCATCGTTTCCTTCGTCGTCTTCACTCGTGCTGGAGGCCTCGCTCTCTTCGTCTTGGCTGTCGTCCTCGCCGGTCGTGCTGTCACGTCCGTCAGCGGTCGGCTGAAGGAAGGAGAGAGAGAGAGACGTTCCACTTAGATGGTATGAAAATATTTAGTACCCAGAAAATACCTGAACGTATACTATATGGGGACATTTTTGAAGTATGCTTGGTGGGCACACTAGTCATACTCAACCGTCCCATGATGCAGTTTTTTTTAACTCTTCTAAATAGGGCTCTTGTTTTGAAGTTAAAGCTACAGTATGTAGAATCGTGAGACGCTCCCCTCCCCTCCTGAATGAAACTCAACCCTCCCTTACGAGTATTCTTGTGAACGTGCACAACTGTGGAACTCTTTGTGACTGTTTTCTCCATAGAGAATAGTGACAAATGTAGGGACTTTATCTTGACTTATTGGAGAGTTTTCTGATGTTATAGAGACATGAAAGCATGTATCACTCACTGCTGTGAGGACAGTAACTAGATGCTCACAGTCACAGCCTCTTCTCTGCCTCCTGTTGTAAATGTTCTCTCCACCTTGGATTTGTTTCTCTTAGTTTTACAAGTGATTTATCCTGTCTGCTGTCTGTCATTACTCTCTCTCTCTCTGACTCGATATGTGGGGAAGACTGAAAGCGGATCGCGCCCCACATTCCGAGTATGTTAAGCCTTTATTCTGTTGCTTCTACGTCAGTCTTCCTTTTTCCTCTTGCTTTGCTGTGTAACCGTTGTGCCTAACGCCACAATAGAGACTTCTGCTGGAACATCCACCATTGCGCTTTCCCTACTCTCAGATTATGAACGCACATAGACTTTTGACGGGCAGCTCAAGCAGCCAATAGTAATGCCCAAAACACCTCAGGGAGCGCTCTAGAAAAATCTCTGATTGGCTGAAATCCAGCATCACGCTCCTGGATTTCTAAAGCTCATTTACAGGGCCAAGAGAGAAGAAGAGATTCACTGTCCACTCAGAACACTTTGAATTATAATATGCTCAAAGATGATTATGGATATTTGACCAAATTATGCCGAAAAAATGTACATACTGCAGCTTTAACCAGAAGTTTTGTTAGTAGCACAATGGCAGGTCTCTGAATATCTCTGAAATGTTGACGTGAAATGTTTCCGTGAGTTTTATGGATCAAATGAGCACATGTTGATATTCTACTTGGTCACGTTCTCACTTTAAATGTTTTCAGTACTTTCAAAGGTGGAGAATTAAAGGAGATATTTAGCCTCAGTGTGGTTCAGGTTTTTATTGTTGAAGGTTTGAAATGCATCTTGGGAAACTTTGAAGTAAACTTCAGTGGGAACGCTCACCATCCTAATCATACTAATTGTATACAGTGGACAGTATGTACGGTACTCATTGAGTGTGTAGTGTATAGTACGTTAGTGTGCGATTTTGGACATCAGGACAAACCTGAGACACAAATCTTTACTTTGATTCTTACCATGAATCTCTGTTCATCTCTCCTACCTTTGGATTGTCTTGGTCCGACGGCCTCTCAGGTGTCTCTCCCGTCTCTGAAGGCTGACAGATGGATGTCTCATCCACAGCACCCCCTACTGGCCTGGAGGAGGTGGGAGGAGCCGCAGCAGGCTGCTCTAGCTTTGACTTATGATCAAGGTCTAAAAACAAACAAGCAAAGAGGAGAGAGATTCCACTGAAATCACCTCGAATAAACACTGATTAGTATTCAGTGTGTGTGTGTGTGTGTGTGACAGAAGAAGAAGGATTTGATGATAAACAGGTTACAATTAGGCAGTCGGGGATTAGCACGCGTCCTCAAGCCTGATTGATTTTTTGCCTCGTTGAGGCCTCTCCAGGTTCACATCGGACTCTAAAGCACCTCATCACTCCACGCTGTGACGCACAAACATACGGCGCCAGAAGCTGCAATGATTGTGGAGAATGACCTTCAATCGCAAAAATCACACTCTGATTGTAACGGTCCAAAACTATAGTTTAATTTAGCCCTTGTTATTTATATGTTTATAACGCCCTCTAGTGTTTTAAATAAAGGTGGAACTTATGTTCTAAATATAGTTCCGCCCGACCTCAATTCGGTGCGTACAAAGCCCAAACAGCGCCAACGGCAGCCACGATTTTCCTAACTTCAGGTAAAATAATAAATGTTTAATAAAATGTGAAATAATAATAAAGCCCAGATATTTATTTCTATTCTTTGTTTAAACAGCCACTGAGAAAAATCAGTGCAATTTTCGAGTCTTAGATGAGCATTTTAGCCCCTCGTTGGAAGACAGCTCATGAGGTTTGTTTCTTTTTATTGTGTCTGTAATTTTCTTTTCTTGTAAATGCACATGTTAATATATTTTTGTATCTGTTTTTGTGAGCAGTTCTCACGGGTTGTCAAGAGCTAATAAACCCCGTTTTCTCTACCTCGTGCCTATGCCATTCCTTGAGGGTGCTACAGTGATTATCAACCAAACCGCAGCGCTCTCACCTCACAGATCTGACTTTGGTCAGTGAGGAGAACCAGCTTTTAGGTATTAAAATTTTTTTTATAAAATCAGCACAAAATAACTCAACGGCTTATTAAGAAAAATCGTAACAATTTGCCGTAGATAATCACACCAGTGCTGACAATCAGCACAACCTTGAGTGTGATATTGCTTTTATACAACAGAGCATTTTATTAGTTAACAGTATATGATTATGATTTGTTTATTTAATCATTGATGTGCTTCCGCCAAAACGAATAGGTCCAAAGACAAAGCTGTTGCCAGGCAACACATAAACATTTTCTGACTGAAAGTTGACTCACGGTTATTAGTGAATGAATGAGTGATAATGTCTGATAAAGTTATTACTCTATATTAGCACTCATGGACTGTCTCTTGTACAATCAAATTACTTGGTTGGAAATGACTGTTGTATAATTGGTTATATATAATATGGAACCTTTTCTATAACTGACATCCAGTGGGGCATTACATTCAAAGTATGTCATAATAGTTAAGAGTATGTGTTAATTTCATTCAGATAAATAAAATGTGACTTAAAGAGTAACTAAACCCAAAACCCACTTTTTTCATCGTGGCACATTCAAAATGCAACCGGTGGTGATTACCGGATCGGTGCCATAGCGCAGCTGAGAAGTATACAGGGGAAACCCCCAGTTACTGTGACTGGAGTAACCCCCATCATCAAGACATTTTTTGAATTTCCGCCCCAGTGGTTGGTCAGCAAAAACCTGTGGTAAAGTTACTCTTTAAATAAGCATGTATCGGTGTGGGCTAATATTTGTGTTGGACAATATCAACATATTGGAGAAAAGTATTTTAATTGTTTTACACGTGCGAGGAGTTTCAAATAAAAAAGCATCAGATTTCTCTGGTTAACGTCATGCTGCCAATTAGTGACCGTGCCTCCAATCTTACAGTGAGCGTTTTGCTTGTGTGCACGTTGAGCTTATTCTCATGTAAACAATGATTCAAACTCACCTTCGGCGCGGCAGTGATGAGTTGAACTCTGTTGGGTTTCTGACAATGTGGCGTTCAGAGGTTTTACTTTGTTTTTTGCTGCAAATAAAAATAAATCATCCAAATCTCTCGTGATTCCTGTGCCTGCAATAATGTGCAAGTATTTGTCGGCTTGCAAATGAAACCATGAATACAGACTGCGGCCTTTTAGTGAAATAAAAGCACTGGCATCATGCGAAAAGGAGACCAAGATGCACAAACAAGTTCAAACAAGCACTTTGTCACAAGATCAGGTATTTAAACAAGCAACAAAACCACAGTAATCATGCAACCACTGAAATTCAAACTAGTGACAAATCACAAGCACAGACAGCAGCACTGTTTCCCACAGTTATTCAACCATATAAAACTCATTTGACTGATTAAGTTTCTCTTACTTTGGGTTCAATTAATTCAGGATTTTGACAAAACTCACTTTGGGAACCAGGAACACAACATCAACACAACAGGGATGTCATTTAACCTTACCTTTCTTATGCAGAGGCCCCTCCCCTCTCACCTCTCCGTTAAAGGACGTCTCTAATTGGCAGAGATTTGGACAGAGGGACAAAGCTGTAACTATTGGTTCTCTAAGGTCACGTGACCTTCCAGCTATAGGCTGTTTAAAGGAGCCACGCCTGTAAACTGAGCTCTGAAGCCTTTAAAAACAGCTGCTGAGGGTCGTGATGATGATGAACGCACAGTCACAACACGTGCATCAGCCTCACCTCTACGCACTCGACTCTGAGCAGGAGTTTTCATGTCTTCTCTAAGAGCTGCTTCTGCCATGGAAACCACACAGAGTGATACATTGTTGGTGTAAAGAACACGTTTGTATTTCAACTGTCATGTTAGCGACCTGCGTACTGAGATGTGATAAAACCACAGAACCTGTGGAAAACATGCAAACTCAACACAAGCTGGGTTCCCATTACCCTTGAAATTGCGCAAAATCTGAATAGCGCAATAAAAACTGGTAATTTTGGAAAAGACACTCAAATATTGCTAAAATATGACAAAAACGCTATGGAAACACTTTTTCTGCAATTACATGTCACATGACATGACGTACCTGGTCACATGACCACTTCTCTCTGAGAAAACATGGCGCGGTACGTGTAAACAGAAGTAGAGATCAAGACATTTCTAAGCATCCATCCGTCCATTTTCAGACCCGCTTGTTCCTGTTTTTTCAGGCTCATGAGGCATTTCTAAGCATTATACTTTACATTTACCACCACCTTATTAGACAGCAAACAACAAAAGAATACAAAGTTTACATTAAACAACCTTCAATGGAAAGACGTTGAAGGCGCGATTAAACTTTGTCGACATTCAGAAATATCGCTTTTATTTTGCAAAAATCTGTAATAAGAACCCGGCTACAGAAAGGTATCCAGTGTTGCCCATTGAGGTGTTGTGTGACTGCTTAGAAAAAGTAAACTGCTGGATCAGTGAAAACTTCCTTCAACTAAACCATGACAAGATGGAGGTGATTGTCTTTGGTAACAAGGAAAAGAGGACTGCTATCAGCAAGTATCTGAGTCTCGATCTTTAAAAGCTAAAGACCAAGTCAAAAACCTTGGTGTTCTGATTGACTCAGATCTGACTATCAGCATCAGATCAAATCTATCACAAAAACAGCTTCTACCACCTAAAGAACATCTCCAGAGTGAAAGGTTTAATGACTCAGAAAGATCAGGAGAAACTGGTCCATGCTTTTATCTCCAGCAGACTGGACTATTGTAATGGTCTTCATCAAACATCTACAGTTGGTTCCGAACAAAAAGGTCAGAGGTCATTATTCTAGTTTTAAAGTCTTTACACTGGCTCCCAGTCAGCCTCAGAATAGACTTTAAAGTTCTGCTGCTGGTGTATAAATCTCTGAATGGGTTTGGTCCAGAATACATCAGTGACATGTTAGTCAGGTATGAACCCAGCAGGTCTCTCAGATCTATGGACACAGGTCAGATAGTGGAGCCCAGAGCTCACAGTAAACATGATGATGCTGCTTTTAGTTTTTTTGTCTACTGTGTATGACTGAGAGGGAGATTTTTAATCATATTATTGTTGATTTGAAATGTTTTTACTGCTTATTTTTAATGTTCTTATTGATTTTCAATCTGTTAAATGCTTTCTGTTGCACTTTTTAATCATAAATACACATTGAATTGCCTTGTGGGTCAGGTGGTAGAGGGTCGTCTTCTGATTGAGAGGTTGGGGGTTCGATCCCAGTACCTGACTATGTGTCGAAGTGTCCTTAGGCAAGACACTGAACCCTAAGTTGCTCCCAATGGTTGACTAGCGCCTTGCATGGCAGTCCTGTCCCACTGGTGTGTGAATGGGTGAATGAGCTGATATGTAAAGCGCTTTGGGACTGCTTCAGTGTGGTTATAAGGCGCTATATAAATCTAGTCCATTTACCATTTATCATTTGTGTATGAAACAAGCTATACAAATACATTTGCCTTGCCTTGCCCTGCCCGGGGAATCAAACCTTGTTGTTGTTGTTGTGAGGCAGAATTGCAAACCAGTGTGTTTAAACCCATAGATAAGTCTGTTCAGTTTGGTTCATCGTGGTAAACCGTGGCAGCGCCCTCAGTGCTCTGTGATGAGCCTGTTAGTTACAATAGTTAGTTAGTAGTTGGTTAGCGTGTACCTTCTCCCAGTGGGTCCAGAGTGTGAATCATCAGCTGGAATATGGTGCTGCGTAGGGACGTGTTGTGCAGTGAAGCTGAGCTACCACCACGCTGTAGGACAGGACGAACCTGCAGGGAGAATCAGTCACTACTAACTGAAAATATTTCCTCGATATAAGTCGCTATGTTTTTCCATTTTAACTTGAGGAAGCAACTCATAGCAACCTATCCATAACCTATCCATAGATATTTATTAGCTAGTCAGCAGCCTCGCTAAGTGAGTAAATATCTGAAATGTGAATGACTTTGAAAGTTAACTTCTGTTTACGTTAGATTTCTGTAAATAATACAGAGACTAGCATGCAGTATCAAAACCATCACATTAAGTTTGTTTATGTCCGATCGCGCTCTTGGTGAGAATGAAAAATCGGACTCTGCTTTCTTATTGGTAACGTAATAGGCAGTTAGCATAGCAGGCTAGCAGTAACCTTGTAGTTATACAGTGAAACTCTGTTTATTCTGGGAATATGATTAGAATTAGAGTTCACCCAGAGGAATGCTCTGATTGGCTTAGTCGATTAACGACTGGCGCCTTCTTCAGCCAATGGCGTACCTCGTACTGAATGACGAACACTACTGGCTATAAAATATGCAAGTCAGCATTGTAAGGAGCCAATGCAAATCTGGGCACGTGTTTTATAGCCTGGAGCGGCTTATCTGTGGATTTTCTGAGTAAAGTACTAAATTTCTCGGAAACAGTTGAATACACCCGAGAGATTTCTAATCTGGAAAATATGATACAAGGATTTTATTAAAGCTGACTGAAAGTAAATCCTTAGATTATACATTTTTAAATAGGATTTAAAATGACTGTGACAGAGTATTTCATATATTGCATTGATAACAACCATGTACTGGGTTCATTGGGCATTAGAAATGCTAATAAGGAAAAACCTGTCACTTCTCTCTGGTTTCCATTCATGGGTAACGGTTCATACCCTGAGTCTTGGTCTCTCGGTGGGATCTGGTAGCAGTTTGCTGCACTGGGGGCTGCTGGGAGGAGGAGGAGGTGGAGGAGGAGGAGGAGGAGGAGGAGGAGGAGGAGAAGCTTCTGGTTTGGGTTTATCTTCAGCTGCTGGCAGAGGAGCAGCAGAAGGAGACGGAGCTTCACTCTCCTGCACAGACAGAGCGCGTTAAGTATCACACAGAACATCAGGGCCTAGCGTGTCCTCTTATGTGGAGTGCTCCTGTAATCTCGCTAATCTAATAATCTGGTTAACACTGTCGCCTCAATGAGTTTCTCACCATCAGCACAAAAGCATGTGATAACCTTCAGCCTTCATTCACATCAGTCATACTGTATGGTGGTGCCGGTTGTAAAGTTGCGCATGCTGAAATAAACAGTGACTTTTTGCAACATTTAGTAACAAACCATGTTTAAAAAACGTATGTGAATTTATTTACGTTACCTTTGACCCGATTTATGGCGATTTTTGTGGGGTTTTTTTTCTCGTAAAGTAAGGTCAATTGTAAATCTAAATGTTAAATCTACATGTTAAATGTTAAATATGAAATCTAAAAGTTAATAATTAAATTTAAATGTTAAATAATAAATATATTTGTTAACTCTAAATGCTAAATTTTAAATCTAAATTTTAAATCTAAATGTTAAATCTAAATCTAAATGTCATGGGTGAAACTAAATGTTTAGCTAATATGCAAATTCACCGTAAGTACCAAAATAGTTACTATGTGAAGTGCTCTGATCCAGACTGAAGACGAAAGGCAAACAAAGACAGAACGACTATCATTTAAACGCATGAGGTTTTCCCTAAAAATGAGAAATACTGTAGATGAAAGTTAATGTCATCATATCTGAGGCTAATTTTAAAATTTGAATTAATTTATGAACTAGTGTCCAATGAGAGAATATGTGAGCTAACACAGACAGCCCTGTGAGGCTCTTTAGATGAAATGACAGTGAATGAGGGGACGTACGCTGGTATTTCAGGGCTCACAAATTTTATTTCCGTCACTTCACTGCAGAAACGCAGCCCGTCACACCTGGACTCCTTTGTGTTTGCAGCCATCAAAGGTTTTTCACACAAATAACAAGGCTGTCACCCGCTCACACCCACAAATCACTGCTGTGCCCTGACAGCGGTCAGTGGGAGATGAAAGGATGGGAAACGTACTCCATGCACATGATACCACACTGAAGTCAGAATCCAATGTGAATATTTTTAAATCCAAATTTAAGGCACTCTTTTTCTCTAATCACTTTATTGTTGATTTAATGTTTTTTTTTTTACTGCAGATTTTAATGTTCTTATTGATTTTTAAGCTGTTGAATGTTTTCTGTTGCACTTTTTCATCATGTAAACTAAAGCACATTGAATTGCCTTGTTTATGAAATAAACTATATGTTTACCTTGCCTTGCCTTTAAAAAGCAGTTCATAATTATAATCAACATGTTTATATTTGCATGTGTATACAGTAGGGATGTAACGATTCACTCAACTCCCGATACGATTCGATTCACGATACTGGGTTCACGATACGATTCTCTCAAGATTTATTTTACAAAATGGGACTGTAGACAAATTTTTTTTTTGGGAAAAAAACTAGAAAATGCTGTACTATTTTCCTTTTATTTTTCATTGTCAAAATAATTCCTTGATAAACTATTCAAAACAATACAATTTAACTAAAAATAAATTTTGAATGAAATAAATAAAGGAATAATACAAATGAAAATGAAGCCTATTAATTTAAATTCTGGTTCTATAATAAACAATGCAAAACTGTATAATAGTTCTTTTTCTTTTAAAAGTGCAACTGAAAATGTATTTGTGCCTAAACAATTGGACTTTAAAAAAAAAAAAAAAACGATTGCACTGATTTACGTCATATTTGTTTGGACCAGCAGAGGGCGCTGGTAACACAGTGGTCGGTTGGCATGCAGATATCTTGCAGTGAAGAAGAGAAGCTATGCTAGCAGACAGAGCTAATAGAAAAACGTGACTTTTACAGATATTCAAGTAATATTACAGATATTCTTTCGGTGCTTAAGGGGTAATGAATCATTTATTAACATATTTAAGAGTAGAAGGCAGCCAGAAAGAAAGTATTAGCAGACTCCGCCCGCCGCCTACACTTGTAAAAAAAGTACTGCGATTCAATTTTCAGAAAATCGATATCAACCGTGATACCTATGAATCGATTTTTAACTGCCTTACGAATAATCGTTACATCCCTAGTATTCAGGTGTATGAATATATTTTTGTACAGGAGTATATGTTTTAATTTAGTATTTATTTTTTCATTTTTAAAGGTCCCATGTCATGCTATTTTTCTCCATTTGTTCTAAGAACCCCAAAAACATAATATTTGAGGTTTATTTTCCCAAACTCGCCTGTTTTCCAGAGTTTCAGCCTCTGAAAAGTCACTTTCTGAGCAACTCTACACAAACAGGCTGATTTGAGTCCTGCTTGTGCATATTCATGAGTGGGCGTGTCTATAGACGGGACATTGACTTCCTCCTCCCTCCCACCCACTCCGTAGCCAAGCTCATGCTGCTTTATAAACACGAGACAGAGCGTGGGGGCGTGGCGTTCACCTGTACATACATAGACTGTAGAAAATACATACATAGCACTGCGCGAAGGACGCTGAAATGCTCACCTTCGTGGGCGTGACTGTTTACATGTCAATCACGGCAGAGAGCTTCCTGGAGGCGCGGCTTCTCCAGCTTAGTGCCGCGTCAAATATGTCATCAAAGTGGGAACGCGTCATCAAATTGGAGCGAGGTGTTTGGGCTCACCCTGCAGTAAGAAAGGAGCTAATCACCCTCTAACTTTCTTCTTTAATGTGTGCTGATGAAAACTTTTTATTTCATGTTCTGAGACAGAATAAGCCTTCTGACCTGTATTCTTTCTCACATGCATGTTTTGGGACAATATTAGTCATTTAAATGCTATTTTTGTGTGAAATATGGACAAATATGTCCAAAAACTGCTGAAAATCTTGTTGAAACTCTCTTGCTATGTGTAACGGCTCGATTAGTGATCATGTTGTGCTGTGACTGAACAAATGAATGCAGAGCTTCATCTAAGGTGTGTTTTTAATGTGTGATTATGACTGCGTTGAAATGAGAAAAGGCTCTAGTACAAAGACAGGTTTAGCTGTTGGTGTATTACCGTAGTTTAATTGGTGTTCAGTTTACCTGGTGACACTTTTGGGACCATATATCACTCATTTCCATGATATTTATTTTCTTCCATTGAACAGGTGACTGAGAGGCTAGCATTGAGGCTAACGTAGCCCCCACTTTTGCGTGTTCTTAGCACAACCACCCCGTTTATGCAGAGGGGAAAGTAATGGATTCTAAGTACTCACATTACTGTAACTGAGTTGTTTTTATCTAAACATTGCCTGGTGATAAGCCACACCCACTTCCTTTTTTTGGTCGGAAAGTGGGTGTGGTAATGCTGCCGTTTGTGCTCACTTCCTCTGTCCGAAAGAAACCGAGCCAATCAGAGCCGTACGAAAACAACGTCATATCTACTGCACCAAGCAGTGTCAAAACAAACCGCCATGGAGAAGCCGTTCAGAGCTGCTACTCTGCTCTGTTTTAAAAGACATGGAGATATCATTGAAACCACAACAAGAAGAGGCTTTAAAACCACAAGTTCGTACCGTGCTATACGCCATTTTCCTCTGCCGGTTTTGTTTAGGGAAAAAGATCTACACTTGTCGCAAGAGCTGGGCAAAAAATCGATTTAATCGATTAATCGAATTTGTAGATAAAAATTTTTATTTTGCAAATTTGAGTTATTTTATTTTCGCGTTCCAATGTGATCCAGCCCCATCTTTGTTTGCATTTGTTTACCCTTTGAGTAGGCTATGTGTGCTACAGGCATGTTCAATTTTTTATTCGCACTATGCTGTGATGCTAATTGTAATATTATTATCTGATTTCCTAATCAGAAAATTTAAGCTACTGTGAAGATGCTGTTGCACTTTTGCTTAAATCTGTGTTAAAGCTTGAAATTGTTGTTTACTTATTATTTTGGGATTGTTCTATGCATTGAACTCTTTTGACAATATATCTGACGTCTGCAGTCATTTTTAAGTGCATTAAAAAAAATAAATCGAAACTTGAATTTTTCTTTAAAAAAATCAGAGATTTTTGAAATTGAAAATCAGAGATTTTTTTAGGCAAAATTGCCCAGCCCTACTTGTCGCGCTATTGTCATCACGTCCACTCATCGGTTGATTGGTTACTCTGCGTGTGTTTGTCCCGCCCCCAGAGCTCAAACACCTTGTACGCGCTTCCAGACTAATCGCTGTATTAAACATTGAATAATACAAGGAGAATAGGACGGATTCCAGACTAATTTAAAGAGTAACTAAACCCCAAAACCACTTTTTCCTGTTGAAAACAAATGTATTTGGGTATAAAGTAGTGCTGTTGATCGATCCTGGTTCAAATTCTCAATATTTTAGTAAAAATATTTCAATTTGGCATATTTTGTTGTAAAATGTCAGTGACTGCCCTCTATGGGTTGAAACCCGGCTACTACAATTGTTTTTTTGTTATTGGCTGAGAAGTAGATCATGTGACATTTTGGGACCACCTTGCATCACAAAAAAGCACTGTTAGCCCCGCCCCTTTTACAAAAACTAGCACCTGTGGGCTCTACAATCTGTGGCGAGTAGGTTGGATTGAAAAAGAGTGAATAGAGAGGTATATTGAGTAGTGAGTAGCGAGTTAGCGTAGCATAAATTGGTCTTTGGAGATTTTATAGTATGGAGTGGGCGTGTCTTAACTGCTCCCCGCCCATAATCAAGACATTTTTTGAATTTCCCTCCTGGCAGGTCAGGAGAAAACAGGGGTTTAGTTCCTCTTTAAGGAGGAAAAGATGATGAAACGGAAACGAAACGGTTGTGACGCAGAAATGGAATTTGGAAACATTTTGAAATGTAAAATGTGAAAACTAATGTTTTTAATTAAAAGCTAAGACAGTGGAAATCACTGCTTTAATCACATGGTCTGACCTTCTCCGGGTCCTCGCCGCTCCACACCTTGACGATGTTCACGTGTTTGTTGATCTGCGTCTTCACCACGTTCTCTATCTGGCTGTTGAACTTCATGAAGCTGACGTAGCTAATGTAGCCGAACAGCAGCATCAGGCTCTCCCACCAGCGGATGGTTTTGTCCAGGAAGAAGACGATGAGCATGACCAGGTCCAGGATGTAGAAGGTCACGTCCCTGAAGAGCGGCCACCAGGTGAGGTGCAGCATCTCCCTGGAGAAGATGGCGCACATGCCGATGACAAAGAGGATGTTGAAGACGGCTGAGCCCACGATGGTGCCGATGCCTATGTTGCTATGCGAGATGAAGACGCCAATCAGAGAGGTGAAGAGCTCGGGGGCGGAGCCTCCCGCCGCCATGAATGTGGCTCCCGCCACATCATCTGAGATCTGTAGCTTGTTGGTGATGACCTCCAGGGCTGGGACGAAGAACTCATCGCAGACGATGGCGAGGGACACAAACATGTAGGTCATGCCGATGACGTGGAGGAGAACCCAGCCTTGTTGTCTCTGCTCCACTGAGAAGATGTCAGTGGGGTACTCGCCCTTTCTTACTGGTGTGGGTCTGAGGGTCGGCACTGGTGGTGGTGGTGGTTTGGGAGGTTCTACGTACACACACTGTTCCAGGTCTGTCCTGTTGACCACTATCACCACAGGAGGGGGGTCCACCTCCTCTTCTGTCTGATTGGATGCCATCACCTCTCGAACGCTGACCTGAAGGACTTCCTCACCGCCTCCTCCTGCCTCAGCATCATCATCATCATCACCACCACCCTCCATCCTGGCCTTCAGAGTCAGCGTGGAGATGAAAACCAGCAGCAACACACCTGACAGGAAGATGATGACGCGGCACCGCCTCAGCCTTCTTCTCGGGGGGGACTTCATGGTCTCCACAGTTTGGGGGTCTCTCAGGTCAGACGGTGCATTGCTCAGCGGCTCCTCAGCAGCTGCGAGGCGACGAGACGCCACAGGCAGAGAAGAAGGAGGCGTGTGTCATCGTCTGCTGCTGCTGCTGCTGCAACCTGTGGACAAATCATCCCCAACATGTGCGCATAGTCACAGAGATGTGTGTGTGTGCGCGTGTATGACGTGTGTGTGTGTGTGTGTGTGTGTGTGGTGGAGGAGGAGGCAGACAGCCACCTGTTGCTATGGCTACACCATCACTCAGACTCGAGCCTCTTACAAAATAAGAGTCATTAAAAATGAGAGAAAATACAGGAAGGGGCAATAAAAGCTCAGTAATTCAAGCTCACATGAATGAATGAATTATTAATCATCCAAACCATGGAGTGGATTACTTACAGTTAAAACATTTATCAAAGAAGTCACTCTGTTTGCATGGATGTGTTGTGAATGCTGGGTTATGTAAAGGTTGTTATTCTCGTCTATGGTTGTGAATATTCCCTGTAAAAAAAACAAAACAAAAAAAACCAAAAAAAACTTGCTGATAGTCTGTTTGATTACAGTGAGTATGAATAAGTTACATAATTATGTAAATCACTGTAAACTTGCTGATGTGTAGTTTGATGCAAAAACAACAAAATTTATATTAATATCTTGTTTTTGTGCCAATGTGTTGTAAAAAAATGTTTGCATAGTTGTTTTTGTCCTAAACGAGACACGGTTTATACGGCTTTTTAAAATTTATTACTCATTAATGCAAATATTAAAATTAAAAAAAAATTAAAAATTATTAAAAATAATTTGTTTGTGCATTCTAATCCTGCTGCCAAGATTTCCAAAATTATTGGAAATTTGTGTTTAAAGTGAATTCTGATTTTGTTTTGTGTGTTTGGTGTTTGTCAATTTATTCTATTTTTTTACATTTTTAATGTGATTTCATCCCCTTTACAGTGTGTTCATCATATATTTACTAGTTTTTAGGGTCTTACTGTAGTATAATCTCAACAGAAAAAAAAAAAAAAATTGTATAATTATTTTCCATTTTATGGCTTTTGTTTTGGTTTTTATTCTATTTTCTGTTTGGTCTTTGATTGTCAATGTTGTTTTTGTTCTGAATGTTAGTTGACATTATCCTGTATTAGTGATGACGTGTTGATTATTGTTTATATAAAAGGTGAAATAAATGACGAATGCACCGTTAACTTTGTCAACTAAAAATGTTTTTGTTTTGTCAGCTACAGTTCTTAAGTGACAATAACTAGACTTTTACAAAACATTTTAGAGAATGTTAAAAACTATATCAAAATATATTTATATTTTTGTTGACTAAAATGGATTTCGTCACCCGGGGTGAATAATAATAAAAATAAGTATGTTTCAAGTGTTTTTTGTCATAGTTTTCGTCAACTGCATTTTTTAAAGTGACAATAACTAGACTATGACTAATTGTTTTTATTCTGAAAAAGAAACATGTAAAAAATGTATTATATGAGAATATGTTTATATTTTCGTTGACTACAAAAAAACCCAATAATATCATCACATGAGACGGAATCCAATCAGATCATGTGGTTTTATGCATTGATCACATCAAATATATCTGTGTGTATTAACAAACAATAATAACATCAAATATCAAGTTGATCAATGCGAATTGATCAACCTGATATATGGAATTTATTAATGCACAATTTAAAATAATTTATCTTTTTAACTCTGAACAAAGAATCTGAAATAAAGATTGATGATGATGATGAATGGGAATAAAATAAATAAAAAAATATATTTTGATATAGTTTTTAACATTAAAATTATGGGGATTTTATGTATCCCCATATATATATATATAAAATCCCCATAATTTTAATGTTAAAAACTATATCAAAATATATTTATTTTTTGTCCACTATAATTGTCACAGATTAAGTTATTTAGTATTATATAAAATATTGTATTATACGACTATATTTGTCACAGATTAAGTCACTTAGTTGACTAAAACTAGACTATAACTGAGATAGTCCTGATGACTAAATACAGAACTTCATTGTTCAACTAAAAACCTTTCAGTGTAACAAAATGTTTGTGATATAAATATTTATTCATGACACTGAGATTATGTCTCGTCACCTAATGAACAAAGTGTAGTTTTTGCCTTGATGTGCAGTGAATTAATATCCATCTGAATGCTGTGTTGTTAAATAATGTTTGCATATGAAGAGTTTGTTTGTCCTGATGTATTAAATGTGAATAAATGATAATAAATGTGGTGTCGCTCCTACCTGAGCCGCCTCACAGATGCTGACTCCGGCTTTCATGTCGAGGCTTGACCCGAGGAGCTCAAAGCTGCTTATTAAAGCTGATTATTAAAGCTGATTATTAGAGGATTATTAGGAGCAGCATCACTTTCACACCTCAACTCATTAAACGCAACACCAAGAGCAGCATCAGCAGCAGCAGCACAGTGAGGCGTTCAGGGACCCTGGGAATTACAGCTTCCTTTAGGAGGGAGGAGGGGGTTAACAAAGCCGGACCCGATCATCGTTGTCACGTGACACAAACCAAACTAGCATCAGCAAAATGTCAACAAAAACACACAAACAATGAGAGGGGAAAATAAAGGGACTAAATGACAAAAAAAAAGGACTAAATGACTCTAAAAGTTCCACAAAACGATAAAACACTAAAATGACTCCAAAAACACACAAAAGGGCAACAAAAACCAGAGGTGAAAGTAATGAATTACAGGTACTTACTGTAATTGAGTTGCTTTTATGGGTATTTGTAGTTTTTTAAATGTATTTATTTATTTTTTTAGTATGTTTTAAAAGTAGTAAAACAGTCGTTCCGAACCTTTTCATATAATTACTATTTTTTAGGGTCTAACTGTTGTTTTAGGGATGAAAAAAAATCAAATATTTTTTTGCATTTCTATAGCCTTACCTCTGGCTTGGGTCTGCCATTTTTTTACATTTTAATGCAATCTCATCCCCTTTAAAATGTGTTCATCATATAATTACTAGTTTTTAGGGTTTTACTGTAGTGTTATCTCATGAAAAAACATGTGGAAAAGGCTTTGATTTTGGCCATTTGTCACTATTTTCTTATATTTCACATTTTAATGCAGTCTCATCCCCTTTAAATTGTGTTAATCATGTGTTTTAGGGTCTTATTGTAGCGTTAACTCAGAAAAACAAACATCTAAATATTTTCCATTTTTATCTATTCATATAGCTTGAACTTTTTTGGGCGTTTGTCACATTTTTCTAATTTTTTACACTTTAATGCAGTTTCATCCCCTTTAAAGTCTGTTCATCATATAAGTACAGTTTTTAGGGCCTTACTGTAGTATAATCTCAACCAAAAAAAGGGTCTTATACTGGCCTTAACTGAATTTTTGTTTTTTGAAATTTTTGAAAAATATACCTTACTGTAGCATTACCTCTGATTTTGGGAGATTTTTTATTTTTGTCATTTTTTGTGCCTTAATGCTTTTTTTTTTAGCCCATTGTAAGTATGTGCATTATATTTGCAGTAATTTTTAGGGTCTTATACTGGCTTTAACTCATTTTTTTTTTTTACCTCTGATTTTGGGAGATTTTTTTTATTTTTGTCAATTTATGTGCCTTAATGCTTTTTTAGCCCATTGTAAGTAAGTGCATTATATTTGCAGTAATTTTTAGGGTCTTATACTGGCTATAACTCAATTTTTTATTTTTTGAAATTTTTGACAAATATACCTTTCTATAGCCTTACCTCTGATTTTGGGAGATTTTTAATTTTTGTCATTTTTTGTGCCTTAATGCATTTTTAGCTTATTGTATATATGTGCATTATATTTGCAGTAGTTTTTAGGGTCTTATACTGGCCTTAACTCAATTTTTATTTTTTGAAATTTTTGAAAAATATGCCTTACCTCTGATTTTGGGAGATTTTAAATTTTTGTCATTTTTTGTGCCTTAATGCATTTTTAGCTCATTATAAGTATGTGTATTATATTTGCAGTAGTTTTTAGGGTCTTATACTGGCTATAACTCAATTTTTATTTTTTGAAATTTTTGACAAATATACCTTACTATAGCCTTACCTCTGATTTTGGGAGATTTTTTATTTTTGTCAATTTATGTGCCTCGATGGTTTTTTAGCCCATTGTAAGTAAGTGCATTATATTTGCAATAGTTTTTTGGGACTTATACTGGCTTTAACTCAATTTTTTTTTTTGAAATTTTTGAAAAATATACCTTACTATAGCATT